>NC_092386.1:69781987-70101560 GCF_030028105.1 Mobula birostris
CTAAAGAGAATGAAGTATTCAAAAGGCAAGATGACACAAGCCTGAATGTGGAGAAGACAAAGGAAATCATTGTCTAGAACCCTGCAATGCCCAGTGGTCTGTGACGGAGAATAGCACAGAGTTGCTGCCTGCTTCGTGAGGCCCTGTGCATTCGCTCTGTCAGTCTAATGAGCATCTAGAGGGAAATTTGGTAACAAGGCCTGATCAACCACAGTTAATACCTGGCACAATACCTGCAGGGTGCTTCCTTCTTGCCAAAATCTTGGATTAACCACATTCTTATCCGGACAAGTTGAGAATAATACTTTAGATATTCAGGCCCTTGATGGAGTATAAAGGGGGAAATGTTAACAAGAACAGGGAATCCATTAACCAGGAGCCGCAGATTTATAATTGGCAAAGGAATTTGAGGTGAGATGAAGAGAATCATTTATTTATTGAATTGTTTTGATCAGGAGTCAATTGACTGAATGAATGTTATGTGTAGGGTGGTGCATTATAAACTTTAAAATGTTAAAGGTCAAGCAGCATCTATGAAAAGGAATAAAGAGTCATATTCTATCTGAGTAGCCTCCAACCTAATGGCAAGAGCGTCAGTTTCTCTAACTTCCAGGAATTTCTCTCTCATCCTCCTCTCTCTTTCCATTTCCCATTCTGGCTCCCCTCTTACACCTTCTCTTCCCCTCACCTGTCTATCACTACCTCCTTCCCTTTCTCCCATGGCCCACTCTCCTCTCCTTTAAGATCCAATCTTCTTCAGCCCTTTCCCACCTATCACCTCCAAGCTTCTCACTGCATTCCTATCGCCCACTCATCTACCTTTCCCCTCACCTGGTTCACCTATAACCTTCTAACCTGTCCTCCTTCCCCTCCTCCCACCTTCTTATTCTGGCTTTTTCTCTGATAGAGTCTCAGCCCCAAAAATTGACTCTTTATTTTTTGTTTTAGATGCTGTCTGACCTGTTGACTTTGTCCAGCGTTGTGTGTGTGTGTTACTTCGGATTTCTAGCATCTGCAAAATCTCTGTTTAAAATAGAAAAATCATGAATTTCAAACAGCCAGCGACACAGTGACCTGTGTAATAGAGAGTTTCATGCTCCATATGTCATAGTGGGAATGCTCTCCTGCTCTCCTTTGGAAGTGCAGTTTAAATTAATGTCTGCCTCTCAACACTTGCATTAACTTATGTTTTGTTGGCAAAGGTATTACCTACTCAATAGCTTTGGGTGGGAGTGCAGAGATTCTCAGGTGTTTGAGTGGGTATTTGTGGGCAGTTGCCCCCGGGCCCTGTGATGTCTCTGCTCTTGCTCATCCAGGAAGGCGCACCATTGCAGGGGCTGATTCATACATTTTCAAAATAAATGTTTTAGCCAATGTAAAAGTTCACTGCTCTAAAGTATACAAACTTGGCACAGTGGAGTTGCACCCCTTCCAGCACAGAGACCTGTGTGAGGTCCTGACCTTGGGTGCTGTCTGCATGGAGTTTGCAAATTCCCTTCTGACTGTGGGGGTTTTCTTCAGGTGCTCTGGTTCCAAAAACAGATGTTGGTTTAATGGGTTAATGGGCCATTTTATACCATGTGTTCTGTGTAGTAAATGGGAAAACCTGGGGGAAGCGGATAGTATTATGTGAGCATAAAAAGTGGGATTAACGTAAACAGGTGCTTGATATCAGTGGGCTGAAGGGTTTTATTTAATAACTAATACTTAGTAGCAAATGCAAAAAGCATTATTGTAAATACAAATTTTGTTGCTCAAAGAATGATCGATTTCTCAGTCAAACATTTTATTGAGATTGAAAGCCAGCTGTGAATTACAGCATGGCACGTACACTGCTTTAGGCCAGGGCTGCTCTTGGGAAATCATCAGTACAGACAGAAGGAAGTGATGCGACCTGCTCTCAACAGACTCTGCACTGATGGGTTTCAGTTCCATCGAATCTGCAATCAGAATGTGAAGCCAGAACTGTTCCAGTCATTGTGTCACTCCTTGATGCTCTATCTTCAGACACTCAGTCACTGTCACTCAGCTCTTAGAGGGATGGGTTTCATTCTCTATCTGCAACGGAGTAGCTTCCAGCTTCTGCCAAGGTGCTGTTGAGAGAATGGAATACATTGAACACTACAGACAAAGTCTAAGACAGGAATGGATAACTTGGGGGGGGGGGTGTTATCCTGCAGCATTCCCAGGCATTGAACTTCACAGACAGGCTTGAAATAGGTTGACTCACAACCCAACTGATTTCGGGCACAATACAAGCAAACTCAGTGTGAGGTTCCCTTGCAATGTTTCAGGCTTGTGAGAATGGAGGGTGAAATGACCTAGAATTTTTTTGTAACGGTGCCAAAGACTTTGGTCCAGGGAGATGGAGGTATGGGAATGGCAGAAATCACTGGAATTTTGGAGGATTGAAAATGTAGTGAAATTAAAACCTACATCTGGTCACAATGTTGAAGTATATGGAAGCTTAGTATCATAGAATCGTCAAGAGATACAGAAACAGGTCTGTCAGATCTGTTCTAGTTTTTCATACCAAGGCAGAAGTGAACTTTATTCAGGCTGAAACATTTATTTCAGGAATGTGGAAGTCAGTCCCTGCAACGATGCGCTTCCCTATAAGAGAAGGATGAGGAAGTGTTGAGGCTGATGGTAGCACAGGACCCAGGGAACAACCATAGATGCCTGCTTCACCATTTTATGTAATTATATCCTAATCCATTTTATTCTTCCACATTGCTATCAGCTTCTGTCTCCCACTCCTTCCCCTTCACAAATTCTAACATTCACCAACACAATGGGAGCAACTTATAGTGAATCAGAATCAAGTTTATTATCACTGGCATGTGACGTGGAATTTGTTAACTTAGCAGCAGCAGTTCAATGCAATACATAATCTGGCAGAGAAAAAATAATAATAATTACATTTTTAAAAAAAACAAATAGATCAATTACGGTATAAGTATATGGAATAGATTTTTTAAAACGTGCAAGAACAGAAATACTGTATATGTATTTAAAAAAAAGTGAGGTAGTGTCTAAAGATTCAATGTCCATTTAGGAATCGGATGGCAGAGGGGAAGAAGCTGTTACTGAATCGCTGAGTGTGTGCCTTCAGGCTTCTGTACCTCCTACCTGATGGTAACAGTGAGAAAAGGGCATGCCCTGGGTGCTGGGGGTCCTTGATAATGGATGCTGACTTCCTGAGATACCGCTCCCTGTAGATGCCCTGGGTACTTTGTAGGCTAGTACCTAAGATGGAGCTAAAGAGATTTACAACCTTCTGCAGCTTCTTTTGGTCCTGTGCAGTAGCCCCTGCATACCAGACAGTGATGCAGCCTGTCAGAATGCTCTCCACGGTACAACTATAGAAGTTTTTGAGTGTATTTGTTGACATGCCAAATCTCTTCAAACTCCTAATAAAGTATAGCTGCTGTCTTGCCTTCTTTATAACTACATCGATATGTTGGGACCAGGTTAGATCCTCAGAGATCTCGACACCCAGGAACTTCCCACTCTCTCCATTTCTGATCCCTCTATGAGGATTGGTATGTGTTCCTTCGTCTTACCCTTCCTGAAGTCCACAATCAGCTCTTTCATCTTACTGACATTGAGTGCCAGGTTGTTGCTGCGACACCATTCCACTAGTTGGCATATCTCACTTCTATACACCTTCTCATCACCACCTGTATCATCAGCAAATTTATAGATGGTATTTGAGCTGTGCTTAGCCACACAGTCATGTGTATATAGAGAGTAGAGCAGTGGGCTAAGCACACACCCCTGTGGTGCACCAGAGTTGATTGTCAGCGAGGAGGAGATATTATAATCAATCCGCACAGACTGGGTCTTCCCATTAGGATTGTGGGAATGATGGTATTACATGCTGAGCTAAAGTCGATGAACAGCATCCTGACATAGGTGTTTGTATTGTCCAGGTGGTCTAAAGCTGTGTGGAGAGCCATTGAGATTGCACCTGCCATTGACCTATAGTAGCGATAGGCAAATTGCAAAGGGTCCAGGTCCTTGCTGAGGCAGGAGTTCAGTCTAGTCATGACCAACCTCTCAAAGCATTTCATCACTGTCGATGTGAGTGCTATCGGGCGATAGTCATTAAGGCAGCCCATATTATTTTTCTTAGGCACTTCTATAATTGTTGCCTTTTTGAAGCAAGTGGGAACTTCCGCCCATAGCAGTGAGAGGTTGAGAATGTCCTTGAATACTCCAGCTGGTTGGTTGGCACAGGTTTTCAGAGCCTTACCAGGTACTCCATCGGGACCTTTTGAGATACAGTGCAGGATAGGCCCTTCTGACTGTTCGAGCTGAACCACCCAGCAGCTCCCGACAACCCTGTTTTTAACCCTAACCTAATCACTGGACAATTTACGATAACCAATTAGCCTACCCAGTAAGTCTTTTGACTGTGAGGGGACCCTGGAACAGCTGGAGAAAGCCCATGCATTACATGGGGAGGATGTACCGAGGTTCCTTACAGAGAATGCAGAGCAGGACTCCAAACTTCAGTGCCAATAACTGTTATAGCATTGCGCAAAGCACTACACTACCATGGTGCCCGATGAATTGAACTGTAATAGCAATAAGAGGTGATGCTTCTCCAAACTGAGTTTGGCCTCACCGAGGCCATAGACTGAATTGTCAATCTTGGCCCAAAACTTAAGAACCTTTATTAAAGAATGGATCATGAAAAAGTGCTCATGAAAATTTCAAGCTGCCATTACTGCCACCCGTTTGAAAAATCGTTAGGTTCTAGGGTTAAAAAAAAGTTAATTATTTAACTGATATCTGGTCTTAAGCAAGCACAAAAACAGATGCTCAAGAGAGAAGGGCAAAAATGTTGAAAAAAATTAAACAAGTCATGATTGGAAACAATGCAGTTGACCTTTGGAATTAAACATCACTTTCCCACAGTCAATAAAACACAATAGACAATAGACAATAGAGCTTCAGATGCAACATAGTTTGTTATCAACATCCCCGATTGAAAATCAATTACTTAAAACTAAGAGTCAATGTTATATACACGGTGATAAATCGGGTAAATTATTGGCTAACCAATCGAAAGCTGCTTAGGCAAAACATCAGATCGTTAAAGCTCGTAAGTAGGATGGTATTTTGACGGTTGACCATGATGGAATTAACAAATCTTTCAAGAATTTTATACCAATTTATACCAATCAGAATTTCCTGATGATTCTACCATAATGCATGAATTTTTAAGGAAATTGAATATTCTGAAATTACCAGCTGATGAACGTTCAGCACTAGACTCACCCATTACTGAAGAGGAAATAAAGAAAGCAATTTTTTCGATGAACTCTGGTAAAGCACCTGGTCCGGATGGGCATACAGCTGAATTTTTAAAATCTTTTTCAGATCTACTTTCTCCCTGGTATAATTTTTAAAGATGCCTTATTTGTAAGTAGATTACCACAATCCTTTTATGAAGCATCTATTTCTTTAATTCCTAAAAAAGATAAAGGTCCCACTGAATATGCATCATACAGACCTATATCTTTGTTGAATGTGGATTCTAAAATCTTTTCCAAAATATTAGCAATTAGATTGGAGAAGGTATTGCCACAATTTGTCTCCAAGGATCAGACAGGATTTATTAAAAATGATTATTCACATTTTAATGTTAGGAGGTTAATGAAGATTGTATACACTACTTCATCTAATACTCCAGAGTGTGTTATTTAACTTGACAACAAGAAGGCGTTTGACAGACTTGAATGGGAATATTTTTTTAATATACTTGAGAAATTTAATTTTAGCCCAAAATTTATATCTTGGGATTAAATTGATATATCATACACCTTTGGTTTCTGTATTTACCAATAACCAGAGATCCCCTTTGTTTAGGCTTTTTCGAGGTACTAGACAGGGCTGTCCTCTAAGCCCTTTACTATTTGATATTGCCCTGTAGCCCTTGGCAGTCGCTGTTCGTGATTCACCCAATATATTTGGCATTACTCGTGGGAATGGGACACATGAAGTATCACTACATGCAGATGACCTGTTACTATATATCTCTAACCCAGAGAAATCCATTCCTACAGTACTAACACTACTTGCTCAGTTCGGTAGTTTTTCTGATTACAAATTGAATCTTAATAAGAGTATGCTTTTCCCATTAAACAAGCAAGTTCCAATTTATAGACAATCACCATTTAGATTGGTTACTGATTATTTTATTTATTTGGTTGTTAAAGTTACTAAGAAGCATAAGGATCTATTTAAAGTTAATGTTTTACCCTTAATTGATCATGTTAATCAACTGTTTACTAAATGTCTTTATCTTTGATTAGTCGAATTAATGCTATTAAGATGATTATTTTACCTAAATTACTGTATCTATTTCAGGCAGTATCAATTTTCATCCCTAAATCTTTTTTTTGATATTATTGATTCAAAAATTTCTTCATATATATGGTACAATAGAAATCCTAGGTTAAGTAAGAAATATTTACAGAAATCAAAAAAGGAAGGCGGTTTGACTTTGCCAAATCTTAAATTTTATTATTGGGCAATTAATATTCAATATTTAACGCTCTGGACACAAGAGTTGGATGAAACTCAACGTCCATGATGGATGAACCTCGAGCGGGAGTCTATACAGGAGTTTTCATTGGCTTCTATTTTAGGGGCTGCACTTCCTTTTGCACTTACTAAATTGAATAAACAAATGATAAATCCAATAATTAAACATACAATATGAATATGGTTTCAATTTTGTATAATTTTTGGATTGAATAATTTTATCCTGTCAAGTTCTATTATATCTAATTTTTTCTTTCAACCATCCAGAATTGATCAAGCTTTTCTTTCATGTTTTCGTGATTTATTCATGGATGATTGTTTCATGTCTTTTGAACAGTTATCTAATAAATATAATTTGCCTAGATCACACTTTTTCAGATATTTACAGATTAGAAACTTTCTGAATGCTACTTTACTTACCTTTCCGATATCACATCAAATTGAAGTTACAGAAAAAAATTTAAGTTTAAATCCCTATCAGAAGAGTTTAATAGCATTTATTTATGATTTAATTATGAAAATACGCTTAGGTACTTCTGATAAAATTAAGAATGTGTGGGAAAGAGAACTTCAGATACCTTTACCTACAGAGAAATGGGAGAAAATTCTTCAACTAGTTAATACTTCTTCAATGTGTGCCAGACACGCTTTGATACAATTTAAGGTGGTTCTCATAGGGCTCATATGTCCAAGGATAAGTTAGCTTGTTTTTACTGCCATATAAATCCTGTTTGTGATAGATGTAATTCTGAGGTAGCTTCCTTGACACATATGTTCTGGTCTTGCCCTCTTTTAGGAAAATATTGGAAAGATATATTTTTGATATTATTTCAGTAGTTCTGCATGTTGATTTACAGCCTCATCCTATTACTGCAATCTTTGGACTATCAGTGATAGACTCTAGTCATTTATCCTCATCGGTTTGTTGTCTAATTGCATTTGTTACAATAATAGCCAGAAGATCCATTTTATTTAAATGGAAAGATTCCAATCCCCCTACCACATTTCAATGGTTTTCCCTGTGTACATACATCTATTGATGCTTCTGGACCCATCTTCAGTGATGTTCCTGGAATCATCAGGTGTTTCAGGTCTTTCAACATCATACACCCTCCTCCAGGTGACCCAGCCAGGGCTGATCAGACCCCAGCTTGTGTTCAGATGGCTAGCTACTAATGACTCCATGGCTTCCCTCTTTTGAGCCACAGCCATCTTGAGGCCCTCTCTGCCGCATCGGTGGTACTGCGGATGGCTCTCCTCTTCCTCTCTCCCTCAATGCCCAAAATGCTGAAGGCCCTAACTAAGGAACGGGCTAAGAATCCCCTACAACCAACCTCCACTGGGAGACAACTTGCTCTCCATCCAGCCTGCTGACAGTTGCTGACCAGTCCTGCATACTTGGAGAGCTTCCTTCCAAAGGCCTCTTCCAAGCTATCTTCCCATGGCACAGTCAGCTCCAGCAGTACCACTTGCTTAGGAGACTCAGACACTAGGACAATGCCTGGTCACAGGGTGGTGGCTGCGATATGGTTGGGGAACTTCAGCTGCCCTTCGAGGTCTACCAACAGCTGCCAGTTCCTTGCAGAGGTCAGGATGCCTGCAGATGTTCTTTTGGCGGGTATTGGCTGCTCCCCAGCTCTGACAAAGGCAATGGTCTGCTTGGAGGGTCGGGACTGCTTCCCGAACGATAGCATGTTTAAACTTGGAAAGAATTAGGAGCGGTACTATGGATTCTTCTGTTAAATTTGAAGAAACTTGGAGGCCATTTACTCAATATTTTCATATGATGTAAGTTGACCCTTTCTGAATCCTTTGTAGTAATTTTTTGTTCATGTATAGAGGAGCGGAGTTAACGACAAATAATAATTTTAGCCAATCTAATATGGCAGCTCAATCTTTGTTTGTTTGTTTTTTTTAGTTTAGGGGTTTTTTCCTACTTATAAAGTATCTTTTTCATGGTTAGTTACTAAGAGATTGGGAGGCTAAACTACATTTGTTGCTTGGGATCTGTGCTTGTACATGTTAACCGTTATTAATGTAATCCCGATCTCTTTGTATCATTATTATTATTGCTATGTTTATTAATTTGAAACTTAATAAAAAGATTGAAAAAGAAAGACAATAGACAATAGATGCAGGAGTAGGCCATTCGGCCTTTCGAGCCAGCACCGCCATTCACTGTGATAATGGCTGATCATCCACAATCAGTAACCCGTACCTGCCCTCTCCCCATATCACTTGACTCCACTATCTTTAAGAGCTCTATATAACTTTATCTTGAAAGCATCCAGAGAATTGGCCTCCACTGCCTTCTGAGACAGAGCATTCCACAGATCCACAACTCCCTGGGTGAAAAAGTTTTTCCTCAACTCTGTTCTAAATGGCCTACCCCTTATTCTTAAGCTGTGGCCTCTGGTTCTGGACTCCCCCAACATCGGGGCAAATTTGGAGCCATTGGGATGAGTTGCAGTGCAATAAAGTAGCAGTGAAATCAAAGCAAAAACTGTCAAATACTAGTCTTAAGGTGTTATACTTAAATGCACGCAGCATAAGGAATAAGGTGGATGATCTTGTCATACAGCTACAGATTGGCAGGTATGATATTGTGGCCATCACTGAGACCTGGCTAAAGGATGCATGTCTCTGGGAGCTGAACGTCCAAGGATACACGGTGTATCAGAAGGATAGGAAGATAAGCAGAGGGGGAGGCATGGCTTTATTGGTAAGAAATGATATTAAATCATTAGAAAGAGGTGATATAGGATCGGAAGTTGCAGAATCTTTATGGGTTGAGCTAAGAAATAGCAGGGGTAAAAGGACCCTGAAGGCAGTTATTTATAGGCCTCCAAACAGCTACAGGGATGTGGACTACAAATTACAACAGGAAATAGAAAAGGCTTGTCAGAAGGGCAGTGTTCTGATAGTTGTGGGGGATTTTAACATGCGAGTGGATTGGGAAAGTCAAGTCGGCACTGGATCTCAAGAGAGAGAATTTGTAGAATGTCTGCGAGATGGCTTTTTAGAACAACTTGTTGTTGAGCCCACTAGGGGATCGGCTGTACTGGATTGGGTATTGTGTAATGAACCGGAGGTGATTAGAGAGATTGAGGTGAAGGAACCCTTAGGAGGCAGTGATCATAACATGATTGAGTTCACTGTGAAATTTGAAAAAGAGAAGCCGAAATCTGATGTGTCAGTATTACAGTGGCATGAGAGAGGAACTGGCCAAAGTTGACTGGAAAGGGACACTGGCGGGAAAGACAGCACAGCAGCAGTGGCTGGAGTTTATGCAAGAAGTGAGGAAGGTGCAAGACAGGTATATTCCAAAAAAGAAGAAATTTTCGAGTGGAAAAAGGATGCAACCGTGGTTGACAAGAGAAGTCAAAGCCAAAGTTAAAGCAAAGGAGAGGGCATACAAGGAAGCAAAAATTAGTGGGAAGAGAGGGATTGGGAAGTTTTTAAAAGCTTACAAAAGGAAACCAAGAAGGTCATTAAGAGAGAAAAGATTAACTGTGAAAGGAAGCTAGCAAATAATATCAAAGAGGATACTAAAAGCTTTTTCAAGTATATAAAGAGTAAAAGACAAGTGAGAGTAGATATAGGACTGATAGAAAATGATGCTGGAGAAATTGTAATGGGAGATAAGGAGATGGCAGAGGAACTGAACGAGTATTTTGCATCAGTCTTCACTGAGGAAGACATCAGCAGTATACCGGACACTTAAGGGTGGCAGGGAAGAGAAGTGTGCGCAGTCACAATTACGACAGAGAAAGTACTCAGGAAGCTGAATAGTCTAAAGGTAAATAAATCTCCCGGACCAGATGGAATGCACCCGCATGTTCCAAAGGAAGTAGCTGTGGAGATTGCAGAGGCATTAGCGATGATCTTTCAAAAGTCGATAGATTCTGGCATGGTTCCGGAGGACTGGAAGATTGCAAATGTCACTCCACTATTTAAGAAGGGGTCAAGGAAGCAAAAAGGAAATTATAGACCTGTAAGCTTGACATCGGTGGCTGATAAGTTGTTGGAGTCGATTGTCAAGGATGAGGTTACAGAGTACCTGGAGGCATATGACAAGATAGGCAGAACTCAGCATGGATTCCTTAAAGGAAAATCCTGCCTGACAAACCTATTACAATTTTTTGAGGAAATTACCAGTAGGCTAGACAAGGGAGATGCAATGGATGTTGTATATTTGGATTTTCAGAAGGCCTTTGACAAGGTGCCACACATGAGGCTACTTAACAAGATAAGTGCCCATGGAATTACGGGAAAGTTACATACGTGGATAGAGCGTTGGCTGATTGGCAGGAAACAGAGAGTGGGAATAAAGGGATCCTATTCTGGTTGGCTGCCGGTTACCAGTGGTGTTCCGCAGGGATCAGTGTTGGGGCCGCTTCTTTTTACATTGTACATCAACGATTTGGATTATGGAATAGATGGCTTTGTGGCTAAGTTTGCTGACGATACAAAGATAGGTGGAGGGGCCGATAGTGCTGAGGAAACGGAGAGTATGCAGAGAGACTTGGATAAATTGGAAGAATGGGCAGAGAAGTGGCAAATGAAGTACAATGTTGGAAAGTGTATGGTTATGCACTTTGGCAGAAAAAATAAATGGGCAGACTATTATTTAAATGGGGAAAGAATTCAAAGTTCGGAGATGCAACGGGACTTGGGAATCCTCGTACAGGATACCCTTAAAGTTAACCTCCAGGTTGAGTCAGTAGTGAAGAAGGCGAATGCAATGTTGGCATTCATTTCTAGAAGAATAGAGTATAGGAGCAGGGATGTGATGTTGAGGCTCTATAAGGCGCTGGTAAGACCTCGCTTGGAGTACTGTGGGCAGTTTTGGTCTCCTTATTTAAGAAAGGATGTGCTGACATTGGAGAGGGTACAGAGAAGATTCACTAGAATGATTCTGGGAATGAGAGGGTTAACGTATGATCAACGTTTGTCCGCTCTTGGACTGTATTCCTTGGAGTTTAGAAGAATGAGGGGAGACCTCATAGAAACATTTTGAATGTTGAAAGGCATGGACAGAGTGGATGTGGCAAAGTTGTTTCCCATGATGGGGGAGTCTAGTACAAGAGGGCATGACTTAAGGATTGAAGGGCGCCCATTCAGAACAGAAATGTGAAGAAATTTTTTTATTCAGAGGGTGGTGAATCTATGGAATTTGTTGCCACAGGCAGCAGTGGAGACCAAGTCATTGGGTGTATTTAAGGCAGAGATTGATAGGTATCTGAGTAGCCAGGGCATCAAAGGTTATGGTGAGAAGGCGGGGGAGTGGGACTAAATGGGAGAATGGATCAGCTCATGATAAAATGGCAGAGCAGACTCGATGGACCGAATGGCCGACTTCTGCTCCTTTGTCTTATGGTCTTATGTTTCCTGCCTCTAGCTTGTCCAATCCCTTAATAATCTTATATGTTTCAATCATATCTCCTCTCATCCTTCTAAATTCCAGTGTATACAACCCCAGTCGCTCCATGGGTCAAGTTAACCCTTACAATCTTTATACTTTGTTTTACATACATTGTAAACAGATAAGTTTATACCCCCTGACCCCCTAAGGGGAGGGGGGAGAGGTGTTAGAAATGAACCAAGTGAATTTTAGGGCAGAGTGGAAGTTGGAGGCAAAGTTGATGAAAGCATGGGTGCATGAACTGGGGTCAAAGCAGTCATCAATGTAGCGCAGAAAGAGTTGGGAAACATAACCAGTGAAGCCTAGGAACATGGCCAGTGTCACATAGCCAATGAAAAGACAGGCATAGCTGGGGCCCTCGCAGGTGCCCATGGCCACACCTTTGGTATGTAGGAGGAGCCAAAAGAGACATTGTGTGTGAGGACCAGTTCCATCAGAGACAGGAGGGTGGTAGTGGAGGGGAACTGGTCAGATCTACTGTCAAGAAAGATGCAGAGAGTTTTCAGGTCTTCCTGGTGTGGTTAGAAGAGTATAGGGATTGGGCATCCATGATGAAAGTGTGGCAATCAGAGCCAGGGAATTGGCAATCAGTTGCTGAGGAGATTGAGAGCATGTGAAGTGTTGCAGATGTAGGTGGGAAGGGACTGAACCCATGGCGGGGGGAGGGGGGGAATAAAATTGAGTCGAGCTATGCAGATACGAGTTTAGAGGGGCTAGAGAAGGCAGAATATATGCCTCAGTATATTTTGTGAATGAGTTAACACTGTGCTTTTCTGAGAGTTATGTTTGCATCAGATTTGTTTACCTGAGTTTACTTGCATTGACTATGTTTCTCGACTTCTCACATTCAGGTAATTATTTTCATGCCTATCTCTATGTGGTAACCCTGTCTTTGCCAGTAGTCTGACACTGCTGCACTGATTTTATCAAACTATTCTGCTTACCTGTCCATCAGGAGCAGGATATGGGAGGATTTGAAATTTAATTCTGATTTTATTCTAATTCCAATCTTTTTAAAATTCTCATTTCCTTAGTGGAGTGCAAAGTTTTGCAAACTCAAATCAGACCACTGATAAGGTGCCTACAAATGGTAAGTTTACATAGAAAATTCAGGGTCTTTTCTCTGATCAGGAGTATCTCACTGCCTGTGGCCTTGACAGGATCATTTCTTTCCACTGCATTCCCTCCCACTTTCCCGCTAACATTCAGACAAGCCTTCCACTTTAATTGGGTTTGTAATTAACTTTCCATGTCATTACAAAGAAACCAAGGGCCCGGTTTGCCAAGTAATTCCCGGCATAAATTCACACTTTGGTGGGGTCCAGGGTGTGGGGTGAACGGGGTCAGGTAACTGACAGAATCGACTACCTTAATAAGATGGCACTAAACAATGCCAAGACTGTGAGACCAAAAGGCTAGGTAAGAAGACAAAGTGAACTGAAAAGAGTTCTCTCTATAACGGCTGTTCTGGCCCCCGTCTGTTTTGACACTGAAATGGACCTCATGGGGACTCACTGCAACTCAGACTACTTGGTGGAAATGAACCTGGACCTAGTGAAGTCATTGTGATCCATTGTGTGTATTTTATAAAGGGACTGCAGGTCTTGCTGCATAAGTTTAATTGCTGATCAGCTCCCAGCGTCTCATGATAGATAAATGACGTGAATTACTTGAAGTGCTGAGAATGATGGCTTTAAATCATACCTAGCCCCAGTCCCCAACAAACCCTTGCTCTACCTAACCCCAGATTTCACTGAACCCCGATCCCCACATAACCCCAGTCCCATCTAACCCGTCCTCACCAAAACCCAGTCCCCACCTAACCCCAGTCTCCACCAAATCTCTGTACTGACTAAACCCCAGTTCCCACCTAGCCCTAGTCCCTAACTAACCCCTGTACACACTTAAAGCAGACCCCATCCTAACCCCAGTTCCCACCTAGCCCCAGTCCTCATCTAACCTCTGTACACACCTAAAAGCAGACCCCATCCTAACCCCAGTTCCCACCTAGCCCCAGTCCCCATCTAACCTCTGTACACACCTAAAGCAGACCCCATCCTAACCCCAGACCCCAGAGCTACCTAACATGACCCTACCTAACCTCAGGCCCAACAAACCCCAGACCCCACCAGTCCACAGATCCCACCCAGCAGACCCCATAGAACCACAGTTCCATCCAAGCTCCAATCCTCACCAAACCCCTCTCTCTACCTGACCCCAGACCGTATCTGACCCAAGTTCTCACCTAACCCTAGTCTCCAGTGAGTCGCTCTCTCCACGTAAGCACAGTCCCCATCTATGACCAGCCCCCACCAAACCCCAGCGCCAACCGAGCCCCTGTCCCCACCAAACCCCATTCTCCACTAAATCCCAGACCACCTTAACCCCAGATGCCACCTAACCTCAGTCTCCACCAAACCCCAGTCCCCACCATGCCCCTGTCAACACCCAACCCCACACACCACCAAACCCCAGACCAACCAGACAGCACTTGCTCCCTAACACCTGACTCTACCTAACCCAGTCCACCAGACAGCAATCGCTACCTAACACCTGACTTTACCCATAACCCTGACTCTACCTAACCCAGTCCACCAGACAACACTCGCTACCTAACACCTGACTCTACCTAACCCAGTTCCCACCAAACCCCAGACCCACCTAATCCCAAACCAAAACAATTCCCAGACCCACCCAACCCGTGCCCACCAAACACCAGTCTCCACCAAATCACAGACCAACCTAACTCCAGTGCCCAACTAACCCCAGTCCCCAACCAAACCCCTCTCCCCACCTATCCCCAGACCCCACCTAACCACAGTCCTGTCCTAAGCTCATTCCTCACTTAAGTCCAGCCCCACTTACCCCAGTCCCCACCTAAACCCTGACCCCACCTAACCCCAGTTCCCAAACCATAGACCCACCTAACTCCAGCCCCACCAAACCCCAGACCCAACTAATCCCAGTGCACACCTAACTCCAGGTCCCACTAAACTCCTGTCTCCATCTAATCTATCTCCTCCTAACCCTAGTTCGTACTGAACCACAGTTCCCACCCAACCCCAGATCCAGCCATCCCTAGTCCCTACCAAATCCCAGATCTACCTTACCCCAGACCCACCTAACCTCAGTCCCCAACAAACCCCAGACCCCACCAGACCACAAATCCCACCAAACAGAAGACCCCATAGAACCACAGTCCCCATCAAGCCCCAATTCCCACCAAACCCCTCTCTCCACCTGACCCCAGACCACATCTAAACCAAGTTCTCACCAAACCCCAGTCTCCAGTGAATCATTCTCTCCACATTAGAACAGTCCCCATATCTAACCAGTTCTCACTTAACCCCAGTCCCCACCATGCCCCTGTCAACACCTAACCCCCTACCCAGCAAACTCCAGACCAACTTAAACCAGACCCAAACAATCTCCATTTCCCACCTAACCGCAGAAACAACCAAACCCCAGACCCCACCAAAACCCAGACCTACTGAACAAAAGTCGCTACCTAACACCAATCCCCTCCATAACCCTGACTCCACCTAACCCAGTCTCAAACTCCAGATGGACCAAACCCCACTCCCCACCAAACTTCAGATGGACCAAGCTTCATTCCCCACCAAACCCCAAACCTATCAAAACCCAGTCCACACCAAACCCCAGACCTATCAAAACCCAGTCCACACCAAAACCCAGTCCCTACCAAACCCCAGACCTATCAAAACCCAGTCCCCACCAAACCCCAGATCTACTTAACCCCAGTCTCCATCTAAACACAAGTCTCCACCTAACCCCAGACTATTCCCAATCCACACAAAACCCCTGGATACATCAAACCCCTACTCTACAAAACCCCTGAACCTACCAAACCCCTGTACGCACCTAACCCTAGCCCCCATTTAACCACTGTCCCTACCAAACCCCACTCCCCAACTTCCCCCAGTCTACATGAAACACCAGTCCCCAACTAATTACAGATCACATGTAACCTCAGTCCCCACCAAACCCCTCTCCCCAACTGATCCCAAACTGCATCTAACCCGTTCTCACCTAACCCAAATGAATCGCTCTCTTCCATAAGCACAGTCTCCACTTAAGATCAGTCCCCACTCAGCCCCTGTCCCCACCAAACCCCATTCCCCACCAAATCACAGCCAGCTTGACCCCAGACACCACCTATCCCTGGTTCCCACCTAACCCCAGTCTCCACCATGCACCTGTCCGCACCCAACCCCATGAACCACCAAATCCTGACCAACTTAAACCCGACCCCACCAATCCCCAGTTCCCACCTAACGGCAGGAATGACCAAACCTCAGACTCCACCAAACCCCTCTCCCCACATAATCCCATTCCCCACTTAACCCACATCCCATCAAAACAAATCACCACCTATCCCCAGAACTCACCTAACCCCAGACCTCTCCTAAACCCATTCCCCACCTAAGCCCAGTCCCCACTTAACTCTCGATACCACCTAACCTCAGTCCTAACCTAAACCCAATCCCCACCTTATCCCAGGCCCACCTAACTCCAGTCCCCAACTAAACCCAGTCCTCACCAAACCCCAGACGCCACCAAAGCGTAGTCCTCATCAAACCCCAGACCCATCTAATCCCAGACCCAACTAATCCCAGTCCCCACCTAACCACAGTCCGTACTGAACCACAGACTAACCCCAGTCCCTACCAATCCTCAGATCTACTCTACCCCAGACCTACCGAACAGCAGTCCCACTGAACCTGAGTGCCCACCTCAGCCCATTCTCCACCTAACACGTGTACTACCAAACCTAAGTCCCCGTCAAAACCCAGACCCACTGTTGTGTATGCGGACTGGTTACACAACAATTCTATTAATAAAAATGCTGGAGACAGGAGCTAAGGTTCATGGTTCTTTACTGGCAGAAACTGAACTGGACACACAAGTACAGATCAATACGTGCCTAATAGCGCATGCTCAATATGTGCCTAATAGCGCATTCAATGATGTGTTACTAAAAAAATAAAGTAGTCCCTTATTATACTGTAGGCTATACGGTACACTCCTCCTTTTATTTTAATAGTATATCAACTGTTTTTTTTACTGGGGCACTGTGCTAAACAAATATGTTTACCCTTATTATACAAACGCCTACCATTTGTTTACTTAGTAACTTAATAATATCAAATTATAACAAGCCATTTTTTTACTTTTAGTCTAAGAGCCATTTATAACTCAAGTCTCTGGAGGGGTCTTCTCTGCCTGTCCGGGTAACATCTGTCAATAAACTTGTTGTTTTAATACAGATTTCCATATAAAAGTCATGAAAAGTTGACCTCTGAGCATAGGGAGTTAAGAAGATGTGCGCCTCCAACTTGCTAAGAGCTCTAGGCAGCAGATTGCCTCCATATAATGAAAACTCCTCTGTGCAGCTGTCCTAGATATATATGCATCTTTGTGCTACCACTTGTCTTCCTTACCCATATCTCATTTGTTCCAACTGAGCTAATTATACAGTCAATCTTCGTATTCTCCTTAGATTCCAAACAGATAACCTGACCTTTATGATACCATCTCTTATTGTAATATAACTTTCCATCTTCTATTTGTGCTTCATATCTTCGTGCTGGTGATTCAGCAGGAGTTCTGGGAAGATGCTCAGGAGAAGATGGAGATTTAAGCTTATTGAGAGTTCGCAGATCTTCCATTATCTGTTCATCTGTTAACAAGTAATTTAACTGTGCAGGTGCAGGTTTTCCTCTTTTGTCTGTAATTGGAACAGGGTCATAAGGTCTCCTCCTTAGTTTCCTAGTCATTATTGGCTTTACCTCCATAGAATCTCCTGTGAGTTCCATTGTTAGCCTCTCATTCTCAATCATCTTTTTTCTTTTCTTCTAACTCAATCTTTTTATCTTCAAATTCCTTCACTGCTGCTTTCTTCTCTTTAATATAATTGCTTTCCACTTGTTCTGCCTCCAGTTGCAGAAAAAGCACTGCATGTCATATTCTTTTTTTGTATTGTTGATCTAGATTCTTCAACCTTTTCTGATACTCCTGCAAAGTGCCTTCCTGTAATTGCTGTAGCTGTCCTTTGAGAGATTTCAATTTCTCCTGGTACATCTTCTCTTTTACTTCCAAGTAGTCTTCATCATCCTGCTTATTGGCAATATCTGTCTCCCTTGCATCCTCTGTATCTTCATCCGAGTCGCGGCCATGGATACTGCATTTGCCTCCATCGTCGACACTGTCTAGCTCCTCCTCGTCATTGTAATAGTCAACAATGGGTGAGAAGAGAGCTATGGACATCTTCCCCGCTGAGCTGCCCTCCTTTGTTGACACATCTGGTGCCTTGATGGTGTACCAATCCAGCTGGATTTTCCTGAGCCACTCATGTCCCTGCAACGGTGGTCCTCCATTTTTCAGTACCTAGAGGTTCAGCTACTGTGTTTTGTCTCTGTAGGTCACTGTCACTTTAATTTTACCTTTGGGACACACTTTCTGTCCTGTGTAAGTCTTCAGCAGTAGTTTATTTCATTTCAGAGATATGTGAGAAAAGAAATTTGTAGTCGTGTGCAGAGATCACTGTTAGTGCTGAGCCTGTGCCCAACTCCATTTTCAGTCTCACGCCTGCCACTTGTGAAGTGATCCTTATTACTCTTTGATCGTCTGTCTCTTTCACGCTGTGAAGTTGTAGACAAGACAATTCACTTTTGTCTGAGTCGTTTTCATCAGAACTGCTTTCTTCCATTTTGTGTACCTTGTTGTGTTTTCCTTTCTGGGGTTTCTTGTTTCTCTGTATTTTGTCCTTTTTTTGCTGTTGACTAGCTTTGCCTACTCTGCCAGTGTGGCCCTGTTTGCCACAGTTTCTGTATTCTTTGTCTTTAAACTAACAGTCATCAGGGTCATGTGACCTGTTCCCACAATGGTAACATTACTTTCCTTCATTTCTGTTCAGTGACATTTTATTTGTAGCATATTCCAGAGATTTTTGTTGTATCCAGAAGCACCCCGTGCCGCTGTTTCCGTTGATATTGCAATGTTTAGCGCTTTCTCGAATGTAAGGTCTCTTTCATACAGAAACTACTTCTGTGTGGTTTCACAGTGCATGTCACACACTAACCTGTCCCTCAATGCATCCGATAGACCAGCTCCAAATTGACAATGTTCTGATAATTTGCGCAATTCAGCACAATATTCAGAAATGCTTTCATTTTTGCTCTGATTCCAATTATGAAATTTATATCTTTCAGCAATGACCAGTGGTTTGGGGTCTAAATGCTGTTGGAGAGTGTCTACTACTTGCTTGAACATTTTGTCAGATGGTTTTTTAGGGGTTAACAAGCTCCGTAGCAGGCCATATGTTTTTGCCCCATAATACTGAGTAAGACGCTGGCTTTCTTTTCATCCTTAACACCGTTAGCCTCACAATATAACTCCACTCTTTCAATGTAAGTTGCCCAGTCTTCAATGCCACTCTAAAATGCTGTAATGTTTCCAATCATCACCATCTTTGTTATGTTAATTTAGTTCCGTTTTCGCCTTGTTTTCTTTTTAACTCACGTGTCCTTTTTGCTAGGGCCACGAGTGCACTCTGCCTAGATGCGTGTTTCGCTCCTTTTTATCTCCCTTCTGGGGCAGGCAGACTCTCAGCCCCTGGGGGTCAGCACCGGCTGTGGTCTTGCCTGGACGTGCTGCGGTTCTGACTGTGTCTCTTGGTCTCCCAATGTTCCCGACCACGGCTGTGCTCCCGCTTCCTTTCGGACTCATGGCCTCGCTCTGCCTCCTCCTCCCGCTCCTTGGCTCGTTCCTTGCTCTCTTCCTCCGAGTGTTGTTATCAACTAAAACCCGGCATTCCGATACGATGTAGGTTCATTAACCTCGTCACCAATCTGTCGTGTATGTGGCCTGGTTACACAACGATGCTATTGATAAAAACGCTGGAGACGGGAGCTAAGGTTCATGGTTCTTTCCTGGCAGAAACCGAACTCGGCACACATGTACAGATCAATATGGCCCTAATAGCGCATTCAATGACGTGTTACTAAAACATAAAGTAGTTCCATATTATACTGTAGGCTATATGGTACATTTCCCCATCTGAGCTCAGTCTCCAGCTAACCTCAACTCCCACCTATCACATCCCCACTTAACCCCTGTCCCCATCAAGCCCAGTCCCCATAAAACCCCAGACACCACCAAACCCCAATCCCTACCAAACTCCAGATCCCACCAAACTGAAGACCCCACCGAGCTCCAGTCCCCATCTAACCCCAGTACGCATGTAACCCCAGTCCTCATCAAACCCCAATCCCCACCTTACCCCAGTCCCCATGTAACACCAATCCAAAACTAATTCCAGATCCCATATGACCTCAGTCCCCATCTAACTTCAGACCCCATACAACACCAGCCACACCGAGTGCCTGTCTCCACCAAGCATATACACCACCTAATCCCAGGCCCCACCAAACTGCTGTCCCCACCTAATCACTGCCTCAAACTAGCCTCAGTCCCCACCTAACCACTCCACCAAACCACATTCCCCACCCAACGCCAGACCCCATCTAACACATGTTCCCACCAAATCCCTTTCCCCAGTTAAGCACAGTCCCCACTTAACAACAGTCCCCATCTAACCTCAGTCCCAACCTAACTACAGTACCTACCTAACCCCAGCCAACACCTAACCCCAGCCGACACCTAACCCCAGTACCCACTAACACCATACTCCACCCAGCCCCTGTTCCCAGCCACCACATTTCCCACAAAACTCCAGACCAAATTAACCCTAGCCCACCTAAACCAGTACTCATTCAACAGCAGGCACTACCCAATCCAAGTACTCACTTAACCCCTGTCCCAATCTGAGGTCTGAGTTTAGGTGGAGATTGGGCTTAGATTGGGATAGGGTTTTGGTGTGGTCTGGGGTTTGGTGGCACTGGGTTTGTGTGGGTCTGGGATTTGGTGGCACTGGGTTTGTGTGGGTCTGGGACTTGGTGGCAGTGGGTTTGTGTGGATCTGGGGTTAGGTGGCACTGGGTTTGTGTGGGTCTGGATTTGGTGTGACTGGGGTTTGGTGGGGACCAGGGGTTAGGTGGGACAAAGGTTTGGTGAGTACTTGGATTAAGGGGTGCCTGTGGGTATGTGAGTATTGGGTTTAGGTGGGTCTGGGGTTTGGTAGTGACTGGGGTTAGATGAGGATTGAGGTTAGGTGGGGACTGAGTTTAGGTGGGGAATGGGTTCTAGAGAGGACTGGGATTAGGTGGGGTCTGGAGATAAGGGGGAATTGGGATTTTTTGGGACATGGGTTTGGTGGGGAATGGGGATAGGTGAGGATTGGAGTTGGGTGAGTCTTGGGTAAGGTCAGTCTGGGGTTAGGTAGGTTCTGGTGTTTGGTCATTTCTGCAATTAGGTAGGAACTGAGGCTGGTGGGGTCTGGTTTAAGTTGGTCTGAGCTTTGGTGGGGTATGGGGTTGGGTGTGGACGGGGCATTGTAGGGACTGGGGTTTGGTGGGGAATGGGGTTAGGTAGGGTGTCAGATTCAGCTGGGATTGGATTTGGTGGGTTCTGGGGTTTGGTGTGGACTAGGTTTAGTTGGGGACTGTAGTTAGGTGGGCCTGGGGTAAGGTGGATCAGAAATTTGGAGGGGACTGGGGTTAGGTGAGTACTTGGGTGAGGTAGGTTCTGGGGTTTGGTAATTTTTGTTGTTAGGTGGGAACTGGGGATTGGTGGGGTCTGGGGTTGGATGTGGACAGGTGCATGTTGGGGATTGGGTTTTGGTGGCGACTGGGGTTTGGTGGGATCTGGTTTAAGCTGGTCTGGGGTTGGATGTGGACAGGTGTATGTTGGGGATTGGGTTTTGGTGGTGACTGGGGTTTGGTGGGGGCTGAAGTTAGGTGGGAACTGGGGATAGGTGGTTTTGGGGGGCTAAACTGATCCGGGGTGTGATGGGGAAGGGGCTTGATAGGAACAGGGGCTTGGTTGGCACTGGGGTCAGGTAGGGACTGGTGTTAGATGTGAACTTGGGTTAGATACGGTCTGGGGTCAGGTGGACAGAGGATTTGGTACAGAATGGGGTTAGGTGGGGTCTGGGGATAGCTGGGGTTCAGGGTTTGGTGTGTGTGGTGTTTGATGGGATCTGGAGTTCGGTGGGGAATAGGGGTAGGCAGGGATTGGGAATTGGTGGGGACTGGGATTTTGTGGGGATTGGGGTTAAGTGTGACTAAGGATTTGGTGGGGACCAGGGGTTAGATGGAAAATTGGGTTAGAAGGGGACTAGGATTGGGTAGGGACTTGGGTATAGTGGGTCTAGGTTTGGTGGGGTCTGGAGCTTGTTGGGCTCTGGAGTTGGGTGAGTCTGGTGTTAGGTGGATCTGGATTTATTAGGGACTAGAAGTTTGGTAGGGACTGGGGTTAGATAGGGACTGAGGTTAGGTGGGGACTGGGGTTAGATGTGGGCTAGGGTTAGGTGGAGATTGGGATTTGGTGGGTCTGAGGTTTGGTGTTAGCTGGGTTTTGGTGGGTACACAGGTTAGGTGGGGAATGGGGTTAGGAGAGAACTGAGGTTAGGTGGGGACTGGGCTTAGACCAACTCACCATACCCCAGTCCCTACCAAACCCTAGTCCCCTCCTAACCCAATTTCCCATCTAACCACCAGTCCCCACCAAACACCAGACCCACCATACGCTAGTCCACCGTAAACCCCAGTCCCCTCCTAACACCAAACCCCAACTACCCCAGACCTCACTTATCCCTGGTCCCCTTCTAACCCCATTCCTCATTTATCCCAGTCCCCACTCCTGACCCCATCTAACCTCAGTCATCACCTAACACCAATCCCCACCTAATCTAGGCACACCAAACCCCTGTCCCATCTCTGTGCTGGTTTCAAGATACTGCTCATCGCAAGTGGAGTTTGTGACTGTTAGATGCAGGCCATTTTATTTACTACGGGAATTCACCACTGTCCTTATAGTCGGTGTGTACGTTCCCCCCAGCGCTAATGCTAAGGAGGTGCTCTGTGAACTGTATTGGGGCTATTAGCAAACTGCAGAACGCACACCCTGATGGACTATTTATTATCGCCAGAGATTTTAACCACGTGAACCTTAAGTCAGTGCTCCCCAAATTCCATCAGAACGTGGACTTTGCAACGAGAGGGGCGAACGCGTTGGACCTTGTTTACACAAACATTCCCGACGCGTACCAGGCGGAGCCCCGCCCCCACCTCGGTTGCTCAGATCACATTTTTGTTATGCTAATCCCAGCATCAGGTGCTTCAGACCAGTTCAGAAGCAGGTGAAAACCTGGCCAGCAGGAGCCATCTCTGCTCTTCAAGACTGCTTTGAGCACACTGACTGGCACATGTTCAGGGAGGCTGCAACCGGTGGCAACTCTACCAACTTAGAGGAGTATATGGCATCAGTGACTAGCTACATCAGCAAGGGCATCAATGATGTCACTGTGTCCAAGATCATCACTAGACGCGCTAATCAGAATCCATGGATGACCGCGGAGGTGCGTGCACTGCTGAGAACCCGTGACTCTGCCTTCAGAGCAGGTGACAAGGCAGCCCTAACGACAGTGAGGGCCAAACTGTCCTGGGCCATCAGAGAGACAAAGTGTGCACACATTCAACGAATCCACAGCCACTTCCAGGACAGCGGTGACACGCGGTGCATGGGGAAGGGCATTCAGGACATCAGCAACTACAACACAACACCACCTGCCTGTGCTGGTGATGCCTCCCTCCCAGATGCATTGAATAACTTCTATGTTCATTTTGAGGTGGAAAATAACATGGCGGCGAGGAAGACCACCCATCCTCCAAGCGACCAGGTGCTGTGTCTTACTGTGGCTGATGTGAGGAGAACCCTGTGCAGGGTCAACGCACGGAAGGCTGCTGGACCAGACAATATTCCTGGCAGAGTGCTCAGAGGATGTGCAGACCAGCTAGCAGAGATTCTCACTGACATCTTCAACATCTCCCTGAGCAGCGCCATCGTTCCTACGTGCTTCAAGGCTGCCACCATCGTCCCCATGCCAAAGGAGTCTTCGGTGTCCTGCCTCAACGACTACCGTCCTGTCGCACTCACATCCATCATCATGAAGTGTTTCGAGAGGCTCGTCATGAGGCACATCAAGGTCCTGCTGCCCCTTCACTGGACCCCCTGCAGTTCGCGTACTGTCCCAACCATTCAACAGACGACGCCATCGCCATCACCCTCCACCTGGCCCTAACCCACCTGGACAAAAAAGACACATACGTTCGAACGCTGTTCGTAGACTTCAGTTCAGCATTCAACACAATCATTCCTCAGAAACTGATTGGAAAGCTGAGCCTACTGGGCCTGAACACCTCCTTCTGCAACTGGATCCTAGACTTCCTGACTGGGAGACGTCAGTCAGTCCGGATTGGAAGCAGCATCTCCAACACCACCACACTGAGCACGGGGTCCCCCAGGGCTGTGTGCTCAGTCCACTGCTGTTCACTCTGCTGACCCACGACTGTGCTGCAACCCACAGCTCGAACCACATCATCAAGTTCACCAATGACATGACCGTGGTGGGTCTCATCAGCAAAGATGATGAGCCAGCATACAGAGAGGAGGGGCAGTGGCTAACGGACTGGTGCAGAGCCAACAACCTGTCTCCGAATGTGAACAAAACAAAAGAGATGGTTGTTGACTTCAGGAGGACACGGAACGACCACTCTCCACTGAGCATCGATGACTCCTCTGTAGAGATCGTTAAGAGTATCAAATTTCTTGGTGTTCACCTGGTGGAAAATCTCATCTGGCCCCTCAACACCAGCTCCATAGCAAAGAAAGCCCAGCAGCGCCTCTACTTTCTGCGAAGGCTGAGAAAGGTCCATCTCCTACCCCCCATCCTCACCACATTCTACAGAGGTTGTATTGAGAGCATCCTGAGCAGCTGCATCACTGCCTGGTTCGGAAATTGAACCATCTCAGATCGCAAGACCCTGCAGTGGATAGTGAGGTCAGCTGAGAAGATCATCGGGGTCTCCCTTCCCACCATTACAGACATTTACACCACACGCTGCATCCGCAAAACAAACAGCATTATGAAGGACCCCACGCACCCCTCATACAAACTCTTCTCCCTCCTGCCATCTGGCAAAAGGCACTGAAGTATTCGGGCTCTCACGACCAGAGTATGTAACAGTTTCTTCCCCCAAGCCATCAGACTCCTCAATACCCAGAGCCTGGACTGACACCAACCTACTGGCCTCTACTGTGCCTATTGTCTTGTTTATTATTTATTGTAATGCCTGCACTGTTTTGTGCACTTTATGCAGTCCTGGGTAGGTCTGTAGTCTAGTGTAGTTTTTGTGTTGTTTTACGTAGTTCAATGTAGTTTTTGTATTGTTCATGTAGCACCATGGTCCTGAAAAACGTCTCATTTTTACTGTGTACTGTACCAGCAGTTATGGTCAAAATGACAATAAAAAGTGACGACTTGATTTGATCTATCCCCAGACCCCACCTAACCCCATTCCCCATCTAACACAAGTTCCCACATAACCCCAGTCCCACTGAATCCCACTCCCCAGTGAAACACAGTCCTCATCTAACACCATTTCCCACCAAACTCCAGATCCACTTAACACCAGACCCCACCAAACCCTATCCCAAACAAACAATATTCCCCTCCTAACCCCATTCCCCACCTAACCTCCACCAAACCCCAACCCCACCTGACTCCAGACCCAGCTAATTGCAGTGCACACCTATTCCCAGTCCCCACTAAACCACTGTCCTCACCTAACCTTAGTCCCCACCTAACCCAAGTCCCCACAAAGCCCCAGTCCATACCGAACCACAGCTACCACCTGACCATAGACCCAGCTAAACCCAGTCCCTAGCAAAGCCCAGTCCCCAGCAAAGCCCAGTCGCCACCAAAACCCAGTTCCCACCAAACCCGTCTCCACCTAAACCCAGTCCTCACTAAAACCCAGTCCCCACCAAAACCCAGTCCCTACCTAAACCCAGTCCTCACCAAAAGCTAGTCCCTTCCTAAACCCAGTCCTCACCAAAACCCAGTCCCCACCTAAACCCAGTCCCCACCTAAACCCAGTCCCCACCTAAACCCAGTCCCCACCAAACCCAGTCCCCACCAAAACCCAGTCCCCACCAAAACCCAGTCCCCACCAAACCCAGTCCCCACCAAACCCAGTCCCCACCAAAACCCAGTCCCCACCAAAACCCAGTCCCCACCAAAACCAGTCCCCACCAAAACCCAGTCCCCACCTAAAGCCAGCCTCCACTTCATTCAAGTACCCACCTAACCCCAATCCCCACCTATCCCCAATCCCCACTTACCCCAGTCCTCACCTAACCCCAGACACCACCTATCCTCAATACTGACCTAACCACAATCCTCACCAAACCCCAGACCCACCTAATAGTCATAGTCATACTTTATTGATCCCGGGGGAAATGGGTTTTCGTTACAGTTGTACCATAAATAATTAAATAGTAATAAAACCATAAATAGTTAAATGGTAATATGTAAATTATGCCAGGAAATAAGTCCAGGACCAGCCTAACGCCAGATGCACTTAATCCCAGTACACACCTAAAACCAGTCCCTGCTGAACCACATTTCCAGCAAAGCGCAGACCCCAATACGAGTTCCCACCTAACCCCAGTTCCACCGAATCCCTCACCCCAGCTGACCACAGTCCCAATCTAACACCAGTCCCCACCAAACCCCAGACCAAATTAAACCCTGACCCCACCTAAGCCAGTACCCTCCTAACCCCAGGTCCCTACCAAACCCCTGACCCAACCCCAGTGCCCACCAAGCACCAGACCCCACCAAACTCAGACCCACCATACCCCAGTCCCCTCCTAATTCCATTCCTCACATACCCCGGACAGAAGAGCCACCAAACTGCACACCCCACCAAACCCCAGTCCAACCAAACCTCAGTCACACCAAACTCCAGACCCACCAAACTCCAGACCCACCAAACCCCAGACCCACCAAACCCCAGTCACACTAAACCCCAGTCACAACAAACCTGAGACCCACCATAGAACCATAGAACTATAGAAACTACAGCACAGAAACAGGCCCTTTGGCCCTTCTTGGCTGTGCCGAACCATTTTCTGCCTAGTCCCACTGACCTGCACATGGACCATATCCCTCCATACACCTCCCATCCATGTATCTGTACAATTTATTCTTAAATGTTAAAAAAGAACCCGCATTTACCACCTCGTCTGGCAGCTCATTCCATACTCCCACCACTCTCTGTGTGAAGAAGCCCCCGCTAATGTTCCCTTTAAACTTTTCCCCCCTCACCCTTAACCCATGTCCTCTGGTTTTTTTTCTCCCCTTGCCTCAGTTGAAAAAGCCTGCTTGCATTCACTCTATCGAAACCCATCATAATTTTATATACTTCTATCAAATCTCCCCTCATTCTTCTACGCTCCAGGGAATAAAGCCCTAACCTATTCAACCTTTCTCTGTAACTGAGTTTCTCAAGTCCCGGCAACATCCTTGTAAACCTTCTCTGCACTCTTTCAACCTTATTTATATCCTTCTTGTAATTTGGTGACCAAAACTGAACACAATACTCCAGATTCTGCCTCACCAATGCCTTATACAACCTCATCATAACATTCCAGCTCTTATACTCAATACTTCAATTAATAAAGGCCAATGTACCAAAAGCTCTCTTTACGACCCTATCTACTTGTGATGACACTTTTAGGGAATTTTGTATCTGTATTCCCAGATCCCTCTGTTCCACTGCACTCCTCAGTGCCTTACCATTAAACCTGTATGTTCTACGTTGGTTTGTCCTTCCAACGTGCAATACCTCACACTTGTCAGTATTAAACTCCATCTGCCATTTTTCCAGCTGGTCCAAGTCCCTCTGCAGGCTCTGAAAACCTTCTACACCTCCAATCTTTGTATCATCAGCAAACTTGCTGATCCAATTTACCACATTATCATCCAGATCATTGATATAGATGACAAATAACAATGGACCCAGCACTGATCCCTGTGGCACACCACTAGTCACAGGCCTCCACTCAGAGAAGCAATTCTCTACCACCACTCTCTAGCTTCTTCCATTGAGCCAATGTCTAATCCAATTTACCACCTCTCCATGTATACCTAGCGACTGAATTTTCCTAACTAACCTCCCATGCGGGACCTTGTCAAAGGCCTTACTGTAGTCCATGTAGACAATTTCCACTGCCTTCCCTTCATCCACTTTCCTGGTAACCTCCTCGAAAAACTTCGACAGATTGGTCAAACATGACCTACCACGCACAAAGCCATGTTGACTCTCCCTAATAAGTCCCTGTCTATCCAAATGCTTGTAGATTCTGTCTCTTAGTACTCCCTCCAATAACTTACATACTACTGACGTTAAACTCACCGGCCTATAATTTCCCGGATTACTTTTCGATCCTTTTTTAAACAACGGAACAACATGAGCCACTCTCCAATCCTCCGGCACCTCACCTGTAGACAGCGACATTTTAAATATTTCTGCCAGGGCCCCTGCAATTTCAACACTAGTCTCCTTCAAGGTCCGAGGGAATACCCTGTCAGGTCCCGGGGATTTATCCACTTTAATTTTCCTCAAGACAGCAAGGACCTCCTCCTTTTCGAGCTGTACAGTTTCCATGATCTCACTACTTGTTTCCCTTAATTCCATAGACTTCATGCCAGTTTCCTTAGTAAATACAGACGCAAAAAACCTATTTAAGATCTCCCCCATTTCCTTTGGTTCCGCACATAGCTGACCACTCTGATCTTCAAGAGGACCAATTTTATCCCTTACAATCCTTTTTCTCTTAATATACCTGTAAAAGCTCTTTGGATTATCCTTCACTTTGACTGCTAAGGCAACCTCATGTCTTCTTTTAGCCCTCCTGATTTCTTTCTTAAGTATTTTCTTGCACTTCTTATACTCCTCAAGCACCTTATTTACTCCTTGCTTCCTATACATGTCATACAACTCCCTCATCTTCTTTATCAGAGTTGCAATATCCCTTGAGAACCAAGGTTCCTTATTCCTATTCAATTTGCCTTTAATCCTGACAGGAACATACAAACTCTGCACTCTCAAAATTTCCCCTTTGAAACCCCCGACCCATCAAATCCCAGTCAGACCAAACCCCAGACCCACCAAACTCCAGTCAGACCAAACCCCAGACTCACCAAACCCCAGACTCACCAAACCCCAGCCACACCAAACCCCAGCCACACCAAACCCCAGTCCCACCAAACCCGTCACACCAAACCCCCGACCAACAAAACCACATAACCACCAAGCCCCAGTCACACCAAACTCCAGACCCACCAAACCCGAGACCCACCGAACCCCAGACCCACCAAACCTCAGTCACACTAAACCCCACACCCACCAAACCCCAGTCACACTAAACCCCAGTCACAACAAACTTGAGACCCACCAAACCCCAGTCACACCAAACCCCAGTCACACCAAACCCCAGTCACACCAAACCCGTCACACCAAACCCCCGACCAAAAAAACCACATACCCACCAAACCCCAGTCACAACAAACCTGAGACCCACCAAACCCCAGACCCACCAACTCCCAGTCAGACCAAACCCTAGACCCACCAAACCCCCGACCAAAAAAACCACATACCCACCAAACCCCAGTCACACCAAACCCCAGACCCACCAAACCTCAGTCACACCAAACCCCAGACCCACCAAATCCCAGACCCACCAAATCCCACTCAGACCAACCCCAGACCCACCAAACCTGAGACCCACCAAACCCCTGACCCACCAAATCCCAGTCACACCAAACCCCAGACCCACCAAACTCCAGACCCACCAAATCCCAGTCACACCAAACCCGAGACCCACATAACCTCAGACCCACCCAACCCCAGTACCCACCAAGCACCAGACCCCAGCATAACCCAGACCCACCATACCCCAGTCCCTACCAGACCCTAGTCCCCTCCTAATCCCATTCCTCAGCTATCCCCATTGCCCACAAATCCTAGTCCCCACATAACCCCTGACCCCACCTAACCCCAGTCCCCTCTCAATTCCAGTACCCACCTAACCTCAGACACACCTAACCCCAGTACCCAGTGAAACCATGCCAACCAAACTCCATTCCCCACCAATCCCCAGACCTACTTAACCCCAGCCCAACATTGCCTCAAAGGCACCTAATTCCAATGTGCACCTAACCCGAGTCTCCCCTAAATCACTGTCCCCACCTAACCTCAATCCGTATCAACTGCAGTTCCCACCTGACCCCAGACCCAGCTAACCCAGTCCTCAGCAAACTCCAAATCACCACAAAACCCCACCTACACCGAACACCAAACCTCAACTCACCCCTACCCCACCAAACCCGGTTTACGGACCGGTCCATCGATCCTTATTCCAGTTTTTCTGGTTTTTCTTTGTTCTGTTGGGTGCTCTAATTGAGGCACATGATTCTCGTTTGGGCAGACACATAAATACCTCCAGAGTCCAGGGCTTGGCTGCTGGATTGTTCCTGTCAAAAGCCCCTGTCTGAATCCCTTCTTGGCCCCATCCTCCTGAAGCCTTGCCCTGCAACCAGTTTCCGAAGCCTTGCTTCACCTGAAGCATTGCCTCACCTGCAACCTTCGCCTGCATCACTGTCAAGTTCAACCATTGGAGCAAGACCGGAGCCTTGCTGTGTCTAGATGAGGAACTGTCTATCGTTGTTTGGAACTGTCTCTGTGTCCACGCCTTTGCTAGGTAGGTCCGGCTGTTTGCTGCTACCTTGTGTTGGGAACCATCTCTGTGTCCATGCCTTTGCTAGGTAGGTCCAGCCATTTGCCGCTACCTTGTGTTGGAAACTGTCTCTCTGTGTTCTGTGTATAAGTTCCGACTCTACGTCCTGTTCCCAAGGAGGGGTCCCGGCTCTGTGTTCCATGTTCCTGTCTTCCTTGACCAAGGCTCTGCGTTCCTGTCTCCCTCGACCAAGTCAAGGCTTCGTGTTCTCGTCCTGTCTGTGCCTCACCCAGCCCAGGAGTACCTCGCCCAGCCTGGTGCTGGGGTTCCCTCGTCCTGTCCAGGAGTCTCTCGTCTAGTCCAAGCCTTGTCCAAGTATCTCGTCTAGTCCAAGCCTTGTCCAAGTACCTCGTCTAGTCCAAGTACCCCATCTAGTCCAAGCCAAGGCTTTGTGTTCTCGTCCTGTGCAGGAGTTCCACATCCAGTCCTGTAGCCTAGCCACGTCCAGTCCTCAAGACTACGTCATGTCTTCACTTAGTTCCGGAGTCTGAGCCTGAGTCAAGACCCAGGTTCTGGGTCCTTGTCTAGTCTCTGGCTCGGAGTCAGAACCCAAGCCTCGTCATGTCCTCACCTCGAATAACTCAAACCTCGTTGTGTCCTATCCACGAAGAATCCAAGTCTCAAGGAATCCAAGCCACGAAGAATGCAAGCCTCGAGGAACCCAAGCCATATCCAGTCCTGCAGTCACATCATGCCCCGCCTAGTTCCGGGGTCCGAGCCCAAGTCAAGACCCAGGTTCTGGGACCTTGTCCAGTCTCTGGCTCGGGGTCCAAGCCCAGGCTCCTAGTTTCCAGTTCCTTGTCCTGGTCCCGCTTGCCTAGCCAATGTCTGTGTTCTTGTCCCAGCTCTCTAGTCTGCATCCAGTCACATCACTAACTCTAGTCTCTAGTCTTGTCCTGTTCCTGGTACTTCAGTGTCTGTGTCTTGCATTTGGTTCCGTTCCCAGCACCCCCATGTATGACACACAATGATCACCAGAACATAAGCAATAACAACATCTGGAAAACAAGCCCCTTTCCTACCCCCACCCCCAGTCTCACATTTAGTTGAACTTTCCCCACCGTTGGCCAGAAGAAACTAACGTCTACCTTTGATGAATCAAGGACGGGGGAAGCAGACAAACCAGTTGTCTTTGTTTCTCCAAAGTTTGTGGACTCTGAACTGATCCTTCCTCTGGGATAATCTAATCAGAGCAATTGAATGTGACACAAGGAGCTTCAGGTAATGAATTCCTAAACCTGAGACCATTCTCAGATGAGTAGCTATTTGTTATGTAAAGAGCATGGACTCTGAACTGATCCTTGCTCATGGATAATCTAATCAGAGCAATTGACTGTGACACAAGGAGCTTCAGGTAATGACCTGCTAAACCAGGGACCAATCTCAGACAAATAGCTACTTATTATGTAAAATGCCAGATTTAGTAAAGAAGCAATCTGTAATCTCACTAAACTCTGTCTGGGTCACCTTATTTAACTGGTTTGGACCAGTCAGAGTTGAAAGACACAAATACACAATGCTGGGGTGGGCAGAACAATGAAACAATGTTGGTTGTAGTCCTGGACAATGACCAGTAAGAAGATGACCCAGATAGGTCAGGTGACCTTGAGCCAATGGGATGGAGATCCACCAGTTTAATTGATGAGGAACACTATAAGGCTCAGGAGCTCCAAACACAGTGGGGCGATAACTCTCCAGCCACCAGAGACTGACCATCATGGATAAAGAGGGCTCTGCAGACACGTGGGGATCGAGACCACAAGGAACTGCTAGCTAGCATAGACTCCTTTCCCGGGTAATGCCTTTTCTCTTCACTGACTGCTCATGGAGGGTCACAGATTCTAGTGGTTAGTTTCTGATCCCATGTGCCTTTTATTTGAGACAATAAAAGTTACTTCTCAGTAAATACAGTTTCTCTGTGCCTCACTGATCACTATTATGAGCAGTGATTCTTATAACACCACTAAGTCAGAAGATTGAATGTTCAAGTTCCTCTTCAAAAAAATCCTTCTACAAAAACGTCCAGGTTGACACAATACCAAAGAAGCGCTGCATTAGTGCCCATCGGGGGAAGGAGGAAGGGATGTGGTAATAATCAGAGGAAGTGGGTTTATTTGATTGGACACTCCTCAGTGAAGGAACTCACAAAGCATCTGCTTGCTCTTAGCTCAATGTAAATTTAATCGAATATTAAGTTCAGGGCCAACTAAACATTTTTTCCCATTGAGACAGTAAATATCTTCCCTAATTAGGAAGCGAAATCTCTCAAAATGCTGTTTCACAAACAGCAGGAGACTCTCAGCCAATATTTATCTGTCAATCAGCATTACTGATGTATAATCCTTTTCACCGTTTAGATAATGAACCAGTTAACACAAGAAAACTTGGACAACACTCAGCTCTGGGCTGTTAGGTGTCAAGCCAACCATTATCTCAAGCAACAAACAGTTTGAACACTTACACTCGACATACAACAATGCTGCTAAGCTTCCCACCACCAACACCCAAAGAGTTACCAACAGAAATACAACTGGGCTAATCACATAAATTCAAACAACATTCAAATGAAAAGAGAATGTACATAGTTGATGGCAGATCCTTTAATAGAACTGAAAAACAGAGGGATCTAGAAGTCCAGGTCCATTGTTCACTGAAAGTAGAAGAATTAGAGTGGAGTAAATGGGATTACAGAGGAATGAGAGAGGAGCTGACCGGAATTGATTAGAAGAGGACACTAGCAGGGATGATGGCATAGAAGCAGTGGCTGGAGTTTCAGAAGGCACAGGATAGATACTTCCCAAATAAGAAGTATTCTAAAGGCAGGATGATGCAACCGTAACTGGAAAGAGAAGTCAAAGCCATCATAAAAGCCTAAGAGAAATTTAATAGAACAAAAAATCTGGGGCATGTTGGAAGATTGAGGAGCTTTTAAAAACCAACAGAAGGCACCAAAAAAAGTCATAAAGAAAGAAAAAATGGAATATGATGATCAGCTAACCAATAATGTTAAAGAAGATACCAAAAGTTTCTTCAGCTGCATAAAGTGCAAAAGAGAGGCATGAGTGGATATCAGACCACTGGAAAATGATGCTGGAGAGGTAGTAATGGGGGACAAGAAAATGGCGGATGAACTGAATAAGTATTTTGAATCAGTTTTCACAGTGGAAGACACTAGCAGTATGCTGGAGGTTTGAGAATTTCAGGGGGCAAAGTGAGTGAAGTTGCCATTACTCGGGAGAAGGTTCTTGGGAAATTGAAAGGCTTGAAGGTAGATAAATCAGCTGGACCAGATAGTATACACAACAGGATTCTGAAAGAAATGGTTGAAGAGATTGTGGAAGCATGTTCAAGAATCAGTTGATTCTGGCATAGTTGTTCTGGAGGACTGGAAAATTGCAAATGTCACTCCACTCTTCAAGAAGGGAACGAGGAAGAAGAAAGGAAATTATAGGCCAGTTAGTTTGACCTCAGTGTTTGGGAAGATGTTGGATTTGGTTGTTAAGGATGTGGTTTTAGGGTACTTGAAGGAACATGATAAAATAGGCCGTAGTCAGCATGACTTCCTCAAGAAAAAATCTTGCCTGACAAATCTGTTGGAATACTTTGAAGAAATAACAAGCAGGACAGACAAAGGAAAATCGATGAACATTGTGTATTTGGATTTTCAGAAGGCCTTTGATAATGTGCCACACACGAGGCTGCTTAATAAGTTAAGAGCTCACGGTATTACAGGAAAGATACTAGCATGGATAGAGCATTGTCACGTACCCTGTGACGGGTTAAAGAACCAGTAGAAATGGAAAACACTTTGGAGTCCAGTATTGCTATTAACTAATGGTACTTATTAGTAACTACGCAATACAGTAATATAAATGCAGATATATCAAACAGGTTAGCAATAATTTTATATATATAAGTAAGTGTGGAAATATATGAAATCCAAGCTTCTTCAAGTCTAGGGGTAAACAGATAGTCTTACGATGATGAGTAAAGTTCAGTTCAGTTCGTGGTATTGAGTTGAGTAGTGATGGAGAGAGAGAGAGGGAGAGATTTGAGTCTTCAGGTGAGCTGCCGCTGTTGATCTTCCAGTTGTCCTCCAAAATCTTTTAGAAGTCACCGACTGTGACCACCACAAAGGGAACCGTTCTTCTGTGGTGGAATTATCAACCTAGGCGAGGGTTGGGCACACAAATAACTCCCCACCAGCCACTCCCTTTTCACACTGCGAGAGCCACTGATCGATCCAACTGATTGATCCTCCAAAAACCACCTTTTCTGTGGGCACAACAAAGCTCATCCAGTGTCCAAAACCATGTGTCTGCAGGTCTAACAGCTGACCTTCTATTTATCTCCCCGTGCTGAATACCAACTGTCCATCATGCAGCTCCTCCCTTCTCTCTCTGTAAGAACTTGGAAGCTACTAGTGTCCTTGTAGAAAGTAAAAGCAAACTGTGAGCCATCTTTGCCTCTCTCTCTTTCTCTCTCTTTTTACAAGGTGTCTGGTGTTGAACAACTCATTCTCTCTCTTTTCAAAAGCACAATTCATAGGGGTAATTCAGGACCTCGTCACACTCCTCCAACCTGAGTGTGGCCTCATCACGATAGTAGAAGAGGCCATGGACTGATATGTCAGAATTGGAATGGGAAGTGGAGGTGGAAGTGAAATGGATAGCTACATGGAGATCCCATTTTTTCTGGTGAAGAAAGCGAAGTGCTTAGCAAAGTGGTCTCCCAATCTATGTTTGGTCTCACTGATATACAGGTGGCTATACCAGGAGCGCTGGATACAATAACAGGCTCACAGGTGAAGTGTCTCCTCAGCTGGAAGGGCTGTTTGGGTTCTGAATGGTATTGAGGAAGGAGGCGTAGGGGTAGATTTGGCACTTGTTTCACTTGCAATGACAAGTCTCAGAAGGGAGATCAGTGGCAAGCAACGAGTGGACAATGGAATCACGTAGGGAGCAATCACTGCAGAAAGTGGAAATTGGCGGGGGTGGAGGAAAAGATGTGCTTGTTGGTGAGATCCCGTTAGAAATGACAGAAGTTATGCAGAATTATGTGCTGGGTGCAAAGGCTAGTAGGGTGGTAGGTGGGTACAAGAAGAACCCTATCCCTGGTGTGGCAGTGGGTGGATGCAGTAAGGGCAGAAGTGTGAGAAATGTAAGAGATGTTAGTGAGGGCAGTATTGGTGATGGAGGAAGGGAAGACCCTCTCTTGGAAGAAGGAGGACATCTCATTAGTTCTGGAATGAAAAGCCTTATCCTGAAAGCAGATGCAGTGGAGATGGAGGAAATGAGAAAAGGGGATGAGATTTTTACAAGTGACAGGGTGGGAAGAGGTATAGCCCAGGTAGCTTTTTGAATCAGTGGGTTTATAAAATATATCAGTAGGTAGGCTGTCTTCAGAGATGGAGACAGAGAGATTGAGAAAGGGAGGGAGGTATTGGAATTGGACCAGGTAAATTTGAGGGCAGGGTGGAAGTTGGATGCAAAGTTGGTGAAGTCATTGAGCTCAGCATGGGTGCAGGAAGCAGTACCAATGCAGACATCGATCTACCATAGGAAGAGTTGGGGAGCGATGCCGTTGTAGGCTTGGAATGTGGAACATGGACGTAGCCAACAAAAAGTCAGGCATAGCTGGGTCCCATGCGAGTGCCCATCGCTACACCTTTTGTTTGAAAGAAGTGGAAGGAGCCAAAGAAGAAATTCTCGAGAGTAAGGTCTAGTTCCACCAGACGGAGAAGAGTGGTGGTGGAGGGAACTGGTTGGGTGTGTGTGTTACCTAAATGATTCCTGGATTGAAAGGCTTTTCATATGAGGACTGTTTGATGGCTCTTGGCCTGTACTCACTGGAATTCAGAAGAATGAAGAGGGATCTCATTGAATCCTAGCAAATATTAAAAGGCATCGATAGAGTGGATGTGGGGAGGATATTTCCTATGGTGGGGAAGACCAGAGGACACAGCCTCAGAATAGAGAGACATCACTTTGAATGGAGATAAGGAAGAATTTCTTCAGCCAGAGAGTGGTGAATCTGTGAAAGTTGTTGCCATGGGTAGCTGTGGAACTCAGTCATTGAGTATATTTGAGATAGAGGTTAATAGTTTATTAATTAGTCAGGCCATAAAGGGACATGCGGAGAAGGCAGGAGGTTGCGGCTGAGAGGGAAGTGGATCAGCCATGGTGAAATGACAGAGCAGAATCGATGGTAAAGAGCCTATCCTGCTCTTGTATCTTCTGGTCTGATTTCAGTTGATGTGGTGGTAAAGAAGGCATATGGCATGCTTGTTTGCGTTCACTAGTATAAGAATAAGGAAGTCCTGCTGCAGCTAAATAAAAGTTTAATGAGACCACGCTTGGAGTATTGAGTGGATTTATGCTCACTCCATTATGGGAAGAATGTAGAGAGGATGCTGCCTGGACTATAAGGAAATGTTCGACAAACTTGGGCTGTACTCTTGAGAGCGCCAAAGGCTGAAGGAAGACTTGTTGGAACTTCTTAAAATTATGATAGGCATATTTAAGGAAGTCAGAATCTATTTTTTCCCAGAGTAGAAATGTCAAATACCAGATAATGTGTTTCTAAGGTTAGTGGGGAAGTCTAAAGCAGATGTCTTACACAGAGAGTGAGTGGTAGGAGCATTGAATGGGTTACCAAGGAATAGTAGTGGAAGAATGCAGTTTGATGGAGTCTACAAGGCTTTAAGACAGACACATGCATATGAAGGAATGGACGGATGTGGATGGTATACAGGGGGAGGATATTTAATATAAGTTGGCATCAAGATCAGCACATCATTGTAGGGCCAAATGGCCTGTAAAGTGCTGTACTGTTCTATGATATATATTTCATGTTCTATATTCTAACATATTATTCAGCCTGTTAGTCTACAACCCAGTGGTATAGAACACAGAACATGGAATGGTACAGCAAAGTACAGGCCCTTCAGCTCACGATGTTGTGCCAACCTTGTAACTCACTGCAGATCAATTTAATCCTTCGCTCCCACTTAGCCCTCCATTTCTCTTTCATCAACATGTCTATCTAAGTGTCTCTTAAAAGCCCCTAATGTGTCTGTCTCAACCACCACCCTGGCAGCTCGTTCTACGCATCCACCACTGTAAAAAACCCTCCTCTGACATCTCCGCCAAACTTTAGTCCAATCACCTAAAAATTATGCCCTCTCATATTAGCTATTTCCACTCTGCGAAAAAGGTGCTGACTTTCCACTCTATCAATGCTTCTTATCACCTTATATACCATACTTACGAACAATAAATTAACCATTTTCAATTTAACCTCACTTACTATGATCCCCTCGCTTCCTTTTTATGAACCACCACAGTCCTCCCTGTTTTATTCCCTTTCCCAGATGTCCCATCCAGCTTCATCACCCATTTTCATTCCCCTCCCCTCCTGCTTTTGCTCACCCACCATCCACACTCAGATTTCGGTTCTTTGTGGCATGGGACCCGCTCCTGGGGGCTCACAGCCAGTCACTTTTCAAAATCCCAAGGACGCAGCCTAGAAGACAAGCATGCCTTCGGGATTCTGAGGTTTCGCAGCCCAGTGGACGGGCTCATTCTAAGCTGTCCTCTTCATTGCAGGAGAGGACAGAACATTGGGAATAGCGGATCAACTCTCGGTGGTTGTGTATTCAGCAAGTTGTGCTTTCCCTCTTTCTCCTTCATTGGTGGGTGAGAGATTGTTGCTGATTCTCGGGTCACAGAACTCAGAAGAAAAGCGCTGTGATAGACTTTTAACCCCGTAAATCAGCAAGTTGTTTTGTTATGTCTCCCCTCTCACTGTGAAAGGGGACACCTCTTTTTCCCTTTATTAGGGAGAGAGAGAGCCTGTGGTGTGTCAAATCATCGGGTGAAATATTAGTTTTTGTTATACTGCAGATCATGGTCTCTACTGGGGGCTTTGCTGTTGCTTGCTTGCTGGGTGGAGGGAGCTGATGGTTTTTTGCTGAAGTGAGTGGGGGAGGCAGATGGTCATTGTTTTTCTGCTGCTTGTGTGTGGGAGGAGGGAGCTGGGGGCTGGGGCTTTGGGGTTCTAATGTTTTAACTGTCACTCATTCTTTGGGGCACTCTTCTGTTTTCATGGATGTCTGCGAAGAAAGAATTTCAGGATGTGTATTGTAAACATTTTTCTGATATTAAATGGAACTATCGAACCTTCACCTCCCCTCCCTCAACCTCAATCCTTCAACCCCATTCTTCTCTTTCTTTTCCACCTATCATCCACCTATCTTTGTCTTGTAACTCTACCCCTCATCCCCCTCCTCCTCCTCACCAGTGGGCCCCGGTCTCAAGCCTCCTCCTCTTTTCTTCATACCAGCTACCTCCCCTCTCTACTCTCAGTCTCAGAACTTGAACTCAAAATGTCAACATTTCCTTCACCCCCCACCAGTACCCCCCCGCCATCCTAGGCCATCTGAATACCCGCAGCTGTTTTTTTTTTTGCAGCCACTTAAATGCTTTGGCTACAAGAAAAGATCAGAGACTGTGTATCCTGTACAAGTGACTCACCTTTTGGTAGTCCAACGACCTCACACCATCTACAATGTCCAAGTTCATCCAAGAGGACTGCCACCTTGTCGTGATCTGGAGGTTCGCATGCCTCAATGACCCAGAGAGCTATGTTGGCTGAAATCAGGGCTTTAAGTTTTGGCTCTTGGTAGGGTCACTCATTCCAAACGGGTCAAAAGGTGAGGGACAGACTCAGAGTAGACCACTGGTCCTCCAGGTTTCTGGGGTTCAGCTCTAACAACCCTGACTACTAAAACAAATCTGTTACAGAAACAGCAACGAAAAATCCTTCTACATCTGAGTGTTACAGTATTCCCGAGTCTCCACCCTGGACTTGCACGACTGACAGTAGTGAAAATTGAGAGGAAGCTATGGACATGATGAAGGAAGCCCTGAACACTGCTGGAGATGGAGGACCTTCATTGTTGCCTTAAATGCCAACGGCATTATGGACAGTAAGTACAATGTCCAAGTTAGGAGCATGTTAGGGGAAGTGAAGTGGTGATAGACAGGAGCTACGGGGAGGTAGTCACCCCAAGGCTACAGGAGAGATAAATGGGTGACTGTCAGGTGAGGGAAGGGAGAAGGTCAGACGGTGGAGAGCACAACTGTAGCCATCCCTCTCAACAATAAGCACTCCATTTTGAGTACTGTTGGTGGGGCCTACCCGGGGGAAGCAACAGTGGCCGTGCCTCTGGCACTGAGTCTGGCCCTGTGGCTCAGAGGGGTAGGGAACGGAAGAGAATGGCAATGGTAATAGGGGACTCTATAGTCAGAGGGACAGATAGGCAATCTGTAGATGTGAAAAGGAAACAAGGGTGCCAGGGTCTGCAATGCTTTTGGACGTGTCCACAATATCCTGAAAAGGGAGGGTGATCAGCCAGAAGTTGTGGGACATATTGGTGCAAAGGACATAGGTAGAAAAAGGGAGGAGGTCCTGAAAAAAAGAAAACAGGGAGTTGGGAAGGAAGCCGAGAAGCAGAACCTCAAAGGTAGTAACCACGGGATTACTGCCTGTGCCACGTGACAGTGAGGATAGGAATAGGATGAGGTGGCAGATAAATGTGTGGCTGAAGAATTGGAGCGGGGGCAGGGATTCAGATGTCTGGATAATTGGGATCTCTCCTGGGTCAGGTGGGACCTGTACAAAAGGGACAGGTTGCACTTGAATCTGACGGGGACCAATATTCTTGTGGGCAGATTTACTTGAGCTGTTGGGAGTGGTTTAAACTAATATGGCAGGGGGATGGGAACCAGTTTGATAGAGCTGAGGATGAGCCAGCAGGTTTACAGGTAGATGATGGGTTTAACATGAATGTAACAAAGGACAAGCCAATGATTGGGTACAAACGCAGACAGAGCAAAGAGTTAAATTGTACCACAGAGGCAAAATTCAAAAGGGTGGTGAATGCAAGACTAAAGGTGCTGTACTTATATGCGTGTAGCATTTGGCATCAGGTGGACAAACATGTGGTGTAATTAGAGATTGGTTGGTAAAACATGGTGAGTATCACTAAGTCATGGCTGACAGAAGGCCATAGTTGGGAGTTTAGCATCAAAGGATACACTTTGTATTGAAAGGACAGGCAGGAAGACATAGGCGGTGATGTAGCTCTGTTGGTAAGAGATGGAATTATATCTTTAGAAAGAGGTGACATAGGCTCAGAGAATTTTGAATCTTTGTGGATGGAGTTAAGAAACTGCAAGGATGAGAAAACCATCATGGAAATCATATATAGGATTTCAAATTGTAGCCAAGATGTGGGATTGAGATTGCAAAGGGAGCTGGAAAAGGCATGTAATAAGGGTAATGACACAGTTATAATGGGGGAGTTCAATATGCAAGGGGATTGGGAAAATCAGTTGGATCATAAGAGAGGGAATTTGTTGAATGCATATGAGATGACTTTTTGGAGAAGCTTGTGCTTGAGCCTACAGGGGGAAAGGCTATCTTAGATTGAGTGTTGTGTAATAACCCAGACCTTATTTGGGAGCTTAATGTAAAGGAACCTTAGGAGCCAGTGATCATAATATGATTGAATTCATACTGCAATTTGAGAGGGAGAGCATAAGTCACATGTATCTGTATCGCAATGGAATAATGGGAATTACAGAGGCATAAGAGAGGAGCTTGAACAGGCGGATTGGAGGAGTATACTGATGGGGATGATAGCAGAGCAGAAATAACTGAAGTTTCTGGGAATCGTTCACAAGGCACAGGATAGATATGTTCCACAGAGGAAAAAGTTCTCACATGGCAGGGGTAGGCAACCGTGGCTGACAAAAGAAGTTAAGGACTGCATAAAAGCCAAGGAAAGAGCATATAATGTAGCAGAAGAGAGTGGGAGGTTGGATGATTGGGAAGCTTTTAAAATTCAACAAAAACAACTAAAAAAAAGTTATAAGAAGGGAAAAGATGAAAAATGGGGGTAGACTAGCCATTAATAGAAAGCAGGATACCAAAAGCTTTTTCAGTTATATAAAGAGTGAAAGGGAGATAAGAGTTGATATTGGACCACTGGAAAATGATGCTGGTAAGGTAGTAATTAGAGAACAAAGAAATGGCAGATGAACTTAATGGGTACTTTGCATCAGTTTTCATTGTGGAATACTCTATCAGTGTGCCAGAGGTCCGTGAGCATCAGGGAGCAGGAGTGAGTGCCATTGCTATTACAAAGGGAAAAGTATGAGGCAAACTCAAAGGACTGAACGTGGATAAGTCACCTGGACCAGATGGACTACATCCCAGAGTCCTGAGAGAGGTTGCTCAAGAGATAGCAGATGTATTGGTCATGATCTTTCAAGAGTCACTTGATTTTGGCATGGTCCCAGAGGACTGGAAGATTGCAAATGTCACTCCACTCTTTAAGATGGGAGGAAGACAAAAGAAAGGAAATTATAGGCCAGTTAGCCTAACCTCAGTGGTTGGGAAAGTGTTGGAGTCTATTATTAAACATGAGGTTTTGGGGTACTTGGAGACTAAGTCAAAATCAGCAATGGTTTCTGAACAGTGAAATCTTGCCTGACCAAACTTTTGGAGTTCTTTGAGGAAGTAACAAGCAAGGTGAACAAAGGAGAGGCAATGGATGTCACTTACATAGATTTTCAGGTGTTTGAAAAGATGCCACACATGAAGCTGCTTAGTAAGATAAAATCCTATTGAGTTACAGGAATGATACTGGAATGGCTGACAGGCAGGAGGCAATGAGTGGGGATAAAAGGGGCCTTTTCTGGTTGGCTGCCAATGACTAGTGGTGTTCCTCAGGGGTCAGTATTGGTACCGCTACTTTTTACATTGTTTGTCAATGATTTGGAAAATGGAATTGATGGCTTTGTTCCAAAGTTTATGGATGATACAAAGATAGGTGGAGGGGTAGGTAGTGCTGAGGAAGCAATGCAAATGCAGTATGTCTTAGACAAATTGGAAGAATGGGCAAAAAAGTGGCAAATGTAATAGTGCTGGAAAATGTATGATTCTGCATTTTGGTAAAAGGAACAAAAGTGTGTTTGGTAAAAGGACTAAATGGGGAGAAGGTTCAAACATCAGAGGCGTAGGGCGTTAAGAGTCCTTGTGCAAGACTCCCAGAAGGTTAATTTACAGGTTGAGTCTGTGGTAAAGAAGGCAAATGCATTGTTGGCATTTATTTCAAGAAGAATAGAATATAAAAGCAAGGAGCTAATGTTGAGCCTTTATAAGACACCAGTCAGGCTGCACTTTGAGTATTGTCAACAGTTTGGGCCCCATATCTCAGAAAGGCTGTGGTGTCATTGGAGAGTGTTCAGAATAGGTTCACGAGGATGGTTCTGGGAATGAGGGGTTAACATATGAGGAGCACTTGGCAGCTTTAGGTTTCTACTTACTGGAATTTGGAAGAATGCTGGGGGGGGGGATCTCATTGAAACCTACTGAAAGCTGAAAGGACTAGATGGGGCAGAGTGGAAAGAATGTTTCCTATGGTGGGAGTATCCAGAACCAGAAGACACAGCTCAAAATTGAGGAGTGACCTTTGAAGACAGAGGTAAGGAGGAATTTTTTTAGCCAGGGAATAGTGAATCTGTGGAATGCTCTGGCACAGACTGTGGTGGAGGCCAATGCAGTGGGTATATTTAAGGCGGAAGTTGATAGTTTCTTGATCGGTCAGGGCATCAAAGGATATGGCAAAAAGGCAGGTACATAGGGTCGAGTGGGATCTGGGATTAGCCATGATGGAATGGCAGAGCAGACTTGATGGGCTGCATGGCCTAATTCTGCTCCTATGTCTTATGGTCTTATACTGTGACATTCTTCATTTGTCTGAAGATACTCCCACCATCCAGGATAAAGCAGATTGCATTCCTCCCTTATTCCCTTCACAGCCTACAAATAGAGACCAGTGTATCCAATCCACAAAAAAAAATTCAAAAATCCATCAATGCTTCTTCCACACCATGTCCCAATCTTCTACCCGCTACCAGCTGGAAGGACATGTACTCCAGATACATTGTCATGCCACTGCTGCAAGTTCTGTAGCAAATCAAACAGTATCCTAACTTAGAAATATACAGAGCAGCACACAAAAGTGCTATAGGAACTCAGCTGGTCAGGCAGCGTCTATGAAAATGAATAAACAGTCGACATTTATGGCTGAGACCCTTCACCAGGACTGGAAAGGAAGCAGGAATAAAAAGGTGGGGAGAGACAGGAAGACAAGCTGGAAGGTGATAGGTGAAGCCAGGTAGGTGAGAAAAGTACAGGGCTGGAGAAGAAGGAATCTGATAGGAGAGGAAAGTGAACCCTGGGAGAAAGGGAAGAAGGAGGGGTACCAGGGGAGGTGATAGGCAAGTGAGGAAAAGAGGTAAGAGGCCAGCATGAGGAATAGAAGATAAGGGAAGAGGAAGGGAAAAATTATGGGAAGGGGAAATCAATATTTATGCCATCAGGTTAGATGGAATATGAAGTGTTATTCCTCCACCCTGAGAGTGGCTGATTGTGGCAGAAGAGACTATGGATCAACATGTTGGAACAGGAATCTCAATAGAAATTAAAATGGCTGGCCATCAGGAAATCACACTTTTGGCAGATGGAGCGTAGGTACTTGATAAAGTGGTCCCCCGATTTAAGTCAGGTCTCACCAATACAGAGAAGGTCGTATTGGGAGCACTGGATACAACAGATGATTCCAACAGATTTGCAGGTTAAGTGTTGCCTCATCTGGAAAGACTGTTTGGGGCCGTAAGTGGAAGTGAGGGAGGTGTTGAATTACTTCTCTTGTTTGCGTGGATATATTCCAGGAGGGAGATTAGTGAGGAGGGACGAGGGAATTAGGGAATGAGCAATCCCTGCAGAAAGTGGGGAGTGGGAGGTAGGTAAAGATATGTTTGGTGGCAGAATCCTGTTGAAGATGGCAGAAGTTGCAGAGATTGTGTTGGATGCAGAGGCTCATTGGGTGGTAGGTGAAGATGAAGAACTCTATCCCTGTGAAGGTGGTGGCAGGAAGAAGGGGTGACGTATATATACATATAAAACCATTTATGTCCTGTCTCACCCAGAAAATGGTGCCTCATACATCAAGATGCTGTTTATCGACTTCAGCTCAGCACTTAATACAATCATGTCTCAGAAGCCAGTGGGCAAACTGTCCTCGTTGGGTCTCAATACCTCTCTCTGTAACTGGATCTTAGACCTCTTGACCGAAAGACTGCAGTCAGTCTGTTTTGGCAGCAACATCTCTAGTTCCATTATGCTAAGCACCAGTGCCTGCACCACCCCCCGGGGCTACGTGCTCAGCTTGCTGCCATTCATGCCGCTGACTGCTAAATCCAGCTCAAACTGAACCATCAAGTTTGCTGATGACACAACCAACAGTGGTTGGCATCATCAACAACAATGACAAGAGGGCATACAGAGAGGAGGTAGCGTAGCTTGTAGAATGGTGGGAGCACAACAACTTGAGTCTCAATGTGGACAAGACTAAATAGATGATTGTGGACTATAAGAAAGTGAGGCCGACCACTCCTCACTGTACATACCATGTTTCTGGGAGCGCACATAACACATGATTTTGCCTATTCCCACAACAACACCTGTTGAATCATGAGAGCTTAGCAGTGTCTCCAGTTCCTGAGGAAATTGAGGTGAGTGAGGCTCCCTCTTCTCCTCCATTCTAGCCAATTTTTACAGAAGTACCATTGAGAGTGTCCTGACCAGCTGCATCACCATTAGGAACAAGAACGCAAGGAATCTGACCGGAAGACTCTCCAAAGGATTCTGAGGACTGCTGAGAGGATCATTGGGATTTCACTTCCATGCATCCGAGACATTTATTAGGAGTGCTGCATTCCCATAGCATTGTCAAGGATCCCTCCCATCTATCCCATAGAATCTTTGAATCTCTGCCATCAGGCAGGAGGTACTGTAGCATTAGCCCAAGGACTGTTAGGATGGGAAACAGCCTCTTCCCCCAGGCTGTGAGTCAACTGAACTCCCTGCCACCACCCAGGTTCCATCACCTCCTGTATGTAGCGTCAGAAGCAATATATCGTTATTCTGTTGTAAATGCACCTTGTACTAAATGTCAATCTTCTGGTATTTTATTATTTGTTAATTTATTTACAGTAACATTACTTTATATGCTGTCTGCGAGTTACGTGTACTGTGTTGTGCACCTTGGTCTGGAGAAATGTTGTTCCATTTGATGTATACATGTACACAGCTGAATGACAATAAACTTGAAGTTGAGAATGATATTAGAGTAGGTTAAAAGGTCAGCACGACATCATTGTACTGTGAGGTAATGCAGCCATCCAAGAAGGCAGCCTATCTCAACTGTTCAAGTGCAGGTAAAGAAAATGATGAACTCGAAAATGCAGACAGCAAATGCTGGTCTTGCCAGCAAAACCCACATCCTATACAGCCATAAAAAACTGCAACAAACAGCCATTGCTGTTTGAGGAAGCTAGGTTTGTATGAATGAGCACCTTGATATCATTCATCAGTGATTACAGTGAAGAACTTTAAGTATCTTTAAGTTACAGGTGTATAAAGTTATGATATTTTTTAATGATTAATTGTTTTGTACACAGTGTACTCTCTGAACCAGTACCAATGAAGCTGGATTGTCAGTAAGATACTGTAGTTGGTGAATTGAGGGAAGAGCAATCTGTGGAATTATAGATGTTACCATTATAAAAGAGGAAGTATTAGATTACTTATCAGGCATGGGGGGGCGGGATAAATCCCCAGGCCTGTCAAGATGTACCTCAAGCTGCTCTAGGAGCCAAAGGAGAAGAATTGCTCGAGCCCTGATGTATATTTTTAAATCTTTCCTCGTTACAGGTTGTGTACTAGGTGACCAACTTATTCAAGAAGGACAGTAGAGATCATCAAGTAACCTCAGGCATTTAAGACTAATGTCAGTAGTAAAGACATTATTAGAAAACATTCTGAGAAACCAGTTTAAACTATTTTTGGAAAGAAAGATAGGGATTGATCAAACAACCTATCAACCTCCATTTTAAATATATCCAGTGACTTGGCCTCCATTTGTGGCAAAGAATTCCACAGATTCACCTCCCTCTTGGTTAAAGAAATTCTTCCTCTTCTCTGTTCCAAAGGGATGTCTATTTATTCTGAGGCAGTGTTCTCTAGTCCGAGAGTCTCCCATTATACACTCAGTGGTCATGGTATTAGGTACCTCCTGTACTTAATAAAATGGCCACTGAGCATATGTTTGTGGTTTCCTGCTGCTGTAGCCCATCCACTTCAAGGTTCAACGTGTTGTGCGTTCACGGATGTTCTTCTGCACACCACTGCTGTAACATGTGATTATTTGAGTTACTGTCGCCTTCCTGTCAGCTTGAACCAGTCTGGCCATTCAACACTCATTAAGAAGGCATTTTACCCATCAAACTGCTGCTCAGCTGAGTTTCCTATATTGTGTTTTTTTTTTGCACCATTCTCTTTCAACTCTAGAAATTGTAGTGTCTGAAAATCTCAGATCAGCAGTTTCTGAGATACTCAAACCACCCCATCTGACATCAACCATCATTCCAGTGTCAAAATCACTTAGATCACCTTTCTGCCCAATTCTGATGTTTGGTCTGAACAATTACTGAACCTCTTGACCATGTCTGCGTGCTTTTATGATTTGAGCTGATGCCACGTGGTTGGCTGATTAGATATTTGCTTTAACAAGCAGGTGGATCTAATAAAGTGACACGGAGTGTATTTGCCCTCATTAACTAGCATATACAATTTTAGAGGTGGGCGATTACAGTACAACATTATGAAATATTGGTTAAATTTTTACTTGAGTATAGCTGTCAACTAAGCCAAACTAAGACCACCTTGGAAATTCAATTCTGGTCACCACACTGTAGAAAAGATACAATCACAATGAACAGGATACCGAGGAGATTCATCTGATGTTGCCGAGGAAAGACCAGTTCAGTTATGAAGAGACTGGACAGGTTTGGTTTAATTTCCTCAGTGTAGAGGAGGTTGAGGGGGGCATACCTGAGATAAGCAAAGATATGAAGAGCACAGACAAGGTAGAAAGGAAGAACTTTTTCCTTATAGTGAAGGTATATAAATATAAAGAGTTTAAGTTTAGAATAAGAGGTTTAGTAGTGATCTGAGGAAGAAGCTTTTGAGCCACCGAGTGGCTGGAGTCTGTAATACACTGCTGAGGAGGGAGATACCCTCACTATATTCCAGAAATATTTACAGGAGCATTTGAATCACAGAGACTTAGCAAGTTATGGACCATCTGCTGGTAAAAGGGATTAGTGCAGATGGGTACCCGATGGCTGAAATGGACGTAGTGGGGTTGAAAGTCTATTTTTGAGCCATACAACTCTACAGAGACTTACTAATGTGGCCTTGCAATGAAAACAGACTTCTATCTTGAATAATTTAATAAAAAAGCAAAAGGAGTCATCAAGTCATCTCACCTCAATCTTATACATGTAAAAAAGACCATGTGCTTTCATCTTGTCTATGACCCCCATGATCTTCATTGCAACTTTATTGCACTGCAACTCATCCCAATGGCTACAAATTTGCCCCATCACCTGCCTGTCTTTCCTGACATCTTTACTGCTCACTATCTTAGATTTATTTCTGTTTTCCCCTTCCTCCGCTCTATCATTCCGGTTCCCATCCCCCTGCCAAATTAGTTTAAACCCTCCCTAACAGCTCTGTTAAACTTTCCCGCCAGGATATTGGTCCTCTTCGGGTTCAGGTGTAACCTGTCCTTTTTGAACAGGTCATACTTCCCCCAGAAGAGATCCCAATTATCCAAGAATCTGAAGCCCTGCCCCCTACACCAGTCTCTCAGCCACGCATTCATCTGCCTGCTCCTACTATTCTTGCCCTCGCTAGCACGTGGCACAGGTAGCAATCCCGAGATTACTACCCTGGAGGTCCTGCTTCTCAGCTTCCTTCCTAACTCCTGGAAATCTCTCTTCAGGACCTCCTCCTTTGTCCTATCTATGTCATTGGTACCAACATGTACCAAGACAACGGCTGCTCACCCTCCCCCTTTAGAATATTCAGGACCCGATCCGAGACATCCCGTACCCTGGCACCCAGGAGGCAACACACCATGCGGGCATCTCTGTCAGGCTCACAGAATCTCCCGTCTGTTCCCCTGACTATGGAACCCTCCATGACTACCGCATTTCTCTTCTCCCCCCTTCTCTCCTGCACAACAGCGCCAGGCTCAGTGCCAGAGACCCGGTCACCGTGGGCGTCCCCCGTCAGGTCATCCCCCTCAACAGCATCCAGAACAAGATATTTGTTGCTGAGGGGGACAGCCACAGGTATGCTGTCCGCTATCCGGGCATTTCCCTTCCCTCTCTTGACAGTGACCCAGTTTTCTGACTCCTGTAGCCTAGGGATGACTACCTCCCTGTAGCTCCTGTCTATCACCTCTTCACTTTCCCTGATAAGCAGTAGGTCATCAAGCTGCAGCTCCAGGTCCCTAACACGGTCTCTGAGGAGCTGCATCTCGGTGCACCTGGCACAGATATGGCCATCAGGGAGGCTGGAGGTCTCCCAGGATTCCCACATCTGACACCCTGAACAAAGCACTAACCCTGCAGGCACGATATCTAATTCTACAGGAATGAAACAGGAAAAATAAGTCTACTCACCTACTTACCTCGCCAAACAGACGAACTTTTTAAGTCGTTAGCTCGTACCGTTAGCTGTGAGAGCCCTGCTGTTCCTGTCTGTCCGGGCCGATTCACGAAAGGGGTGGGGGGAAAGGGAAAAAAAAGGCTGCAGATTAAGGGAAATGATAGGAATGGAAGATTTAGCATGGAACCAAATAAGGGAGGTGAGATGGGCAGAAGAAACTGTTGGGAGAGAGGACCCAGTGGGATACTAGAGAAAGAGCACAGTGGGATGGTTCAGCGGCATTGCCTCAAGTGAATTTTCCATGGAGCCTGCACCTTCTCCCTTAGACCGCCTGGGGTTCCTCTGGACTCCTTCCTTTTCCAAAGGTGTGCCAGTTGGTAGTTGGAGAGTAGGTGAGTATGGTGATTCTGATAGAATCTGAATGGAATAAATGAGAATGTGGAGAAAGTACAGCCTGAATATTGTAGAAGAGTGCGTGCTGGTGGTCCGAACTTGGTGGGCCAAAGGGCTTTTTCAGTGCTGTCTGAACCTGTGGCTTGGTGATTAAGCTCAGTCCAATAGATAAAAAACGTAAACAAAAATCAGAAAAAACAATACTGACTCATGAACCTTGACAACCTTGAGAAGCGAGGATGCTTAGACTGGGAATACTGTGACCAGGGACACTGAAACGAGAGATGATTAGACTGGGAATACCGAGATTAGGGACACTGAGACCGGAGACAATTAGACCGCGGATGCTTAGACCCGGAAAAAGCCTTGAACACAGATTAGAGAAGTTCAGAATGTGAAATTGAGAAACTCAGAACATAGACAAGTAAAGTTCAGAACGTGGACTCAGAACATAAACTTGAGAAACTTGGAATGTGGACTAGAGACACTCAGAATGTAAACTTGAGAAACTCAGAACATGGACTTGACTGTCTATAAAAACTATTCACCCTACACCCCCCACCTTGGAAGTCTTCATATTTTATCATTTTATAACATTGAATCACTGTGGATATAATTTTTGACAATAATCAACAGAAAAAGACTTTTTCTTGTCAAATTGAAACAAATCTCTACAAAGTGATCTAAATTAATTACAAATTAAAAAACACAAAATAATTGATGACATAAATATCCCCCCCTCCTTAATATGACACACCAAGTCATCCAACTGGTTTTCGAAGTCACATAATTAGTAAAATGGAGATCACCTGCGTGCAGTCAAGGTGTTTCAATTGATTGTAGTAAAAATACACCTGTATCTGGAAGTCAGTATCCTGGCAAAAACGACACCATAAAGACAAAATAACACTCCAAGCAAATCTGCAAAAAAATTATTGAAAAGCGGAAGTCAGGAGGTGGATACAAGAAAGTTTCCAAGTCACTGAATATCCCTTGGGGTACAGTTAAGTCAATCATCAAGAAATGGAAAGAATATGGCACAGCTGTAAATCTTCCTAGAGCAGGCCGTTCTCAAAAACTGAGTGACCGAGCAAGAGGGGGACTAGTGAGGGAGGCCACCAAGAGACTGATGACAACTCTGGAGGAGTTACAAGGCTCAGTGGCTGAGATGGGAGAGAATGCATATGCAACAACTGCTGCCTGGGTGCTTCACCAGTCACAGCTTTATGGGAGAGTGGCAAAAAGAAAGCCACTGTTGAAAACAACTCACATGAAATCTGGCTAGCGTTTGCCAGAAGGCATGTGGGAGACTCTGAAGTCAGCTGGAAGAAGGATCTATGGTCTGATGAAACCAAAATTGAGCTTTTTCCATCAGACTAAATGCAATGTTTGGCGTAAGCCAAACTTCACAATACTTTAAAAACACACCATCCCTACCATGAAGCGTGGTGGTGGCTGTGGGGATGCTTCACTGCAGCAGGTCCTGGAAGGCTTGTGAAGATAGAGGGTAAAATGAATGCAGTAAAATACAGGGAAATCTTGGAGGGAAAACCTGATGCAGTCAGCAAGACAACTGAGACTTGGGAGAAGATTTGTTTCCCAGCAAGACAAATAAAGCTGAAGCTACACAGGAATGGCTAAAAAACAACAAAGTTAATATCCTGGAGTGGCCAAATTAGAGTCCAGATCTCAATCCAATTGAGAATTTGTGGCTGGACTTGAAAAGGGCTGTTCACTCACAATCCTCATTCAACCTGACAGAGCTTGAGCAGTTTTGTAAAGAAGAATGGGGAAAAATTGCAGAGTCCAGATGTACAAAGCTAACAGAGACCTATCCACACAGACTCAAGGCTGTAATTGCTGACAAAGGTGCATCTACTAAATACTGACTCGAAGGGTGTGAGCAATTATGCAATTGATTATTTTGTGTCTAATAATTGTTATAAAAGTAGACCAGTTTGTAGAAATTTATTTTCACTTTGACCTGGAAGAGTTTGTTTTCTATTGATCAGTGTCAAAAAAGCCCAATTAAACCCACTGTGATACATGCTGTGTGTAATACAATAAAACTTGAAAGCTTCCAAGGGAGGGGGTGAATACTTTTTATAGGCACTGTAGATGGCATTCTCACCTAAAGTGGACCAACATCAAAACACTGCTCTTCAACCTCTGCTGTGACCAATATTTGGCAGGGTCCTTCTGTCACAATGTGCACTGGCAAGGTTGGAACCCAAATGCAGAAGAAAGACAAACTCCAAAGTGGAGACAGCAACCAGAGTTTATACATAAGAGTTCCAACAGAACATCAGTGGCTTCTGCTGAGTGACGCCAGAAAACGTTACATTCTCAAAAATGAGAACCCCATGATTGGTGCTAATCAGGCGTCCACTGAAATAATACGTAACATGAAATCTACATTACAAAGAGAAAAAAACACAAGGAACTCTGAACACAAGGTGCTCTAATAACCTTGGAACCAACGCTCTCTGGGTCCCTGCACAAGCCCAAGAACTTTTATTAATGTTTGTGTGGAGTTTGCATATCCTTTCTGTAATTCCATGGGTTTTCCCCAGGTGCTCCAGTTTCTTCGAGGTTGGTAGGTTAGTGTTTAAATAAGCAGCATAAGACCATAAGACCCAGGAACAGAATTAGGCCATTCGACCCATCAAGTCTGCTCAATGATTCCAACATAGCTGATTTATTATCCCTCTCAACCCTTTGCCCTGTAACCTTTGACACTGTGATTAATCAAGAACCTACCAACTTCTGCTTAAATGAACTCAATGACTTGGCCTGCATATCCATCTGTGGCAGAGAGCTCCAACGATTCATGACCCTTTGGCTAAAGAATTCCTCCTCATTTCTGTACCAAATGGGCACCCCTCAATTCTGAGACTGTGGTATCTGTTCCTAGACTTCCCCACTAATGGAAACATCCTTTCCACATCCACTCTATCCAGACCTTTCAATATTCAATAGATTGAAATAATATCCTCTTCCTCATTCTTCTAAACTGCATCGAGTATAGACCCACAGCCATCAATTGCTGCTCATATGTTAACCCTTTCATTGCTGAGATGATTTTCTCCAATGCCAGCACAGCCTTTCTTAGATAAGGGGCCCAAAACTGCTCACAATACACTAAGTACAGTCTGACTAATGTCTTAAAGCCTCAGCACCATGACGAGAAGGCATACGGGAGGACTGAGATATATCAGCTAGCTGAGTAGGGTAGCCGCAACACCCTTGCCCTCAATGTCAGTAAGACCAAAGAATTGATTGTGGACTTCAGAAAGGGTAAGACGAGGGAACATACACCAGTCCTCGTTGAAGGAGCAGAAGTGGTAAAGGTGAGAAATTTCAAATCCCTAGGTGTCAACATCTCTGAAGATCTATCCTGGGCCCAACATACCAATGCAGTTTCAAAAGAAGCATGACAGTGGCTATATTTCATAAGAGTTTGAGGAGAGTTATATGTCATCAAAGAAACTCGCAAATTTCTACAGATATACCGTGCAGAGCATTCTAACTGGCTGCAGCACCATCTGGTGTGGAAGAGCGGGGTTTGCACAGCACAGGATCACAATACGCTGCAGAAACTTGTAAACTTAGTCAGCTCCATCATGGGCACTGGCCTCCCCAGCGCCTAGGACGTCTTCAAGAAGCGATGCCTTGAAAAGGTGGCATCCATCATTAATGACCTCCATCACCCAGAATGTGCTCTCTTCTCATTTCTATATCAGGGAGGAGGTGCAGGAGCCTGAAGACATACACTCAACAATTCAGGAACAGCCTCTTCTCCTCTGCCTCAGATTGCTGAATGGACATTGAACCCATGAATACAACCTCACTACTGTTTTTTTAAATCTTCTTTTGCACTACTTATTTAATTTAACATTTTAATATATATATTCGCTGTAATTTACAGTTTTTATTACTATGTATTGCACTGTACTGCTGCCACAAAACAAATTTCACAACATATGTCAGTGATACTAAAGCTCATCCTGATTCTGAGCATTATATTCTTACATTCTAGTCCTCTCAAAATGAATACTAACAATGCATTTGCCTTCTGTACCACCGACTCAACCAGCAAATTAACCTTTATGGAATCCTGCACAAGGACTCCCAAGTCCTTCTGCACCTCTGATTTTTGAATTTTCTCCTCATTTACAAAATAGTCCATCCCTTTAGTCCTTCTGCCAAAGTGCATGATCATGCACTTCCCTACACTGTATTCCATCTGCCACTTCTTTGCCCATTCTCCTAATCTGTCTAAGTCCTTCTGCAGCCATCTCCTTTCTCAACACTATTGCCTTTCCACTGATCTTCATAGTATCTGCAAACGTGGCCACAAAGCCATCAATTCATTTTTCAAATCATTGACGTACAAGAAAAGAATCAGTCCCAACACCGACCCCTGTGAACACCACTAGTCACAGGCAGCGAACTGGAAAAGGCCCCTTTATTCCCAGTCTTTGCCTCCTGCCAGTCAGACAACCTTCCATCTATTCTATTACCTTTCCCATAGTACCATGCGTTCTTATATTCTTAGACATCCCCGTGTGTGGCACCTTGTCAAAGGCTTTCTGATAATCCAAACAAACAATATCCGCTGACTTTCCCTTTGTCTATCCTGCTTGTTATTTCCACAAAGAATTCCGATAGATTTGTCAAGCAAGCTTTAGCCTATTTTATCATGTGCCTCCAAGTAACCCAAAACCTCAATGATAATAATGGACTCAAACATCTTCCCAACCACTGAAGTCAGGCTAACCGGCCTATAATTTCCTTTCTTCTGCCTCCCTCCCTTCTTAAAGATTGGAGTGACACTTGCAATTTTTCTTTCCCTCATGACTATTCTGGAATCCCATGATTCTTGAAAGATCATTACTAATGCCTCCACAATCTCTTCAGCCACCTCTTTCAGAAAGCTGGGGTGCACTCCATCTGGCCCAGACACATTCAAACCTTTCAGTTTCTCAAGCACCTTCTCCTTAGTAATAGCAACTACACTCACTTTTTCCCCCCGACACTCAAATTTCTGGCATTCTGCTAGTGTCTTCCATTGTGAAAAACGACATAAAAATACTTAAGTATCTCTTCGTCCCCCATTACTCCAGTACCTGGACCATTCATACCTCTCATATCCATTCACCTATCCAAACCTCTCTTGAACATTGAACATTGAAATCAAAATCAAATCCACCACTTGTGCTGGCAGCTCGTTCCATACTCTCGCCACGTTTTAGAGAATAAAGTTCTAACCTATTCAATTGTTCCTAACAACTTGTGTCCTCAAGACCTAAAAACAACACTCTAAACTTTCTCTGTACTTTTTCAATCTTATTTACATCTTTCCAGTAGGTGGACAACCAAAACTGCACACAACACTAAAAATAGGCCTCACTAACGTTTTATACAACTGCAAAATAACATCCCAGCTCCTGAACTCAGTACTTTGAACTATGAAAGCCAATGTGCCAAAAGCTTTCTTAACGACCCTATCTAACTGTGATGCAGCTTCCAATGAATTATGGGCCTGTATTCCTAGATCACTTTGTTCTACCACTCCTCAGTGTCCTACCATTCACTGTGTAAGACTCACCTCGGTTGGCCTCCAAAAAGAGCAACACCTCACACTTGTCTGCTCTAAGTTCTATGTGCCATTTTTCCTGCTGGTCCAGATCACCACCAATCTTGGTATTATCCACAAAATTGCTGATCCAGTTAACCACATTATTAACCAAATCATAGTTATAGTCATACTTTATTAATCACGAGGGGAAATTGGTTTTCGTTACAGTTGCTCCATAAGTAATAAAAAATAAAAAATAAAAAATAAAAAAATAGTAATAGAACCATAAATAGTTAAATAGTAATATGTAAATTATGCAGGTAAATTATGAAATAAGTCCAGGACAAGCCTATTGACCAGGGTGTCTGACCCTCTAAGGGAGGAGTTGTAAAGTTTGATGGCCATAGGCTGGAATGACTTCCTATGACACTCAGTGCTGCATCTCGGTGGAATGAGTCTCTGGCTGAATGTACTCCTGTGCCCACTCAGTACATTATGTAGTGGATGGGAGACATTGACCAAGATGGCATGCAATTTAGACAGCATCCTCTTTTCAGACACCACCGTGAGAGAGTCCAGTTCCATCCCCACAACATCACTGGCCTTATGAATAAGTTTGTTGATTCTGTTGGTGTCTGCTACCCTCAGCCTGCTGCCCCAGCACACAACAGCAAACATGATAGCACTGGCCACCACAGACTCGTAGAACATCCTCAGCATCATCCGGCAGATGTTAAAGGACCTCAGTCTCCTCAGGAAATAGAGATGGCTCTGACCCTTCTTGTAGACAGCCTCAGTGTTCTTTGACCAGTCCAGTTTATTGTAAATTCGTATCCCCAGGTATTTGTAATCCTCCACCATGTCCACAGTGACCCCCTAGATGGGAACAGGGGTCACCAGTACCTTAGCTCTCCTCAGGTCCACCACCAGCTCCTTAGTCTTTTTCACATTAAGCTGTAGATAATTCTGCTCACACCATGTGACAAAGTTTCCTACCGTAACCCTGTACTCAGCCTCATCTCCCTTGCTGACGCATCCAACTATGGCAGAGTCATCAGAAAACTTCTGAAGATGACAAGACTCTGTGCAGTAGTTGAAGTCCAAGGTGTAAATGATGAAGAGAAAGGGAGGCAAGACAGTCCCCTGTGGAGCCCCAGTGCTGCTGATCACTCTGTCGGACACACAGTATTGCAAGCACACGTACTGTGGTCTGCCAGTCAGGTAATCAAGAATCCATGACACCAGGGAAGGATCCACCTGCATCGCAGTCAGCTTCTCCCCCAGCAGAGCAGGGCGGATGGTGTTGAACGCACTGGAGAAGTCAAAAAACATGACCCTCACAGTGCTCACTGGCTTGTCCAGGTGGGCGTAGACACGGTTCAGCAGGTAGACGATGGCATCCTCAACTCCTAGTCGGGGCTGGTAGGTGAACTGGAGGGGATCTAAGTGTGGCCTGACCATAGGCCGGAGCAGCTCCAGAACAAGTCTCTCCAGGGTCTTCATGATGTGGGAGGTCAATGCCACCGGTCTGTAGTGTTACGTAACCGGCAACAATGAATATTAATCGAGACTGGATTTATAAAAACAACCGAACATTTATCAAACACATATAAGCGATAAGGGAAAAAAAACAAAGGAAAACTTCAACCGGAGGTTCAACAGGTACGCAGCCTTTCATCAACTCCACTCGGCTCTGGCTCTTAAAGAGTTAAATGCGGAAACAGTCCTTAAAGCGATACAGTCAGATATAGTTCTTAAAGCGATAACTTCAAGAGTCCAACAGTTTCACACATTCAATTGGCAGAGACTTCTCTGGAGAACGATTTCTTCACCGATGCACCTTTACTGCCGGTTCTGTCCACAGGATTCCCGATGCTGAAAATTAACAGTTTAAATCGACTGACCTTAAATTCCTTTTAGAGAGAGAGAGCCTTTGTGCATGAACTCATTGCGCTTTTACAAGAGTTACCTCGATGCAGCTTCTCTTCAACGAAGACTCAATAAGGTCGATCCTTTATTAAACTGCCAAACGATGCCAACTTCTCTCGATCCTTCACTTCGATGAATTCTTCACTCTCCCTTCAAAACTGCCGAAATTGAGTAGATTGGCACTTCCAGCCACAAATTCCCAGTCCAAGTAATATGGAATCTTTCAACAGAACGTACAACCGTTTTAAAAATGAAACTGCGTCACAAAAACAAATACGCAACAGAAACGGAGGCACCACACGTTCTACCTGGAAATCTACAAACTCAAAATCCCCCTGAGTCGACCCTTATATAGTCACGGGGCACATGTCATCACATGACCTCACAACGGCAGGAAAATCACATCAGGTGACCTCCAAAAGACCATTACAGCATTCTCAAAAAAAAAACAGATCTCCTTGAGCATGTAACAGTAGTCATTGAGGCCACTGGGGCGCGGCATCTTCGGCACAGGGACGAGGCAGGACGTCTTCCACAGTACAGGAACCCTCCGGAGCCTCAGGCTCAGGTTGAATACATGGCAAAGTACTCCACATAGCTGAGGGGCACAGGCTTTGAGCACCTTGGTCCTGACACCATCCGGTCCTGCAGTAAGTCACAAGTCACAAATCACAAGCAAGAGAGATCTGCAGATGCTGGAAATCTAAGCAACACACACAAAATGCTGGAGAAACTGCAGCAGGCTAGGCAGCATCTATGGAGAAGAGTAAACAGTCAATGTTTTGGGCTGAGACCCTTCACCTTCTTCATCTTTGGGCATATATTTCCTGTGTTTTCTGAATTTCCCCCAGAAACACCATCCATTGCTGTTCTGCTATCATCACTGCTGGTGTCCCATTCCAATCAACTTTGGTCAGCTCCTCTCTCATATCTCCAAAATTTCCTTTACTCCTCTGCAATACTGATATATCCAAATTTAGCTTCTCCATCTCAAATTGCAGAATAAGTTCTATCATATTAGGATAACTGCCTAATAAGGGTTTCTTTACCTTAAGCTTCCTAATCTAATCTGGGTCATTACAAATCATCCACTCTAGAATTGCCATTCCCTGAGTAGGGTCAGCCTCCAAAAAGCAATCTCATGGGCATTTTTCAAACTCCCTCTCTAGGGATCAAATGCTCAAAGGTTAATTTATTGTCAAAGTATACATGAGGTTCATCTTCTCCAGATAGCCATGAAACAAAGAAAACTATGGAAAGTCGTTCAAAGGGAAACAGCAAAGCCCCTGCGCAAAAAAATTAGCAGCAACGTGATTATCAACCCCTAAACCCCATCCCATGCACCAAAAAAAACTAATAAAATGCAACAAGAACATCACCCCAGATCTCCCTTCCCCCACACAAAACACAACAAGAACATCAACCCCAAACCTCACTTCCCCGCACAAAACACAGCAAAAGCACTGACATCCAAAATCCCCTACCCTACACAAAACACGAGAACATTGCCCCCAAACCTCCCTTCCCCACACAAAACACAAGAACATCAACCCCAAACCTCACTTCCCTGCACAAAACACAGCAAGAGCATTGACATCCAAAACCCCTTTCCCCACACAAAACACAAGAACATCGCCTCCAACCCTCCCTTCCCCACACAAAACAGAAGAACATCGCCCCCAAACCTCCCTTCCCCACACAAAGCACAGCAAGAGCATTGACATCCAAAAGACAGCTCCCCCACACATAAGAACATTGTCCCCAAACTTCCCTCCCCACACAAAACACAACAAGAACATTAACCCCAAACCTCACTTCCCTGCACAAAACACAGCAAGAGCATTGACATCCAAAACTCCTTTCCCCCACAAAAAACACAAGAACATCGCCCCAAACCCCCTTTCCCCACACAAAACACAAGAACATTGCCCCCAAACCTCCCTTCCCCACACAAAACACAGCAAGAGCATTGACATCCAAAAGACGGCTCCCCCACACATAAGAACATTGCCCCCAAACTTCCCTCCCCACACAAAACACAGCAAGAGCATTGACATCCAAAACCCTTTTCCCCCCACAAAAAACACAAGAACATCACCCCAAACCTCCCTTCCCCACACAAAACACAGCAAGAGCATTGACATCCAAAAGCCCCTCCCCACACAAATAAAAACTAACAAAACATGACAAGAACATCGACCCCCAAACCCATATTCCCCCGAACAAAAAAGCAATGAGAAAGAATGGGTAAAAACACATGACATCAAAACCATAAGACTGAGGAAGTCCATTGTCCAGAGACCAATCCATAACGGTCCTCTAAATTGATTGAAAGACAGAGACACCACATGAATGCAGAGGCCTACCTCACATTCACAGCCAGCCACCACACATTCTCCTTTCTGGCAGCAGAGGGAACCCATCAGTGATCGAAAGGCAGGAAGTGGTGCTGACCCCTCGCTCGCCTTCCACGTTCGGCTCAATATTTCAATCTTCCTCGATTAGTAACTCAGCTTTAATCAGCAATCAAAAAACACTTTATTCGACAAAATGGAGTTGAACATTGACTCACCACCCTGTCTCCAAGTTTCTATGCCTCAAGAGGTTCGAACATGCTTCCAGAATCTTCTCGGAGACAGCAAAGCACTGGATTACTCAATCCATTTCGAAAAACCGTAAATCGTCAACAACCCACCTCCAAACTGTAAATCGTAAACAATCAGACTCCAAATTGTAAATCATCAACAATCCACCTCCAAACTGTAAATAGTAAACAGTGTCTCCAAACTGTAAATAGTAAACAGTCCGCCTCCAAACTGTAAATAGTAAACAATCCAACTCCAAACCGTAAATTGTAAACAATCCATCTCCAAATTGTAAACCGTAAACAGACTCCAAACTGTAAATCATCAACAATCCGCCTCCAAACTGTAAATCGTAAACAGTCCAACTCCAAACCGTAAATCGTAAACAACCCACCTCCAAACTGTAAATCGTAATCAATCCGTCTCCAAACTGTAAATCATAAAGAACTAAGCTCCAAAGTATAAATCGCACCGTGTGGATTTTCCCAAAGTACCTGCATATAGAAATCTCTCATGATTACTCAACATTCCCTTTTTTTCCCTGCTTTTTCTATCTCCAGTTATAAGTTGTAGCTCACATTGTGGCAACTGTTTAGAAGCCTGTATATATATCCAATCAGTGTCTTTTTACCCTTGCAGTTTCTCTTTCAATATTTTTATTAGTTTCTACATAGAAGAATACAGAGTACAAGAAAGTATATGTAAAGGTAAAATTAGTACCAATTACATTATATCTATTCATAATAATAATCTCATTACCCCGTATTCATGTAGCTTAGTCAAAGTTATATTGAAATATATTAATTTATTACAAAAAAAGAGTCTAACCCCTACCAAGACCGAAGCTGTTTATTAAGGAGAAAGAAAGGTAAAATACCTTCTCGTATAATAAAAATTAATAATAGCCAACATCTAAATTTGAGGGTTTTGAAAATCTTGAAAATAATTCAGAAAGGGTCCCCACAATGTTTGAAAGTCTTGACGAGATTCAGAAATTGAACAACGAATCTTCTCTAAATCTAAACATGACATAATGTCGCATAACCATTGAGCATGAGTAGCAGGAGAAACATTTTTCCATTTACACCAAAGCACCCTCCTAGCTATAAGAGAGCTAAAATCCAAAATATGTAAATCAGATGTCTTCAGCTTGATACCTTGTCCTGCAACAATACCGAATAGGGCCATCAGAGGATTAGGCTTAAAATTGACTTTGAAAAGTAAAGAAAAAGTTTGAAAAACTTCCTTCCAATATTTTTCAAGACATGGACAAGTCCAAAACATACGAATTAATGAAGTTTTTCCATGATTACATCTGTCACAGTTGGGAAATATATCCAAATAAAAACAAGATAGCTAATCTTTAGTCATATGGACTCTATGTACCACCTTAAATGGTATGAGGGATTGGTGAGCACATAATAATGCAGTATTAACCAGCTTAAAAATTTCATTCCAAGTTTCCTCAGATATTGATGTCTGTAAATCTTGTTCCCAGAGATTCTTAATTTTGTCTAAAGGAACATTCCTCCAGTAACATAACATAAATATTAGATATTGAACCATTATGAAAAGGTGTTAAAGTTACATCTAGTAAGTTCTTATCTGAGCTTATAAGAAATGTGCATAACTGAGATCTTAGGAAGTCTCTGATTTGTAGATATCTAAAAAAGTGAGTTTTGGGTAAACTATATTTAGCTGACAATCGCTCAAATGAAAAAAGATTTCCTCCAACAAACAGATCCCAAAAACATTTAATACCCAACCTGTTCCATTCTTTAAAAACTAAATCAGTCATGGAGGGCTAAAAAATTAGAATAAATGGGACTAGAAGAGGAAAATCTCAATAAACCAAAATGTTTTCTAAATTGTATCCAGATCCTCAGAGTATGTTTAACTATTAAATTATCAGTTAGTTTACTTACAAATAAAGGAAGTGAGGATCCAAGAAGAGAAATAATAGAAAATTTATTAACAGAGTTACCTTCTAAAGAAACCCATACCGAACAGTCTACGTGATTAATATAACATAGACAAAATGTAAGATATTGTATATTAACTGCCCAGTTATAAAAACTAAACTAAAATAAAAATAAATAAAAAATAAAATAAAAAGCTAAAAAAGCTAAACCTCCAGACTTTTTAGGTTTTTGAAGATGAACTTTATTTAAACAAGGACATTTATTTTTCCATATATAGGAGGCTAAAATAGATTCAAGAGAGTCCAAAAAGGATTTACGAATAAAAACAGGCAAAGCCTGAAAAAGGCGTATAAATTCAGGTAAAATATTCATTTTAATAGAATTAATTCATCCAATCAACGATATTGAAAGAGGTGACCAATTTAATAATATCTTTCTACATGGTTCAATAAAGTAAGAAAGTTTTCTTTAAACAGGTGTTTGCAATTCTTAGTGATTGTTACACCCAAATAAGTAAAATGATTCCTTACAATTTTAAAAGGGAGATTAGTATTAATTGATACCAAATTATTTAAAGGAAATAATTCACTCTTATGTAGGTTCAATTTATATCCTGAAAACTGGGATAAAACGGGAGAGTAAAGAACGTACGCAAGGTAACAAAGTCTCAACATTAGAAATAAAAAGCAATATATTATCAGCGTAAAGTGAGGTTTTGTGGGTGATACCTCTTCTTAAAATACCACAGATAACATTAGATTCTCGAAAAGCAATGACAAGGGGTTCTAAAGCTGGATCAAAAAGCAAAGGACTCAACGGACAGCCTTGTCTAGTTCCGTGGTGAAATTTAAATGGTTTGGAATTGTGAAAATTAGTAAGAACCCGTGCAGAAGGAGATAAACAAAGTAATTTAATCCATTAAATAAAATATGGTCCAAAATTAAATTTTTCTAAGGTTTTAAATAAATTATTCCATTCAACCTGATCGAAAGCCTTCTCAGCATCTAAAGATATCACACATTCTGATATCTCCTGAGAAGGACAGTAAGTAACATTTAATACACGGCGTATATTAAAATGGGAATGTCGGTTTTTAATAAATCCAGTCTGATCATCAGGAAAAAGAGAAGGTGAAATATTTTCAATCCTACGAGCCAGAACTTTAGAAAGAATTTTAGTATCAACATTGAGTAATGAAATTGGCCTATATGAAGAGCATTCAGTTGGATCCTTGTTCTTTTTTAGGATAAGCGAAATAGAAGCTTCATAAAAAGATTGAGGCAAACTACCCAATCTGAAAGAATCCAAAAAGACGAAGTGTAACTGCAGTATAATTAATGAAGAAAAAGCCTTATAAATTCACCAGAAAATCCATCTGGACCTGGAGCCTTCCCCGACTGTAATGAACATATAGCCTCAGCGATTTCCTCATAAGAAATGGGTTGATCTACCTGTTTGCAATTATCTGCAGAAAGTGCAGGGATATTTAATTGATCTAGAAAATTATTCATTATAGTATCATCTTTAGAGGAATCAGAACTACAAAGTTTAGAATAGAATTCTCTAAAGGTATCATTTATTTCAGAGTAATCAGTTGTCCTATCACCATTATTTTGCAAATTTCTTTAATTTGTCATTTAACTACAGAAGTTTTTAATTGGTTGGACTGATTTATCTCCGTGAATGTAAAATAGAGTTTTATCTTTAAGAAGCTGAGTTTCAATTGGATATGTTAACAGAAGATCATATTTAGTTTTAACTTCAACACGTCTTTTATATAAAACAGGATCTGGAGCTATAGCATATTTTTAATCTAATTTTTTCAATTGATTGGCTAATTCAATTCTTTCTTTATTCTTATTTATTATAAGCTTTATTCTTAACACTCGCGGTATAAGAAATAATTTGTCCTCTAATATAGGCCTTGAAAGTATCCCATACTTAGATTAGATCAGAAGTCACTTCCTTTTAATTCTCTTCAAAAAAGCAAAACAATATGCTTCTCTAGAAATTTTAAAAATTCCTTATCAGGTAACAAAGTTGTATTAAAATGCCAAAATCTGTGGGTTTGAAGAAGACCAGGGAGTTTTAAAGATAGAAATATAGGAGCATGATCTGAAAAGGCAATCTCTTTATATTCACAGTTATGAACTGATGAGACCATTTCACTATTGTTAAAAAAATAATCAATCCTGGAATATGTATGACGAACATGGGAAAAAAACGAATACTCTCTCTCTAAAGGATATAAAAAATGCCAAACATCAACTATACCACACTTCAATAAAAAGGATTGAATAAACAAAGCTGATTTATTAAGAGACACTGGTTTAAAAGATGATCAGTCTAAAACTGGGTCTAGCCAACAGTTAAAATCTCCTCCCATCACCAAAGAATAAAGATTCAGAGCTGGTAAAAATGAAAAAAAAGTTCAAAGAATTCTGGATCATCTACATTTGGGGCATACATATTGGCAAATACTATTAATTTATTATCTAGCTTTCCTGAAACTATAACAAAGCATCCATTAGTATCAGGCACTACTTTATGTTGAACAAAGGAAAGTGTATTATCTATAAGAATCGAAACTCCTCTAGATTTGGCCTGAAAAGAAGAGTGAAAACAAAGTCTATTACAATGGCTAAAAAAACATATATTATCACATTTGTGTATGTGAGAAAGTAAAAAAATAACCTTTCACGTTAAAACTGAGTAAACTAATAGTTTGGTCCATTTTTAATATTATTTAAAAGAAGGGTGAAAATGTAAGTTGAAAACCAAGCCATAAACCTTGAGAAATGGTAACCAAGCAACAAGTTGGCTAAAAATTCGGAAACAGCTTCTGGGAACAAAAACCATACCCCCACCCACCTCCCAAAGAAAGAAAACCGACCAAGAGAAAGTCGGCATCTATGAACTACGGACAACACCCAAAAAAACCTGGTGATCACTCCAATTAGTTTCAAGGTTATTTATATTCCAACCTAGACTAAACAATACCTAAACAAGAGATTCAATTTTTGTATATCAAAAATACAGTATTAAAAAAAAATGAAAGGAAATTAGTTACCAAGGTTTACCAAAAGTAAAAGATACAATTATTCATACAGATAGACATTAAACATTAATCTATATCTTCACAGAAAAACAGACTAAGCAGTTAGCCCTCAAATTTAAAAACTTTTTGTGCTTCAGCATTCAACGAAACCATTCGAAGGATCCATCTTTAATGAGATTCTCAGTCAAACTGGTAGCCAAGGGACGGGTTAAAACCCTTACTTAAAAAATCCAATAGAGCTTGTTTAAACTTAGCACATTCCTGCATAACCTCAAGTGAATAATCTTCAAGAATCTTAATATTCCACCCTCTAACCAATCATGCCCCTTCAACGGGATTTGCGAATTTAAAGTTTCTCGTTTAATCTTGTGTCCTCATGTAAGGAGAAACTAAACAGCTAGCTTTTGAATTTAAAAATCTTTTGTGCTTCAACAGTTGAGCAGAACCATTTGATAGAACCGTTTTTAAGTGTGATTCTGAGTCGGGCTGGGTAATGAAGCGAAGGCTTGAAACCCTTATTAAAAAGCTCAGACATAACTTTTTTGAACTTAGCACATTCCTGCATAACCTTAGGCGAATAATCTTTGACAATTCTAATCTTGCAACCATTATATTCAATCATGCCTCTTCGACGAGATTCGCGAATTAAGAGTTCCTTTATTTTAAATTCATGAAAACAGATTATTACTGATCTTGGTCCCTGACCGTTAGGAGGTCTAAATGCAGATCTGTGAACTCGATTGATCATAGGCACAGACATCAAAATCTCTGGAAATAATTCTTGCAAAAAGTTTGCAAAAAACTCCATAGAATGATTACCTCTGATTAGTTCTTTGAGACCCAGAACCCGTAGGTTGTCCCTTCTACTTCTATTTTCTAGGTTGATAATCTTCTGTCTTAACTTTTCGTTGGACTTTGATTGCTTTTCACAAAGCTTCTGCAATTCATCCACTTCAGTTTCCAGAGCCGGCAAATTTTCCTCATTATTTTTAATACGTTTATCGTGTTCATTAAGAGTTTGTTAAATAGAGTCCAATTTACCACATATTTGTTTGAATTCAGTGCTGAATTGTTGAAACTTCTCAGAGGCTTCTCATGTATGACTTTGCAGAAAATCCATAATAGAATCCAAAGGGCAGGAAGATCATCCTTTTTAGTACCTCTGGCCCTCCTTCCAGCCATAATGAAAGAATATCACACTTAAAAAAGAAGTTTCAAGACAGGTTGGAAATAGTAAGATAATTAGAGTTGGAGCAACGGCAGATTGCTGTTACTCCATCAACCACCACCAGGAAATCTTCCCTTGCAGTTTCTTAAATCTGCCCAGAAGGATTCTACATCTTCTAATCCTTTGTCACGTCTTTCTAAGGATTTAATTTCATTTTTTACCAATAGAGCCACCCTACCCCCTCTGTCTACCTGCCAGTCCTTTCGATATCCTTAGATGTTAAGCTCTCAACTATGATCTTCTTTTTGCAACAACTCTGAGATTTCCAGAACGTCATTTCTGTCAATATCTAACTGTGCTACAAGATCATCTACCTTATTGTGTATACTATGTGCATTCAAATATAACACCTTCAGTCCTGTATTTATCACCCTTTTTGATTTGGACCCCATTACACTTTAACTCCTCCCACTGACTGCAGTTTTGCCCTATCATCTACCTGTCTTTCCTCACAGTGTCACTACACACTGTGTCTACTTGAATACCAACTGCCCCAACACATTACACTAAGAATGTTAAATGGCTTGATGTTCAGCACAGTCATAGTGCACACAGAATGCTGGAGGAACTCAGCAGGTCAGGCAGCATCTATGGAGAGGAATAAACTGTCAAGATATTTCCTCAGACAGTGCATTCGTCCTGATTTCTGCAGTCTTTCTTGGGTCTTAAAATGAAATAGCATAAATATGAATATTTCAACTCAACTCACCTGTGAACTGCAAGTTTCCTACATGAGCTAGTCCCATTTGCTTGTGTTTACTCCTTATCCTTCTAAATTTTTCCTGTCCATTTACCTGTCTGCCTGTCTTTTAAACATCACAACTGTATCTGCCTCTGCAGCTTCTTCTGATACCTTAATCCATATACATGTACCCACCACCCTTTGTGTAAAAAAAAACCTTGCCCCTCAGGTCCACTTTAAATCCTTCCCCCCTGTCCTTAAATCTATTTCCTCTAGCTTTCAACTCCCGTACCCTGAAGGAAAGACTTTGGCTACTCACCTTATCTATGTGCCACATAATTTTATAAACCTCGGTAAGCTCTCCCCTTAGCTTCCTTCACTGTAGGGAAACAGTCTTCCTTCACTGCAGCAATCCAGTCTCTGCTTATTCCTTCTAACTTGGGGGCTGAAGGGATTATTTCTTTGCTACTGTATATTATACTATGACTCTATATGACACAGTGAGCAGTAATTTCTATGTATGTCTCTGTAATTATTGTCTTGTCCCTAGATGGTTTTCATAGAAATAAAGTACATGATAAAATTTCTCTAAAATAAGGATGTAAGTTTGCAAGTAGACTGCAAGATGATATACACAACAATCGGAGAAACATCAGAAAAGAAATATTGTCAAATTTTAAGCTGATGGTGAAAGATAATAATAGTATTTCCTGTTTCAAATATTTCTGTATTTCCCCCTCTTAGTGTTAAATTCAGCCCAGTGAATTCATTCCAAAAGTTTTTTAAACATTTTGTGCTAAAAACCAAGTTAATTTATTGTTAATGTTTAAACAGTAGATTGCTGAAGCAGAAATGAAAGCAAATGTTTGTTCTGAGAAAATCAGTGGAGTGATCATCAGCTACAGAGTATTTTTCAAATCATCAAGAGGTGTGTAATCACTTTCTCTCTTTCACTCTTTGTCCCTGTGTCACTTACTTTCTTCTTTTTCCTTCCCTCTCTCCCTTCTGGCTTTTTCTGTCTCTCTTTGCCTGTCTGTCAGTTTCTGTCTGCTAGCTGCCCTTTGTTTCTCCCTTCTGTATTTCTGTGTCTTTGATCTCTGCCTGCCTCTCTCTATTTTTCTCTACGTTCCCCTTTGCCTCTCGTTTTCTCTGTCTTGTTTCCTTTTCTGTCTTGCCCTCGCAGGTTCTCTGTCTCCTGCTTTTTTTTTCAGATTTGATTTCTCCTCTGCTATCTCTCTCTCATGCTCTTGCTCTCTCTCTCTCTCTGCCCTTCCTCTCTCAGGCATTAACTGTGCTGAAACGTGCTTATGCATTTGATGCTGGAGAGGTCCAAAGCTAATCTTCATTCACTCCGTGACCTCGTCACACTGAACCTTGCTAAATTAAATCATTCCCAGGGGGTTGCACTGCAGTTTCGTGTCAAGAATCAATATGTATGAGGCTTATGGTGTAGAATGACTAATAGGTCTTCCTACCCATTCCTCTTCAGTGAATGCCAACTCACTGCCAATCAAACCACGTCCGTTTACAAGGCAGTACAGGGCTAAAGTCTCCTCATACAATTATAAAATTGCTGCAGTACCAAGGCCATTTGGCCCACTGTGTCTATACTGGCTGTAGGTAGAGTAGTTGTTTTAATACCATTCTCCAGCTCTTTTTAATAACCCTCAATATTTTCTACTGTCCCTATCCAGTTCCTATTTGGATTTACTGAAGGATTCTGTTCCCAGCACCTTTAGAAGTAGTAAATTCTTGGTCATAACTCTATACTGAGTGAAAGTGGTTTTCTCATATTTTTCCTCAGCAATTTTGTCCCAACATATAAATCTAAATTCCATTGTCCATGAAACAGCTTCCTAAAACAATCACATACCTAAACCAATCCTTGTCTTATGTTATGAAAACTCAGGTAGGTACATGTGTAAGGGGGTTTCGATTTTTATGTTACTGCGGAGGCTAATTAAAATGGCATCTTTGTTATGTTAATCTGGGGAATGCAGCTTTGTTGTCTTAGACACTGAGAAAGTTTGCGCTAGCAGCTTGTTGTGGTTTAGAGGGTGATAAGAAATACGTTATTAATCAATTGGGATAGTTGTAATGGTTTTGGTGTATTTGAAGATACTGTATGTGCGGGGTTTTGGGGGTAGAAGGCGGGAGAGCGAGACAGAGGATGGACGAGGTGCTGTGAGTCCGCTAACGGGGTCAGACCCCGAGCGGGACGTTCGGCAAGGAGACAGAGATGGATTCGTGTGGAGTGTCTGGTCGACCACCGTTGTTGGTCCCAGGCGGCCGGTTGAGGTGGTCCGAGGGGGTCACAGGGTGAAGAAGAAGGTCCTTGAGCTCCAACGGGTTTTTGTGCACGAAGAGATTGAACTTTGATAAGTGTGGCGCCTTTTATTTTCCTTTTATATTTTATTCTCTTTTAATTATATAGTTCCAGTAATATCTATAAACTGTATATCATTTAATTGCACCTGGTGTATTGTCTGTTGTTTGGGCGGGGTGGGGTACCTCACACAGCATCCGCACAAATGAATTACCCAGTTTGGCGGGGCCGAGGCTGTTTCCCTAGACGACAGCGAGCCGAGCGACCCTGAGGGTGGCCGGGGGGCTACTTTGTGGGAGCTTTGTCCGGGATGCTTGAGTCTGTTGGTATGCTGTGTGGGTGCCCTGTTTAAATCTGTAATGTGTGTCTCTGTGGGTTATTTGCTGTTGATTGCTGTATGCGTTGTGGGTGCGGTCTTTGTTCGAGTTCAGGCTGGCATTGACGAGTTGGAGGTAGCACTCGGGGCTGTCCACGCCGTTGGGAGAGAGAGGAAAGAGTGGTCTGATTTGGAGGTAGAGTCTGCGAATAAATGTTCTAGCTCTGGCAGGCTCCGCCTGGCACTTGGGATAGTGTCCACCACAAGACAAGTGGAGGCATGTGAGACGTGGGCGGAGCGGATCTCTCAGTTGTTAGATGAGTGGCAGTGCTTGGTTGAGAGAGAGCGACAGGGATTGGTTGAAAGTTTAAGTAGGTGGGCTGGTGATGGTGTTAGAGCTGTCAGGTTCACTTACACCGTAGTGACAGCTGTCAGTTATTTGAAAGAGGGGGAGAAGTTTAAAGTGTGTCTTCTCTGGCTAGGAGGGCGGCTAAATTGCTTGCAGTGCCAGGGGGATCATTTCAGGGGATCAGCCCCTCCCTCAGTTGTTCAGCTGATCAGATAGGGATCGAGAAACTTAGTGGAGGCCCAGTGGGGGAAAGGCTTGGGGTCTCTGGGGAAGCACGTTCCCAGCAATGTACCACTGAGCTTCCACAAGGAAAAGACCCTATTCCTGAAGGCTTAGAGGGACCACGCCCCAGGGTGTCGTTATGAATAGAAGGAAGCGATGCTAAAGCTATCCTCGACCCCGGGGCACAGATCAAGTTGTTATACAGTTCGTTTTACAACCGGTGTCTGAAGCATTTATCCTTGACAACCGCAAGGGCACCGGAGACTTTGGGTACCAGTGCCGGTAATTATCCAGAAGACGATGATTGGTTAATGACCCTGGAGTTCATGGAGGCATTTTCTGGGCACCCAGCGTGTCGAGTTGCTTCTGAGGACGTGTGTAGCAGCCTTGAGCCAGTACCGAATTTAAACGAGACCCAGCTGTGGTATGGCTGGGGAAAGTAGCTGAGGGTGAGACCCTCTTAGTAGATGCTCCGAACTACCACGAGGGAGGGGAGTTGACCGCTGAAGACACCTCAGTGAGAGAGAGGTCGCGGCAACTGGACACTGGCAGCGTGGAAGATGAAGGCAGCGTGTGTGTGGATTATGCGATGTGGTTTAATGTGCTGCATCTGAGGGGTGGATGTTGCCAGATCCTGAGGAATGCGGCTGTTGAGCTGAAGATGGCCTTTACTAGTTCCCTAGGATTCTTCCGATCCGAAAAGATGCCCAGGGGCATATCCGGAGCCCCTGCATCCTTCCCGCAGGGCATGAGGAAGACCACGGGGGAAGTGAAGGTGTGTGGAGTTTTGACGTATGTGGATGACCGCCTAGAGCTTGGATTCGCCTGGGGGGACTATGAGGCGAGGCGAGTGGCTGAGCCCAGGCGACCGAAGCGAAGTGTCAAATGTGGAGGAGTTTTTGGCCGGAGGAGTTTGGTGCAATGTGAGGAAAATGACCCGACATACCAGTTGAACTTCCTGGTGTTGGGACAGACGGTGGTGGACCGGAGGATGGAAACCCAGGTCGTCAATCTAAATGAGACACAGGGAAGAGAGGGGATTTGCACCGCACTGCGGTCATATACTGATGAATTAATCCAGCGAGAAGAAACAATGACCCGCCTTCGAAGGGATCAGCAGAAACTCAAGACGTCGATTCAGAACAGACTGGAAGACTTGCAAGTTGGGGAAGATCATGGAAGTGTTCTGACTAAGGTCAACAGAAAACTGAAAGCCCAGGGAGGGGAGTTTGACTACACTCCCGAGGAGGTAAAGAAATGGAGGACAGATCTCGGAAAGGGCAGGCGGATGCTTGAAAGGAACCTGAAGATGACTATCGCGAGTTTAAATGAAGTGGAAAAACTGAAAGTTGACCTGGAAGTCGCCCTCAGGAAGAAACAACCGGAGGCTGAACATTCTTTAACTGCTGCTTTTCAGGTCAGGGTGGAAGAAGCTGGTGGGGTAACTGCATCCCAGATTGAGATGGCCAGGAACCCTGAGTCAGAACTGCTGAGGCTGTGGCGAGAGTTGAAGGAGTCCCCGAAGAAGCTGACGTCTCAACTGCAGGAGGCTGAAGGGGTAGCCCCGGCTAGATGTTTCAGTTTGGAGAAACTCAAACAGCAGCTACCGATCGAGGGAATGAGGAAGGATACGGATTCGAAGGATGATGTGCTGCACATGTGGAACATGCTGCCTTTCGCTAAATTCCCCGTGATTGAGGAAGAGACCTTTGGCCCTTCTCCCACTGAGTCAGGTGTAGTGGGGAGGGCTAGCTGTGGGCAGTCTGAGTTACGGCAGGATTGGGAAGGAAGAGAGGCGGGGCCCTGGACACGGGACTGGAGGCTCCGAGCTGTAGTGGTGGCCTGAGTGAGAGAGGAGTTGGCAAGCAGGCCCGAGGTATCCCTAGTAGTGTCTGAGCCTTGTGGGTTTAGGTGAGGGGGTACGGAGGTCTCAGAGGGTAATGAAGCTCCCAGATAGGTTGGCCTATTTAGCGCCTGTGGGACGGGAATAAGGTCCACTGTTTGGGGAGAACTGTCACTGTGTGTATCTGTGTATGTGTGTGTTGTGTGTCTGTAGGACTGGGTGGCGAGTTATTTAGAAGTCATGAGGACATGACTTCATTTGGTGGGGGGGAGAGTGTAAAGGGGTTTCGATTTTTATGTTACTGCGGAGGCTAATTAAAATGGTGTCTTTGTTATGTTAATCTGGGGAATGCGGCTTTGTTGTCTTAAACGCTGAGAAAGTTTGCGCTAACAGCTTGTGGTTTAGAGGGTGATAAGAAATACGTTATTAACCAATTGGGATAGTTGTTATGGTTTTGGTGTATTTGAAGATACTGTTTGTGAGGGGGTTTTGGGGGCAGAAGGCGGGAGAGCGAGACAGAGGATGGACGAGGTGCTGTGAGTCCGCTAACGGGGTCGGACCCCGAGCGGGACGTTCGGCAAGGAGACGGAGACGGATTCGTGTGGAGCGTCTGGTCGACCACCGTTGTTGGTCCCAGGCAGCCGGTTGAGGTGGTCCAAGGGGGTCGCAGGGTGAAGAAGAAGGTCCTTGAGCTCCAACTGTTCATGCACGAAGAGATTGAACTTTGATAAGTGTGGCGATTCAATGATATACAGTTTATAGATATTACTGGAACTATATAATTAAAAGAGAATAAAATATAAAAGGAAAATAATATAGTTCCAGTAATATCTATAAACTGTATATCATTTAATCGTATCTGGTGTATTGTCTGTTATTTGGGCGGGGTGGGGTACCTCACACAGCATCCACACAAACTCATTACCCAGTTTGGCCGGACCGAGGCTGTTTCCCTAGATGACAGCGAGCCGAGCGACCCTGAGGATGGCCAGGGGGGCTACACATGCTTATGGCAATTAAAAATGAAATGTGGAATTAAAGTCTCAGCCACTCTGTGAAACATTTGGAAAATTCCAACATGACAGCAGTCTGTTATTCCATGAATCTTCTAGAAGTCTTCAATCCTGGGAAGGTGGTCCGTTGTATGCAGTCTGGCCAGCTGCTGTGCTGGAGTCAAGGGGTCAGAGGTGAAAGGACAGGTAGGCACTGCGGAAGGGATTTGTAGAGCTGGAGATGGTCACAGAAACGGGTTACAGAGAAATAAGACCATAAGACCATAAGATATAGGAGCAGAAGTAGGCCATTCAGCCCATCAAGTCTGCTCCGCTATGCAATCATGAGTTGATTCAATTTTTAGATTATGAGAACCCTCAGTCCTCTTTTATTGTCATTTAGAAATGCATACATGCATTAAGAAATGATACAATGTTTCTCCGGAGTGATATCACAGAAAACAGCACAAACATTATACACCAGTCATTGAAAGTGGGCATGCAGGTACGGCAGGCGGTGAAAAAGGCGAATGGTATGCTGGCATTTATAGCGAGAGGATTCAAGTACAGGAGCAGGGAAGTACTACTGCAGTTGTACAAGGCCTTGGTGAGACCACACCTGGAGTATTGTGTGCAGTTTTGGTCCCCTAATCTGAGGAAAGACATCCTTGCCATAGAAGGAGTACAAAGAAGATTCACCAGATTGATTCCTGGGATGGCAGGACTTTCATATGAAGAAAGACTGGATGAACTGGGCTTGTACTCGTTGGAATTTAGAAGATTGAGGGGGGATCTGATTGAAACGTATAAAATCCTAAAGGGATTGGACAGGCTAGATGCAGGAAGATTGTTCCCGATGTTGGGGAAGTCCAGAACGAGGGGCCACAGTTTGAGGATAGAGGGGAAGCCTTTTAGGACCGAGATTAGGAAAAACTTCTTCACAGAGAGTGGTGAATCTGTGGAATTCTCTGCCACAGGAAGCAGTTGAGGCCAGTTCATTGGCTATATTTAAGAGGGAGTTAGATATGGCCCTAGTGGGTACGGGGGTCAGGGGGTATGGAGGGAAGGCTGGGGCGGGGTTCTGAGTTGGATGATCAGCCATGATCATAATAAATGGCGGTGCAGGCTCGAAGGGCTGAATGGCCTACTCCTGCACCTATTTTCTATGTTTCTATGTTTCTAAACCAAAGACTAACACTGACAGAACCAAATAATTATAACATATAGTTACAGCAGTGCAAAGCAATACCATAATTTGATGAAGAACAAATCATGGGCACGGTAAAAAAAGTCTCTAAGGTCCCCGAATCGATCAATTCCTGAGTCCCCAATAGCAGGCAGCAAAAGGGAGAAACTCCCTGCTATAAACCTTCAGGCACCGTCAACTTGCCGATGCCTTGGAAGCAGCTGACCACAGCCGACACTGAGTCCATCCAACCGAAAACTTCGAGCCTCTGACCAGCCGCTCCAATACAGCCTCCCGAGCGCCATCCTCTGCTGAGCGCCTTCGACCTCACCCCGGCTGCTGAAACAAGCAAAGCCGAGGATTTTGGGGCCTTCCAATCTGGAGATTCCAGTTACCACACAGTAGCAGCGGCAGCGAAGCAGGCATTTCAGAAGTTTTCCAGATGTTCCACCGTACTCTCATGTCCATCTCCATCAAATCAGAATTGTGCACGGTCCCCTACCTGATAGATAAGAGATATTCATCACCGGAGAGGCTGCGTGCGCTGCCGTTGCGTCGCCATCTTCTCCTCCTTCCAGTCATCCACATTTCTCTGCCTTCTCTCCGCACCCTTTGATGCCCTGGCTAATCAAGAACCTATCTATCTCTGCCTTAAATGCACCCAATGACTTGGCCTCCACAGCCACTCGCGGCAATAAATTCCACAGATTTAATACCCTCTGACTAAAGTAATTTCTCCACATCTCTGTTCTAAATGGACTAATACTGAAGTCATGCCCTCTTGTCCTAGACTCCCCTTCCATGGGAAATAATTTTGCCATATCTAATCTGTTCAGGCATTTGAACATTCTGAATGTTTCTCTAAGATCCCCCTTCATTCTCCTGAACTCCAGGGGATACAGCCCAAGAGCTGCCAGACGTTCCTCATAGTGGCAAATGAAATACAATGTTGGAAAATGTATGGTCATGCACTTTGGTGGTAGAAGTAAATGTGCAGACTATTTTCTAAACAGGGAAAAAAATCCAAAAGTCTCAGATGCAAAGGGACTTGGGAGTCCTTGTGCAGAATGCCCTAAAGGTTAACTTACAGGTGGAGTTGGTGGTGAGGAAGGTAAATGCAATGTTGACATTCATTTCAAGAGGTCTACAATATAACAGCAGGGATGTGATGCTGAGGTTTTATAATGCACTGGTGAGGCCTCACCTTGAGTATTGTGAACAGTTTTTGGCTCCTCATCTAAGAAAAGATGTGCTGGCACTGGAGAGGGTTCAGAGGAGGTTCACGAGGATGATTTTGGAAATGAAAGAGTTTTCATATGAGGAACATATAACGGCTTTGGGTCGGTACTTGCTTGAATTTAGAAGGATGGGGTGGGGTCTCACTGAAACCTTTTGAATGGTGAGAGGACTATACAGAGTAGATGTGGAAAGATGTTTCCCATGACAGGTGAGTCTAGGACAAAAGGTCACAGCCTCAGGGCAGAGGAGCATCCATTTAAAATAGAGAAGCAGGGAAATTTCTTTTGCCAGTGGATGGTAAATCCGTGGAATTTGTTACCACAGGTAGTTGTAAAAGGCAGGGCATTAGGTTTCTTTCAGGCGGAGATTGACAGGTTCTTGATTGGCCACAATATCAAAGGTTCCAGGGAGTGGGGCTGAGGAGAAGAAAAAGAAGGGGTCAGCTATGATTGAATGGTGGAGCACACTTGATGAGCCAAATTGCCTAATTCTGCTCCTATGTCTTATGGTCTTTCTGGGAGCAATTCAGAAGGTGCAGGGTAAATACTTCCCAAAGAAGAAGAAGAAGCATTCTAAAGGGAGGATTATACAACTGTGACAGACAAGGGAAGTCAAAGGCAGCATAAATACAAAGTGGAGAGCAAATAATGTTTCGCAAATTAGTGGGAAGTTAGAGGATTGGGAAACTTTTAAAAACCAAGAAAAGAATACTAAAAAAAAGTCATAAGGAGAGAAACGATCAAATATGAAGGTAAGCTACACAATAATATCAAAGGGGACACCAAAACTTTTTTCAGATATATGAAGAATGAAAGAGAGGCAAGAGCAGATATTGGATCACTGGAAAATGACGCTGAAAGGGCAGTAACGGGGGATAAAAATCGACAGATAAACTGAGTAAGTATTTTGCGTTAGTCTACTGTAGAAGACACTCACAGTATGTCAGAACTATGCTCTTAAACTGGGGAATTTCAATTCCTAAAACTATAAGAGATGCAGACTCAGTTGCCGCTATTAAACGTCAGCTCAAAATCTATTTCCTTAACTTTGCTGGTAAACAAAATAATTTTGTTTTATATTTTCATGTTTACCTTTATGTTATTTTTTATTTTATTTTCATTTTTGTACTTTAATCCCATTGTAAACTACATCATCTGTATGAAAGGTGTTCTGTAAGTAAAGTTAAAATTATTATTACTGTTATTTGATTATTCATTGTGTCAAAGGTTATGGGATGAAGGTGGGAGAATGGGGTTGAGAGGATAATAAATCAGGCATGATGGAATGGTGGAGAAAATTTGACGGGCTGAATGGCTTAATTTTACTCCCATGTCTTATGGTCTAAGAAATGCCCAATCCTGATGCCTTTCACATCTTCTCCTGGACTTCAGTCAGGCTAGCTTGAAGAAATCTCTGCCCAAACCATTATCAGCACATCACCTGCAGCACAGAAGGACTCAACAAACTTGATCTCTACTACAAGAATATCTACCATTACATCCATTGATGGCCTTTGAGGAAATCTGACCATCTGGCTGTTCTTCTCCTACCTGCTTACAGAGTCTGAAGAGCAAGGCACCAGAGGGGGGCAAGGAAAACCAAGAAGTGGTCACAGGAAGCAGTGGAGCAGCTTCCAGATTGCTTTGAGTTAGTGGACTGGGCCACATGATAAAGTTTGAATGCCTTCACCCCAATAATCCCTGATGACCCTCTGATCTCAGTCTGCACCCAACATGAATCATAACAGTGAATCCATGGAAACCATCTGGCCCCAGATAGCATACCTGGCTGAGCACTGAAGCCTGTGCTGATCAACTGGCAGGAGAAAAGATGGATGTTTTCAATTTTTCACTTCAGCAGTCTGAGGAACTCACCTGCTTCAAGCAGGCTTCAGTCATACCGGTGCTCATGAAGAATGTGGTAACCTGCCGCAGTGTGGTGTTTACATCCACTGTGATGAGGTACACGAGAAGCTAGTCATGAAGCATAGCAAATGAACAGCGGCTCCTCCTGCCTAAAAGTGATCTGGACCCACTGCAATTTGCCTGCCATCACAGCAGATACCATTTCATTGGCCATGACACAGGTCTGGAACACCTGCACCATGAAGATGCAAACATCAGGATGTTCTTCATTGACTACAGCTCAGCATTCAACACTATCATTCAATTGAAACTTATCACTAAGCTCCAGGACCTGTGTCTTGATACTTCCCTCTGCAACTAGATCCCTGATTTCCTCATTTACAGACACCCATTGGTATGTATTGCCAACATCTCCTGTGCAATCTCCATCAGCACAGGTGTAGCACAAGGCTGTGAGTTTATCCCCTGCTCTACTCGCTTTATACTAAGTACAGGTCCAGTGCTGACAACACCACTGTTGATGGCTGATTCAAAGTTAGTGACAAATTGGCATATAGGAGGGATATGGAAAATCTGTTTGAATGGTGCCGCTACAAAACCCTCTCACTTAATGTTAGCTAAAACAAAGAGGTGATTATCAATTCCAAAAGGAAGAAGCCAGAGGTCCATCATTCAGTCCTCATTATGGAATGAAGGTGGAAGGGGTCAGTAGCTTTAAATACAACTGCATTATCATATCAGAGGATATGTCCCGGGACCAGTACGTAGGTTTCACAACAGCACCTCTACTTTCTTAGAAGTTTAAGTTGCTACTGTACGTCACCAAAACTCTGACAAACTTCTATAGGTGCACAGTGCAGGGTATACCAATAGGTTGCATCAAGGCCCAGTGCCCAGGAATGGAAATGTCTACAGAAAGTGGTGGATACAGCCCAGTCCATCACAGGCAAAGCCCTGCCCTCCATTGAGAACATTTACATTGAACACTACCACAAGAAAGCAGCATCCATCGTCAAAGGCACCACCACCCAGGCCATGCCCTCTTCTCATCTCTATCATTGGGCAGGAGGTAGAGAAGCCTTAGGTTCCTCAGGAACAATTATTACCTTACCACCATCAGGCTCCTGAAACAAGTGTAGATAATTTTACTCACCACAACTCTGAACTAGCAGCAAAATCTCCTCCACAATCTCCATCAGCCCAGGTGCACCACAAGGCTGTGTGCTTAGCCCGCTGCTCTACTCACTTTAAACTTATGACTGTGAGGCTAAGCACAACGCCAATGCCATATTTAAGTTTGCTGACAACACCACTGTTGTTGGCTGAATCCACGGTGGTGACGAATCAGCATATAGGAGTGAGATTGAAAATCTGGCTGAGCAGTGTCACAACAACAACCTCTCACTCGATGTCAGAGTTGATTATTGACTTCAGGAAGGGGTCCATGAACCAGTGATTATCGGGGGATCAGAGGCAGAGACGGTCAGCAACTTTAAATTCCTCAGTGCTATAATTGCAGAAGACCTGTCCTGGGCCCAACACGTGAGTGCAATTACAAAGAAAGCAAAGTGGAACCTGACTTCCTTCGGAGTTTATAAAGATTCAGCATGACATCTAAAACTTTGACAAACTTCTAAAGATGTATGGTGGAGAGCATACTGACTGGTTGCATCAAGGCTTGGTATGGAAACACTAATACCTATGAATGGAAAATCCTATAAAAAGTAGCGGACATGACCCAATCCATCACGGGTAAACTGCTCCCCTCCATTGAGTACATCTGAACAGAGTGCTGTCAAAGGAAAGCAGCATCCATCTTCAGAGACACCCACCACCTAGGTCATGCTTTCTTCCTACTGTTCCAATCAGGAAGAAGGTATAGGAGCTTCAGGACTCACACCACAGGTCCAGGAACAGTTATTGCCCCTCAATGCTTGGTTGTTGGTAGGTAAGGTTAATACCTGACTTTCAAGAGCGCTTGTGAGTTATGTTCCGGCTGGACTTGGTCCTTAAACTGCTGGAGAACAGTGCGGAAAGAACAGGTGCTGTTTTCTCCGGTAGGGATCAGTTTTTAGTTCCAAGTGCTCCTGCCACGTTTTGTCACCCTGCAACCTTATCCTTCAATCTCTTTGAATTATGGAGGTCAGCATGTGTATAAATGTCTCTCTCCAACAAACTTCATCATGATCATCATGACTCCAGTATTTCTACTATTTTTAATGTTTCTTAATTGTATGTATTTTTTTTGTGTTCTATTGCTGAGCAGCAGTGAACCATCTGGTTGCCCTGTCAGAGTTCTCCTTGGGAACCAGATGACTTGATCAGCATTTCTGATCTGGCTATTGTTCACGATTGCACTTAATAAAAAAAACATCAAGCTCTTGAACCAGTGAGGATAAATTCATTCAACTTCAGTCGCCCCATCACTCAACTGTTCCCACAACCTATGGATTCACTTTCAAAGACTCTTCATCTCATGTCCTTGATATTTATTATTTATTTATTTATTTATTTATTATTATTTCTCTTTTGTATTTGCACAGTACGTTGTCTTGCACATTGGTTGATTGTCTACCCTGTTGGGTGTAGTATTTCGTTCATTCTGCACAACACTTTCAAGGACATTTTTGAACAAATTGGTGCTTGTCAGTCTTTGGCATAAATTTGATTGTATTTCTTTATTTTCTGATAAATGCCTACAAGTAAACAAATCTCAAGGTAGTATATGGTGACATACTGTATATGTATTTTGACTCATAGAAAACTACAGAACAGAAACATGTCCTTTGGCCCATCTAGGCCATTTAAACTGCCTACTCCCATTGACCTGCACTGAGACCACAGGCCTCCATGCCCCTACCATCCATGTACTATCTAAACTTCTCTTACATGTTGAAATTGTAGCTACCACTTGTATTGGCAGTTCATTCTACACTCTCACAACCATTTGAGTGAAGAAGTTTCCCCTCATGTTTTGCGTAAGCATTTCAACTTTCAACTCATGACCTCTAGTTGTGGTCTCACCCAACTCAGTGGAAAAAAAACCTGCTTGCACTTGCCTTATCTATACTCCTCATGATTTTCTGTACCTCTAGTAAATCTCCCCTCAATCCTCCACGTTCCAGGGAATAAAGTGACCAAAACTGCACACTATTCTCCAAATTAGGCCTCGCCAAAGTTTTATAAAACTTCAACATAACATCCCATCTCTGTACTCAGTAATTTGATTTATGAAGGCCAATGTACCAGAAGCTTTCTTTGCAAACCTATCTATCCATTGTACCATTTGCAATGAATTATGGACCTGCATTCCCAGATCTCTTTGTTCTACACCACTCCTCAGTGCCCTACCATTCACTGTGTAAAACCTGCCCTGGTTTGTACTCCCAAAGTGCAACACCTCACACTTGTCTGCATTAAATTCCATCTGCCATTTTTTATTCCTTTTTTCTAGCTGGTCCAGATCCTACTGCAAGCCTGATAGTTTTCCTCACTGTCCGCTACACCCCCAGTGTGTCATCAGCACATTATCATCCAGATCGCTGATATAGATGACAAACAACTATGGACCCAGCACCAATCCCTACGGCACTCCACTTATCGCAGGCCTCCAGTCAGAGAAGCAACCGTCTACTTCCAATCTCTGGCTTCTCCTGCAAAGCTAATATCTAATCTAATTTACTACCTCATCTTGAATGCCGAGCGATTGAAGCTTCTTGACCAACCTCTCATGTGGGACCTTGTCAGATGCCTTGCTGAAGTCCATGCAGCAAACATCCATTGCCTTTGTCTTCATCAGCTTCCTCCAAAAACTCTATAGCATTAGTTAGACATGACCTACCACTCACAAAACCATGCTGACTATCCTTAATCAGTCCCTGTCTATTGAAATACCCATAAATCCAGTCCCTTTTAATACCTTCCAATAACTTTCCCACTACTAATGTCGGGCTCACCGGCCTATAATTTCCTGATTTATGCTTAGAGCCTTTCTTAAACAGCAGAACAGCATTAGCTATTCTCCAACTGTCCTGTCACTTAGGATGATTTAAGTAACTCTGCTAAGGTTGCTGTAATTTCTGCTCCTGCCTCACACAGGGTTCGTAGGAATACCTTGTCAGGCCCTGGGGATTTATCGAACCTAATTTGATAAGAAATTTTACTTTAACATTCACTGTTGTTAATGATTGACCACCTACACACCACAAATTCAGGAGCACCAGTCCAATAATGAGTGTATGTAGTTGGGATTCAAGGGCATTACTGACTATGCAAGGATAAACAGCATCATTTATACCAGTGACGCATCCCTCCCTAACACTCTAAGCAACATTTATGTATGCTTCAAGGCATGCAACACAACATCGGCCACAAGAGCTACCTCCCTCTGAGGTGTGGAGCCACCGTCTGCAACAGCAGTAGACTTGAGAAGGACTCTGCAGACAGTCAACTCCCATAAGGAAGCCGGGCCAGACAACATCCCAGGCCAAATACTCAGGAGTGTGCACACCGGCTCACATCTTCACGGACATCTTCAACACTTCACTCATCCAAGATGTTAACCCCACATGCTTCAAAACAGCCATCATCATCCCTATATCAAAGAACTCTACACCTTCAGAACTAAATGACTACCACCCAGTGGCATTGATGCCAATCATCATGAAGGGCTTTGTGCGGCTGGTAATGGCACATATCAAGAACTCCATTCCTGCCGCACTGGACACTCACCAATATGCTTACCGACAAAACCGCCTTACAGATGCCATAGCATGTCTCACGCACCTGGCCCTGACACACCTAGGAAACAAGGACGCTTATGTCAGAATGCTGTTTCTGGATTTCAGTTTGGCATTCAACACTACTGACCCACAGAGCTTGATGAACAAACTCCTACTCCTCGGTCTAAATATACCATTGAGATATGCACTCCCAGGAGTTTGAAACTGCTTGCAGTTTCCGCTGCGGTGCTGCCAGTAAAAAGCTGTGCGAGTGGTCTTTGTCTTGTTGACATTGGGAAAGATGTCAGGATGTGCAGCCATTCTCTGTTCCCATTATCCTGCACACGGGTGCCCCCCCCACCCCCGTCAGGGCTGTATACTCCGCTCACATATGACTGTATGGACAAACACCCCAGTGACCATATTGTCAAGTTGACCAATAATACGACAGTGGTAGGGCTTATCATCAACAATGATGAAACGGCCAACAGAAAGGATGTGGAAGAGCTTGAGGTCTGGTCTCAGACAAATAACATCTTTCCCAATGTCAACAAGGCAAAGACCGCTCACACAGCTTTTTACTGGCAGCACCACTGGCAAACTCCTGGGAGTGCACATCTTGCACAACCTACACTGTAAGGAAAGCTCACCAATGCCTCTTCTTTCAGAGGAGGCTGAAGAGTTGGATTATGCACATGCATACATCATTCTGCAGAGCTGAAGAAGAGAGCATTCTCACGTGTTGTTTTACTGCATGGTGTGGAAACTACACTTTGGCAGACAGGAAGGCTCTACAACAGGTAGGCAATACTGCCAAACATATCACCAGCACCAACCTAACTGCCATAAAGGGTTATATACAAGGAAAGGTGCCAAAAAAGCAACAGCAACATTATGAAGGTTCCCACCCACCCTGCTCATGGACTGTTTGTCCCACTCTCATCAGGAAGGAATAACTGTGCTGAAGAACATGGTTCATGTGAGATCACCCTGCATCTGCAGATGTTATCCAGCAAGCAGATGAAGATAAAGGCGCTCCAGAGATCATGGTGTGGAAAACTTCCCACATAGGCTTTGCCTATAATCCAAAAGTAAGGGTGGATTAACTTGCAGGCAATCCCACCTAGAAAGACAATGAAAACTGTTAAATTGAAGGTCAAGTTTAATTATCATTGAATAATGAATACCACCAAACAAAACAGCGGTCCTTTGGGGCCAAGTTGCAAAACACATTTCCAACAGCACAAAGCACATAGCACAAGTAGTACATATGTTTAGGATGTCAGAAAAAACATAGTTGCAAAGAAAAAAAATATAGCCCAAGTCCCCGAGTGTCCAGCTTGTTCGTCCACCGCATGAGCACCAGAGAGCAGCACTGAGCAAACACTAGACAGCAGCAATGACGGGAGGGCCAACCGCCAAACCAAAACAGCTACTAGCACACCCACACTACCTCAGTCTCTCCTCCCGAGTGACCCCCTTGTTCTCTCCAAACCAGAACAGATACTAGCACACCCACACTACCTCATCCTCTGCAAACCAGAACAGATACTAGCACACCCACACTACCTCAGTCTCTCCTCTCATGAGTGAACCCCTCGTCCTCTTCACAACTGTAACAACACAGCTCCCCAGCCACTGGTCTTGCCAATGAACCACTGTTCTAAGTTACCATTGTCCAACAAGGTTTTGGGATCATAATAAAAACATCCAAGACAAACACTCACACCTTTTTTGGACTGTGCACCATCCAACAATCCACCACAAGTCCAGGTGACATCACAGCAATGGTACGCAATCAATCCAGCTATTTAGCAACTTGCTGACGGGATAGTCCTGCAGTACTTGATGTCTTTCGCCAGTGACTTGTGATGAACAAATAGAGCTTTGATTGGACCCGAAGTGGCCACTGCATCCGAGCACGCCATCATCTTGCAGGAGATCTACCATGCAAGGAGTGGGCATTAGAAGTGAATGTAGGACAACCATGCCAACCTTTATAGAGAATTTAAAATCCAACAACATTTCATGAATTAAATATTATCAGCAACCTTGGTTAAGACTAATCAGTGCTACACCAAGGTTGAAAAACTAGGTATAGAGAATAGGACTGGAATATAGAAAAGATGGACTGGCTCATTCCAATACACTTAACATGTAAGAACTTGTCTTTAATGATTAGCATTGAATTGCCCTCCCCCATTCATCCTCCCCACCACCCCACCTGTTGATCAGTTTCAGTTGGAAATACACTGGAACTCATTTAATGAAGGGACCTTGGTAGAAAACCAGCATTGGAAATGGGTGCTAGATATCTCCTTACCTGTTTTACACAGTATTCGTTACCAAGAATGTTGCAATTATTTTGAACTCCAATAAAGCAAACATTATCATTCAATTCTTGACCATCATATAGAAGTAGCAGGCCTTCTAATATCTTCAGTTTCTTTGCTGCCGTTTCTCTATAAGGACGATCATGGAGCTGCTTCTCAGCTTTTGGCCTAGCTTTCTAAATTCTTCCTTCAGGACCTCTTTGCCTTTCCTTTCTATGTCATTGGTACCAGTATGTACCAAGACATCTGGCTGTTCTCCCTTGCCCTCCAAAATGCTATGGACACAATCTGAAACCCTGGCATCTGGGAGGCAACATACCATCTGGGTGTCCCGTTCATGCCCACAGAATCTCCTGTCTGCTCCTCAATTGAGTCCCCTATCACTACCGCTCCCCTCTTCCCCCTCTTTCCTTTTTACACATGGGCCCATGCTCAGTGCCAGTCACTGGTCTCTGTGGCACACCCCACAACAGTATCTAAGATAGTATATTTATTATTGAGGTGAATGGCCACAGGGGTGCTCTGCACTAACTACTTACTTACCATCCCATTCCTTCTCCTGACAATCAGAAAGGGTTCAAAGCAGGTTCACGAAAATGGTTCCAGGATTAAATGGCTTGTCGTATGAAGAGCGTTTGATGGTTCTGAATTCACTGCAATTCAGACGAATGAGGGGTGACCTCATTGAAACCTATCAAATGGTGAAAGGCCATTATGATAGAGTGGATGTGGAGAGGATGTTTGCTATGGTGTGAAAGTCTAAGACCAAAGGACACAGCCTCAGAATAGAGGGTCTTCCTTTCAGAACAGAGTTGAGGAGGAATATCTGTAACCAGAGTAGTGAATCTGTGGAATTCCTTGCACAAGCACTGTGGTGGTCAAGTTTTTATGTATATTTAAGGCAAAAGTTGAAAGATTCTTGATTGGTCAGGGCATGGAGAGATACGGGGAGAAGGCAGGAGATTGGGGCTGAGAGGAAAATTGGATCAGCCATGATGAAATGGCGGAGCAGACTCGATGGGCCAAATGGCCTAATTCTGCTCTGATATCTTATGGTCTTATTTCAGTTTTAGGATTTTTTCTTTTTCATACTTTACAATTGTCCCTTCTTTTGAGCTCCACTGTGAAAAAAAGCATTTGATTTATAAATTAAAATTATCAGTTAAATTGATCAAAATCCCTGCTGTAATACTTATTTTTGTGAACAAAGGGCTAGGGGCTGAATATTTTTACAAGGCACTGTATGCTCTCTTATACTTCTGAATCCTTTGGATAAAACTTCAGTCTGTTCAACTTCTCTGCATTTTTTTCAAAAACTAGGTTCATTAGCCTTCTCTGATGTGGCCTTACCGATATGCTATACAACTATTGAGCACATCTACTTAAAATGCTGTCATAGGAAAACAGCATCCATAATCAGAGATCCTCACCACCCAGGTTGTGGTTTCTTCTCGCTGCTGTCATCAGATAGAAGGTACAGGAGCCTCAGGACTCGCACCACCAGGTTCAAGAACAGTTACTACCCCTCAACCATCAGGCTTTTTAATAAAAGAGGATAAATACACTCATTTGCCCCATCATTGAAAATTCCTTCAACCAACGATCTCACTAAAGACTTTTTATCTCAAGTTCTCATCATATATTGCTATTTATTTACATTTGCATTTGCACAGTTTGTTGTCTTCTACACTGGATGATCTTTCGTTGATCCTGTTATAGTTACCATTCTATACACTTGCTGAGTATGCCTGCAGGAAAATGAATTTCAGGGTTGTATATGGTGACACATAACAGACATCCCACCCTGCAAAAACTCATTTCAGGGAGATAGCACCACCATTTCAGACAGGTAGCACCCCCACCCCCTGCAACCCCATATCCCACCCCCCCACCCCCAGTTGACCTCCAAGGGCGCATGTATATGGGCCATTTGATTATGAAAGAACATAATTTATTTGACACATATTGAAACTATTTACTGTGACAACAAACCAAGTTATCAGAAGATTGATGCTGATAACAGAGATAAGTGAGACAATGGAGAAACATTCAAAATGCTAATAAGAGAGAGGAGAGAGATTAACGAGAAAGAAACACATTTCAGAATATTGACAGACCGGTTGCTTTGAACCTGAACTGTTTGAAGTTTAATGGACAGGCAATACCCCAGCAGGGGGATAAAAAGAACAGGTTCGCTAAGGCACGACACACACCACGAGATCACGAGATAACGAGACCATAAGACCATAGCACAAAGGAGCAGAAGTAGGCCATTCGGCCCATCGAGTCTGCTCTGCCATTTTATTATGAGCTGATCCATTTTATCCTATTTAGTCCCACTGCCCCGCCTTCTCACCATAACCTTTGATGCCCTGGCTACTCAGATACCTACCAATCTCTGCCTTAAATACACCCAATGATTTGGCCTCCACTGCTGCCTGTGGCAACAAATTCCATAGATTCACCACCCTCTGACTAAAAACATTTCTTCGCATTTCTGTTCTGAAAGGCTGCCCTTCAATCCTGAAGTCATGCCCTCTCATACTAGACTGCCCCATCATGGGAAACAACTTTGCCACATCCACTCTGTCCATGCCTTTTAACATTCGAAATGTTTCTATGAGGTCTCCCCTCATTCTTCTAAACTCCAAGGAATACAGTCCAAGAGCGGACAAACATTCCTCATATGTTAACCCTCTCATTCCCGGAATCATTCTAGTGAATCTTCTCTGTACCCTCTCCAACGTCAGCACATCCTTTCTTAAATAAGGAGACCAAAGCTGCCCACAGAACTCCAAGTGAGGTCTCACCATCGCCTTATACAGCCTCAACATCACATCCCTGCTCCTATACTCTATTCCTCTAGAAATGAATGCCAACATTGCATTCGCCTTCTTCACTACTGACTCAACCTGGAGGTTAACTTTAAGGGAATCATGTATGAGGACTCCCAAGTCCCCCTGCATCTCAGAACTTTGAATTCTTTCCTCATTTAAATAATAGTCTGCCCGTTTATTTTTTCTGCCAAAGTGCATAACCATACACTTTCCAACATTGTACTTCATTTGCCACTTCTCCGCCCATTCTTCCAATCTATCCAAGTCTCTCTGCAGACTCTCCGTTTCCTCAGCACTACCGGCCCCTCCACCTATCTTCGTATCGTCAGCAAACTTAGCCACAAAGCCATCTATTCCATAATCCAAATCGTTGATGTACAATGTAAAAAGAAGCGGCCCCAACACTGATCCCTGTGGAACACCACTGGTAACCGGCAGCCAACCAGAATAGGATCCCTTTATTCCCACTCTCTGTTTCCTGCCAATCAGCCAACGCTCTATCCACATATGTAACTTTCCTGTAATTCCATGGGCTCTTATCTTGTTAAGTAGCCTCATGTGTGGCACCTTGTCAAAGGCCTTCTTAAAATCCAAACATACAACATCCACTGCAACACACATCAAAGTCGCTGGTGAACGCAGCAGGCCAGGCAGCATCTGTAGGAAGAGGTGCAGTTGACGTTTCAGGCCGAGACCCAACGCAGCAGGCCAGGCAGCATCTGTAGGAAGAGGTGCAGTTGACGTTTCAGGCCGAGACCCTTCGTCAGGACGAAGAGTCTCGGCCTGAAACGTCGACTGCACCTCTTCCTACAGATGCTGCCTGGCCTGCTGCGTTCACCAGCGACTTTGATGTGTGTTGCTTGAATTTCCAGCATCTGCAGAATTCCTGTTGTTAACATCCACTGCATCTCCCTTGTCTAGCCTACTGGTAATTTCCTCAAAAAATTGTACTAGGTTTGTCAGGCAGGATTTTCCTTTAAGGAATCCATGCTGAGTTCTGCCTATCTTGTCATATGCCACCAGGTACTCTGTAACCTCATCCTTGACAATCGACTCCAACAACTTCCCAACCACCGACATCAAGCTAACAGGTCTATCATTTCCTTTTTGCTTCCTTGCCCCCTTCTTAAATAGCGAAGTGACATTTGCAATCTTCCAGTCTCCCGGAACCATGCCAGAATCTATCGACTTTTGAAAGATCATCGCTAATGCCTCCGCAATCTCCACAGCTACTTCCTTCAGAACACGAGGGTGCTTTCCATCTGGTCCAGGAGATTTATCGACCTTTAGCCTATTCAGCTTCCTGAGTACTTTCTCTGTCGTAATTGTGACTGCGCACACTTCTCTTCTCTGACACCCTTGAGTGTCCGGTATCCTGCTGTCTTCCTCAGTGAAGACTGATGCAAAATACTTGTTCAGTTCCTCTGCCATCTCCTCATCTCCCATTACAATTTCTCCAGTATCATTTTCTATCGGTCCTATATCTACTCTCACCTGTCTTTTACTCTTTATATACTTGAAAAAGCTTTTAGTATCCTCTTTGAGACCCTGGAAGTGCGGTGTGCCCCCACAAGTTGGTGAGAGTTGGAGGTCTGGTTCGAGGAAACCGACCATAGACTGACAGGGTGAAAAGGGACGATCGGCGGGAACCTGGTATGTGTGTCCGCCCTTGCTTGGGTGCCGGGTTCACTGTGGAAGAACAGTCGTATCCGGAACAGAGGGGTCACAGTCGGTGACCACAGAAGACATAAAAGGGTTCGCCCGAAAGCTAACTGCGAAGAACATCAAAGGTGTGTTTGAATCAAAATTTGCATTCTCTCTCCCCAACGGCACAACAGTGATTACTGCAAACTGTACAAAGCTGAACTGAACTCTGCGTCACTTGAGACTGATCATTTTACCCCTAGACTGCGATAGAGCTTGGTTGATTCCTATTACCCTAGTTCTGTGTACATGCGTGTTTTATCATTGCAAACCTGTTGCATTTATAGCCTTACGATTAGAGTACTGTGTTACTTATTTCTTTAATAAAACTTTATTAGTTTCTGTTAAACCAGACTCCAACTAAGTGGTCCATTTCTGCTGGTTTGGCAACCCAGTTACGGGGTACGTAACATTACACACACACACACATATATATATATTCCTTGTTGACTATTTTGTTGGCAATCTCAATGCCAATGCAAATAGCTTTTCTATTTCTTTTGCAGACTTTCCTTGTACTGTGATGTGGCTCTAATATGTTGTGATCCCTAAAAGAAATAAAAGCAGAAGGTGTATCCTTATTATATTGTCTTATGTAATACTTTGTTTAGTGATTTTGTCTAATCTGTAAACCAATCCGTAATCCGTAAACTGGGTATATGCAGAAAATGTGACATCAAAATAGTACTTATATATTATCACGAAGTCGTTTTTTAATTCTATTACAACTTTAAGCACGTCTACAAGGAGTTTGGCCTCATCACATAGGACATCAATAGAGTAGCTCCTGAGCAGCTAGCCAGCTAGTTTAAATAACGTTGGCTATGCTATTGAACGAATGACGCCTGTTAAACTCACCTCAACATGTCTTTTACAGTTATCTGGGCAATAGAAAAATCACGGATGCAAACAGTGCAGCGAGCAACACTGTCATTATTTTTGACCCCTATTAAGCAGGGGTACACTTTAATATAGTCTAGGGTGAAGTGCGTTTTATATTTTCTTTTCTTGAAACACTTTGCCATGGCGGTGCAGGACACGAAACTGAACTGATGGAGAAACAGAGGTCAACTGTAAAGCCTGCCCACAGAGAAAAGTGATAGGTCTACTTAGCACAAAGAGAGACCAATCAGGATGCCCGCTCCCACTCCCGCTCTCCCTCTCATTTCCGGGATATTGTATATAATTTGTGGGCATCAGGGAGCTGCTATTAATATGCGGGAGACTCACGGAACTTCCGGGAGAGGTGGGATGTCTGCATACAAGTACTTCGATAATAAAAAAATTCTTGCAACTTTGAACTGAAGAATAACCTTCCTATGTTTTTATCCGATTCCTCTAGCAATAAGTTAGTTAACTTTCCAATTACTTGCTGAACTGGTATACTAGTCTTTTGTGAGTCAGATGATCCAATTATCAATCAGGTATTGCGAAAATTGACTGCTGCCTTTCCCTACCATAGGAAGAAGACCATGATTCCCAACAACATTGTTTGATTGTATATGCTTTCCATACCAGACGATGGGAAGGTGCCCTATCAATGCAGGTTTTCTGACATTATCACCAGCAATTAAAGACAAAGTTAAAATGGCACCTGAGTGACCAGGTCTGTCCCACACTTTATTTGGGTGCATGTTAAAACTACTCACAAAATCAGTTACAAAAATAGGCTTTGTTCGATAAAACAATGTTGCACAAACATCTTGACCCAGACTGTACAGGCAACAACAAACAGCTACATTCACATTTAGCAACAATTGATTTTGTCTACCAGTTTATTTTTAAAAATGTCAGGAAATCATGAATATAGCATGCAACTTCAGCTGCAAACGTGCATCTGCAGGCAGTTACTGGGAAGGACCCCAGACATCATGACATAAAGTGATGATAAATAAAAAAAAACAGAAAATGCAAGAAATACAGACCCATCTCATCATTGACCCTGATTAGAGAAAAGACAAGTTAATCCTTCAAGGGTCAACCCTGGGTCAGTGTTCATTTTTAATTCGGATTATTTTGTGTTTTGATCATTCAGTTTCACCAGGCAGCTCTCCAAATGAATACATCTTGTCATTTATTTCAATTTTAAATCATTATTTTTACAAATAAAACTAGCATGGCAAATTAGCCTTGTGAACTTCTGAATGATCAGCAACAAATCCATTCCAACCCCACCTTGCCTGCCAACATTCCATAGAAGAAATGTGTTGTGCAAATCTAAGTTGTCTTCTTTTGACTTTAATGCTAACTTTCTGGTGATCGATGTTGTGGTGTCACCTGAAGGCAGCACTGAGGGTCCTTGGGAGCTAATTGCACATGAAGCTTCCATTGTCGAACTCTGTCCCAAGTAGGTGTATATAACGCGAAAGGGACTGTGCTTCCAAATCTGAAGAATGTCTCCTACTCAAAACAGGTGGAAAGATTTTCTTCGCTACAATTGGCTCTAGGTGAGGTTCCTAACTTACTGTCCAATTATCAACATTTTTTTCTCAAGTTGACAACATTTAAACTTAGCACATATTTAGGGTGCAGGGTGCATACTGTTGGTACAGAGTGAGAGAACGCCAGAGTTTTCACCGTTGATTGGGGGCTAGATCAGTGCCTGAGATTTCAGAGCTGAGAGGTCTCTATAATAACTGTTAAACTGCCCTCACTAAATAATTTATCACAGAGTGTGATTAAACAAGCACACAAGCTCCTTCATCATTAAAGAATCCAAAGGAATATCCTGTCATATAAATGGAGACAAAATCTACACACTGGGCCAGATGAATGGTTTGATGCATTCTCGTGACACAACCTCAAAACACAAATATACTGTGTTTCATAACGTCAATTCTCCATTATATCACAATGCTCAAAATGGATATTCCTCAAAGGTTTCTCATCAAAGTGCATCTTTAATAGATAAAGAAAAAAATACACAGATAAATATATATGTCTCCACATTGACGGTATCTATTTGACACCAAATATAAGAGGATTTCTTTGCAACCAGTGAATCACGCCTTTCCTCATGCCTTCTTATGCGGTCATTATGCGGTCCGTGCACCAACACTACAGTGGTCCTGTTGTCTTCTTCAGTCAACATGGAGAAGCGTCTGACAGCATGAACTGGAGCACAGTACAAACCTTTTGTGAAACCCAGGGGAAAAAATGAATCTGATCTTAGCAAAGCTGTCATATCCTTCACTACCCTACAAAACATGCTCATTACCTGTACAATTGCACTATAGGTTATTGCTTAATCCCCCGTCTCTTAAAACAATTTTTATAAACAATAGTACTGGCCACAAATACTCAATATAGTATAATGATTGTCCATTTCTCTTCATTGTATAATGCAAGCTGCATTTTTTGTACAATTCACTCCTAGTAATACCAGCACAGTTTTAACATAAAACCAGAAATGCTCAAAAATACGTCCACTACAATAACAAGTAAAGAAACATTGGCATTGAACTTGTGCTTGCGTCAGGAACACATGCAGAACAAGCTCGCTGCTCGTGCGACAATTCACGTTTCATAAGGTCTGGAGGAGCTCTGCAATTATCCTCAGAAGAACCATCTGAAGGCTTCACTGCCACCAGGGACAATCACCCTCTGCAAAAATGAAAGGAAGAAAAGGATGAAAAGATTAAAACGTACAAAATAGAAAAGAAATCTGTCAACACTAAAGCTGTCACCGCTCCTCACTCATGGACAGGGAGAAACAGTCAAGGACTGTCAGCCCACAGCAGAGTCCTACAGGCTAAAGTGAATAATGAATTGTCCTGTACAAGGGGAGGGCTTCACGGGCTCCTGCAACTTACAATGATTAAAGAGGACAAGTCACCCTGAACCTCGTGTGAATACCCTGCTGTGTCTCTGCAGACTTCACAGCGCAGCCTGACCTGCACTAATTCAGAGCAGCAACACTGCTTGTGCCAAAGCCTTAGTCTAGTGTAAAATACAGACAAGTTACTGTACAGCAGTTTAATGTTTTAAGTGGGTACATGAGTGAATTGTGACGAAAGGTACGCTTACAACAGAATAAAGTTATTGGTGTATTTATGGTACAGGAGAAGCAATTAGTTAAGAAGACCAAATTCATCAAGCCAAATTTAGAAATTAAAGTCAACACATTTGGGTCAGCCCCAGGAATTGACTTATTATGAAAACTAGTGGAATTTTGTGAAATGATTCACATAGCCCTTGGAAAAGCATGCTTGCTCATTCTACTGTAGCCTTAAAAGTGACCCCTATCCCACACAATGTGGGTAAATGCTTAAAGCCCTCAAGGACTGGTATATGGTCCACTGAAAACTTAGTGAGGGTCATAGTAATTCCCATATACAGTACAGTAGTCATTCTATCCAGGTGAAACACCCAATTCAATGGTGGGTTCAATACTGGATAAGCACTACTTCCCTTATAGGTCTCTTAGACCTATTGTGCCCTACCACCACAGTACAGTAAATGCAATCTCACTGGCTCTCCACTTGGCTTTGGACTACCTGGACAAAAGCAATACCTACTTCAGGCTGCTATTTATTGATCATATGTCAGCATTCAACACTATTATACTCCCAGTACTAATCAATAAGCTTCAAAACTTGGGCATCTGTACTTCCCTCTGCATCTGGATCCTTGACTTCTTCACCGGCAGACCACAGTCAGTGCTATTCAGAAATAACATGTCCTCTACTTCTAGGTCAATAACTCCACTGGGTGTTTTTATAGACCACCCAACAGTAACAGAGACACCAAGGAGCAGATAGGGAGTGAGATTCTGGAAAGGTGTAATAATAACAGGGTTGTCGTGGGGGGAGATTTTAATTTCCCAAATATTGATTGGCATCTCCCTAGAGCAAGGGGCTTAGATGGGATGGAGCTTGGTAGGTGTGTTCAGGAATGTTTCTTGACATAATATGCAGATAAGCCTACAAGAGGAGAGGCTGTACTTGATCTGGTATTGGGAAATGAACCTGGTCAGGTGTCAGGTCTCTCAGTGGGAGAGCGTTTTGGAGATAGTGATCACAACTCTATCTCTATCTCCTTTACCATAGCATTGGAGAAGGATAGGAACAGACAAGTTAGGAAAGTGTTTAATTGAAGTCAGGGGAAATATGAGGCTATCAGTCAGGAACTTGGAAGCATAAATTGGGAACAGATGTTCTCAGGGAAACGTACGGAAGAAATGTGGCAAATATTCAGGGAATATTTGCGTGGAGTTCTGCATAGGTATGTTCCAATGAAACAGGGAAAGGATGGTAGGGTACAGGAACCATGGCTGCTGTAAATCTAGTCAAGAAAAAAGAAAAGCTTACAAAAGTTTCAGAAAACTAGGTAATGATAGAGATCTAGAAGATTATAAGGCTAGTAGGAAGGAGTTTAAGAATGAAATTAGCCAGAAGAGGCCATGAGAAGGACTTGGCGGACTGGATTAAGGAAAACCTCCAGGCATTCTACAAGTATGTGAAGAGCAAGAGGATAAGATATGAGGGAATAGGACCTATCAAGTGTGACAATGGAAAAGTGTGTATGGAACCGAAGGAGATAGCAGAGGTACTTAATGAATACTTCGCTTCAGTATTCCTTACAGAAAAGGATCTTGGCGATTGTAGGGATGACTTACAGCACACTGAAAAGCTTGAGCATGTAGATATTAAGAAAGAGATGTGCTGGAGCTTTTGGAAAGCATCAAGTTGGATAAGTTATAGGGACCAGATGAGATGTTTCCCAGGCTACTGTGGGAGGAGAAGGAGGAGATTGCTGAGCCTCTGGCGATGATCTCTGCATCATCAATGGGGACAGGAGAGGTTCCAGAGGATTGAAGGATTGCAGATGTTGTTCCATTATTCAAGAAAGGGAGTAGAGATAGCCCAGGAAATTAAGACCAGTGAGTCTTACTTCAGTGGTTGGTAAGTTGATGGAGAAGATCCTGAGAAACAGGATTTATGAACATTTGGAGAGGCATAATATGATTGGGAATAGTCAGCATGGCTTTGTCAGAGGCAGGTCGTGCCTTACGAGCTTGATTGAATTTTCTGAAGATGTGACTAAACACATTGATGAAGGTAGAGCAGTAGATGTAGTGTATATGGATTTCAGCAAGGCAGTTGATAAGGTACCCCATGCAAGGCTTATTCCCTTTCAATATTTTTATTGATATTATATAAATTACATGAGTACAAATACAAAATGCATAAGGATACAAGTAAATAATATGAATTACATTACATTTAAATCACAGTAATATGATCACAGTATCCCATATTCCATATCAATCATGTATAAAAAAAGATTGAATTATGAAATGAAATAGAATAAAATAATTGTATTTTATTTCAAAAAAATCAACCCCCACTACCAAAATGAGCTGGTTGGTTAAAAAAAAAGAAGCAAAAAGAAGAATACCTTACCGTGTGATCTTATAATAATAATGGCTCAGACCCATACTTTAATAACAGTTCAAAGATTGTGAAAATAGTTCAGAAAGGGTGCCCATAACATTAGAAAATCATGTTTAGAATCAGAAATCGAATCTTCTCGAGATCAAGGCACAACATAATGTCAGATAGCCATTGAACGTGAGTGGGCGGGGCGGCCTCCTTCCACTTGAGCAAGATCGCCCTCCTGGCCATAAGACACATAAAGGCCAATACTCGCAAATTAGATGGCTTCAATTTTGTAGTACTATCCTCAACAATACCAAACAAGGCAGTCAAAGGATTGGGCTTATAGCTGACATCGAAAAGTGCAGAAAAAGTTTGAAATACATCTTTCCAGAATTTTTCAAGGTTCGGTCATGTCCAAAACATATGAATTGGTGTGGCCACTCCACACTAATAGTACATCTATCACAGTAAGGGGAAATATCTGCGTAGAAACGGGAAAGCTTATCTTTAGACATATGAACTCTATGTACCACTTTGAATTGTAATAAAGAATGATAAGCACATAACGATGAAGAATTAATCAATTTTAAAATAATCTTCCAGCTCTCATCAGATATGAAAATCTGTAAATCCTTTTCCCAATCTCCTTTGATTTTATCTAAAGAGGCCTTTTTCAGTCCCAACAGTAGACCATAAATGTAAGATATTGAACCGTTGTCAAAGGGTTTCAGCTTAAAAATTGTATCTATTATATTCTTATCTGGACTTGTAGGAAATGTAAGTAATTGAGATCTTAAAAAATCTCTAATCTGTAAGTATCGAAAAAAGTGAGTGTTGGAAAGGTTAAATTTCACTGAAAGCTGCACGAAAGGAGAGATTTCCTCTATCAAACAAATCCTGAAATCGTTTAACACCCAATCTATCCTATTCTTTAAAAGATAAGTCAATTAAAGATGGTTTAAAAAACAATTAGAAAATATGGGACTTGAGAGGGAGAATCTCAATAAACCAAAATGTTTTCTAAACTGTAACCAAATCCTCAATGTATGTTTAGCCACCACATTGTTAATTTAGTTTATTTAAAGATAAAGGAAGCGAGGATCCAAGTAAAGAAATAATGGAAAATTTTATAACAGAGTTGACTTCCAGAGAAACCATGTAGGGCAATTCTCATGGTTAATGTAATATATCCAGAACATAATATTACGTATATTAACTGCCCAATAATATAACCTAAAATTGGGTAAGGCAAATCCTCCATTCTATTTGGTTTTTTGAAGGTGAGCTTTATTTATACAAGGTTTTTTATTCTTCCATATATAGGAAGAAAGAATTGAATCCAAAGAGTCAAAAAAAGATTTAGGAATAAAAACAGGCACAGCTTGATAAAGGTATATAAATATAGGTAAGATATTCATTTTAATAGAATTGACTCGGCCAATCAGTGATAAAGAGAGAGGCGACCAATTAGAAAGTGTTTTTTAACATAATTCAATAAACTTAAAACACTTTCCTTAAATAAATCTTTATAATTCTTAGTAATTGTTACTCCTAAATACGTAAGTTGTTTTCTTAAAACTTTAAAAGGAAGGTTAATATCAGTTGGTATTAAATTATTTAAAGAAAGCAATTCACTCTTCTGTAAATTTAATTTATATCCTGAGAACTGACAAAAATTAGTCAGTAAATGGAACACAAATAGTAAGGAGGTTGTAACGTTAGATATAAAAAGCAGTAAGTCATCAGCATAAAACGACACTTTATGAATAGTACCTCTCCTTAAAATACCAGTAATCTCTTTAGACTCCCGAAAAGCAATTGCTAAGAGTTTTAATACCAAATCAAAAAGCAGAGGGCTCAAAGGGCAACCTTGTCTAGTTCCACGTTGGAGTTTTAAGAGTTTAGAATTCTGAAAATTATTGGAGTGGAGGGACACAAATAAAGTAATTTAATCCAATGAATAAAATTAGGTCCAAAATTACATTTTTCTAAGGATGTAAATAGAAAGTTCTATTCAACTCTGTCAAAAGCCTTCTCCACATCCAAAGATACCACACGTTCCAATATTTCCTTAGATGGAGAGTACATAACATTTAACAAACGCCATATATTAATATGGGAACATCAATTTTTAATAAATCCTGTCTGATCATCTGAAACTATAGAAGATATAATATTTTCAAGTCTGCGAGCCAACACTTTAGATAAAATTTTAGTATCAAAATTGAGTAAAGAGATAGGTCTATATGAAGAACATTCAGTAGGATTCTTACTCTTTTTGAGAATGAGCAAAATGGAAGCTTCATAAAAAGACTGCAGTAGTCTTCCTACCTTAAAGGAATCTGTAAGGGTAGAACATAAGTGTGGTATAAGCAAGGAGGAAAAAACCTTATAAGACTCTCCAGAGAATCCATCTGGTCCTAGGGATTTCCCAGAATGCAATTCTCGAATAGCCTGAGCAATTTCCTCTTAGGAAATGGGTTGATCCAATTGTCTACGATCGTCTATCGAAAGAATAGGAATATTTCATTGTTCTAAAAAATTATTCATTGCAATATTATCATTAACAGAGTCAGAACTATACAATTTAGAATAAAGTTCCCTAAAAGTGTAATTAATTTCAAGGTGGTCAGTTGTCATGTCCCTATTAATTTTACATATTTCTTTAATTTGCCGCATGGCTGTAAATGGCTTTAACAGATTAGCCAGTAGTTTACTAGTTTTATTTCCTTGAATATAAAATTGACTTCTATCTTTTAAAAGTTGGCTTTCAAATGGATACGTTAAAAGAAAATCATATTTAGTTTTAGTTTCAATACGTCTCTTATATGTTTCAGGATCAGATACTAAAGCATATTCATGGTCCAGTTGTTTTAACTGATTGGCTAGTTCATTTCTCTCTTTGTTAGCTTTTTTAATGATGTTTGCAGTATAAGAAATAATTTGACCCTGGATGTATGCTTTAAAAATATCCCATATACAGATGTCCCCCGATTTTCGAACGTTCACTTTACAAAACCTCACCGTTACGAAAGACCTACATTAGTACCCTGTTTTCACTTTCAGAAGGTGTTTTCACTGTTACGAAGAAAGGCAGCGCGTGATAAAAAATCAGCGCGCAAAAAATCAGCACGCGCCCTGAGCAGCCGCTCTGCCCCGGGTTCAGAATGGCATTGCTTAAACACGTTGCATTGAGCAGCCGTTAGCAAGATAAGTTCTAAGGTGTCGGAAAAGCCTGAAAGAGCTCGTAAGGGTGTTACACTTAGCATAAAACTAAACATAATTAAGCGTTTCGTTCGTGGTGAACGAAGCAAGGACAAAGTGAGTTTGGCTTGTGGAAGTTGACAAAGATGATGTTGAAGAGGTTTTCGCATCCCATGACCAAGAACTCATAGATGAAGAGCTGATGCAATTGGAAGAGGAAAGGATAGCAATCGAAACTGAATGCAGAAAGTGAAGCAACTGCGTGAGATTTTCGCTGCAATGATAAAGTATGACTTTAATTTTGAAAGGGTACGTAGGTTTAGGGGATATTTGCAGGAGTGCTTACGAACAACCGTACGATAGAAAAATGTGCAAGCTTCCACAGCAGCCACAGCAGACAATGAACCCCGACCTTCGACATTGAGGCGGGCAGAAATAGGAGAAAATGAGCTGCCTGCCCTGATGGACCATGAGATGACACCCCCGTGTCCCACCACCCCAACACCCGGGCCCCGGACAGGTACTGTACCGATTCGTGGAGAATGCAGCAGTAGCCAGGAGGCACACAGCACATCTTTAAGAAAAAGCCGAAATAAACATGTTAATTAATCACGTGCCGGGTAGCACCTAATTAATTAGCATGTTTATTTCGGCTTTTTTCTTAAAGATATGCTGGGTGCCTCCCGGCTACCGCTGCATTCTTCGCGGCAATGTATCCGGTCGGCGGCCTGGAGGGTGGGGGCCACTGCCCCACCCAGCCTGCGACGACTCAGTCTAACACACCATCACCAGTGTACTCAGCGCTGTTTTCCCAATTCCGGTAAGTGATATTACACTGTACATACATTATTTCTACTTTATATAGGCTGTGTATTTTTACGTGTTATTTGGTAGATTTGGCAGCTTCATAGTTTAAAGGTTACTGGAGAGCGCGTTTATGCCAACAGCGCTTGCGTGAGATTTTCGCTACGGAGATCTGTGCAGTTATAGAGAAGTATTTCTACTTTATATAGGCTGTGTATTTATCATGTCCTTCCTGCTTTTACTGTATGTTACTGTTATTTTAGGTTTTATGTGTTATTTGGCATGATTTGGTAGGTTATTTTTGGGTCTGCGAACGCTCACAAAATTTTCCCATATAAATAAATGGTAATTGCTTCTTCACTTTAGGATATTTCGGCTTACGAACCGTTTCATAGGAACACTTTACCTTCGGATAGCGGGGGAAACCTGTAATAAGACTAGACGTCTCTTCCAATGTATCTTCTTCAAAAAAGAGTAATTTAATTCTCCATAAATTTTTAAAAGTCTTCATCGGATAACAGAGTTAAATTAAATCGCCAAAATCTACTCATAGAAATAGGACCAGGAAGATTTAAAGATAGAAATACAGGAGAGTGGTCAGAAATAGCAATCTCTTTATATTCGATCAATCGGACTCATGGAATCATTTGACTATCAATAAAAAAATAATCAATCCTGGTATAAGAACGATGAACACGGCAGAAAAATGAATACTCCCTGTCCGTCGGATCAAGAAAACGCCAGGCATGAACTATACCACATTTAGTTAGAAAGGACTGGATAAACAAAGCTGATTTATTAAGTGTGGCTGGTTTGACAGATGAGCGATCTAATACTGGATCTAACCAGCAATTAAAATCTCCTCCCATCACAAGGGAGTAAGTACCCAAATCTGGCAAAAATGAAAATAGACGTTCAAAAAATCCTGGATCATCTATGTTGGGGCATATACGTTAGCAAAAACAATCAATTTACCGTCTAAACTCCCTGATACAATAGCAAATCTACCATTAGGGTCCGAAACAACTTTATGCTGAACAAAAGAAACTGTATTATCTACAAAAATCGAAACTCCAAGTGATTTTGCATTAAACAAAGAACAGAATTGCATACCCTTCCACCAAGTTAAAAAATGTAAGCTATCAGAGCTGCGTATGTGCGTTTCTTGTAAGAAAATAATGGGTGCTTTTAATTTTTTAATATAAGCAAACACTTAGTTCCTTTTGATGGGGTGATTCAGCCCTTTCACATTCAAACTAAATAAATTAATATTTCAAACCATTTTAAATACCAATCAACATGTAATTAGAAGATCTGGCCATAAGTTATGTCAACAGTTTCTTCTTTTATGTAACTGCATAGGCTAATCAAAATGGCTTCTTTGTTATGTTAACTGCTGAGAAAGTTCTCTTGCTAGCAGCTTGTTTGGGTTTTAGAGAAAGTTGTATTCAGTTGCTAACCAATTGGGATAGAAAGAGTGGACACAACGCTGTGAGCTGGCCGACAGGGCGGACCCCGCGCCGGAGTCCGAGATCCAGGGTCTTCGGTGAGGAGAGGAAACAAAGACAGACTCGTGTAGAGTGTCTGGTTGACCACCGTGGTTGGTCCCAGGCGGCAGGTCAAGGTGGTCAGAAGGGATCGAATGGAGGAAAGAGGACCGTTACTAGAGCTCCAACTGTTGTGCACAAAGAGATTGAACTTTGATAAGTATGGCGCCTTTTACTTTCTTTTTATATTTTATCTATATTAATTATAGTTCCAGTAAGATCTTTAAAGTGTAATCATTTAATCTCATATGGTGTATTGTCTGTTATTTGGTGGGGTGGGGCACATCACACAGCATCCACACAAACTTGATTACCCAGTTTGGTGGGGCCGAAGGCTGCTTCCCCTAGACGACAGCGAGTTGAGCGAGCCTGAGGCTTGGGGGGGGGGGGGCTACATTTGGAGGCTTTGTCTGAGATTAAATTCAGTGGTGTGCTGCGTGATTGCCCCTGTTTAAATCAGCGCTGCTGTGTCTCTGTGGGATTGCTGGTTGTTACTGCATACATGTTGGTAGTGGACCAGGGGCTGTCCATACTGTTAGGAGAGAGAGGAAAGAGTGGTCTGATTTGGAGGTAGTGTCTGTGAATAAATGTTCCAGCTATGGCAGGCTCTGCCTGGCTTTTGGGATATTGTCCACCCCTAAAGGGGCAGAGGCGTATGAGACGTGGGCGGAGTGGATCTCAGTTGTTAGATGAGTGGCAGTACTCGGTTGAGAGACGGTGACAGGGATTGGTTGGAAGTTTGAGTAGGCGGGCTGTTGACAGTGTCAGAACCATCAGGTTCAATTACCCAGTAGTGCCAGCTGCCAGTTATCTGAAAGCGGGGGAAAACGCGTTTGATTCGACTGGAAGTAACATACAGCACCTGGGGGGCTTTCCATACCTGTATCAGGAGATTGGGGAAAAGCTTTCAGTACATCTTCTCTGGCTAGGGGAGCAGCTAAATTGCTTGCAGTGCCAGGGGGATCATTTCAGGGAATCAGCCCCTCGCTCAGTTGTTCAGCTGCTCAGAGAGGTGGTCAGAAAACTTAGCGGAGGCCTAGTGGGGGAATAGCGTGGGGTCTCTGGGGGAGCACGTTCCCAGCAATGTACCAAGGAACTTCCAAAAGGAAAAGACCCTATTCCTGAAGGCTTAGCAGGACCACGCCCCCGTGTGTCATTAAGGATAGACAGAAGCTATGCTAAAGCCATCCTCGACACCAAGGCGCAGGTCAAGTTGTTGTACAGTTCGTTTTACAACCGGTGTCTGAAGCACTTACCCATGACAACATTAAGGGCACTGGAGATTTGTGGTACCAGTGCCAGTGATTATCCAGAAGTTTTTACAGATATGTGAAAAGAAAAAGACTGGTAAAGACAAATGTAGGTCCCATACAAACAGAAACAGGTGAATTGATTATGGGGAGCAAGGACATGGCAGACCAATTGAATAACTACTTTGATTCTGTCTTCACTAAGGAGGACATAAATAATCTTCCGGAAATGGGGAACTGAGCGAAATACATGTTAGTAGGGAAGTGGTGTTAGGTAAATTGAAGGGATTAAAGGCAGATAAATCCCCAGGGCCAGATGGTCTGCATCCCAGAGTGCTTAAGGAAGTAGCCCAAGAAATAGTGGATGCATTAGTGATAATTTTTCAAAACTCGTTAGATTCTGGACTAGTTCCTGAGGATTGGAGGGTGGCTAATGTAACCCCACTTTTTAAAAAAGGAGGGAGAGAGAAACCGGGGAATTATAGACTGGTTAGCCTGACATCGGTGGTGGGGAAAATGCTAGAGTCAGTTATCAAAGATGTGATAACAGCACATTTGGAAAGCGGTGAAATCATTGGACAAAGTCAGCATGGATTTGTGAAAGGAAAATCATGTCTGACGAATCTCATAGAATTTTTTGAGGATGTAACTAGTAGAGTGGATAGGGGAGAATCAGTGGATGTGGTATATTTGGATTTTCAAAAGGCTTTTGACAAGGTCCCACACAGCAGATTAGTGTGCAAACTTAAAGCACACGGTATTGGGGGTAAGGTATTGATGTGGGTAGAGAATTGGTTGGCAGACAGGAAGCAAAGAGTGGGAATAAACGGGACCTTTGCAAAATGGCAGGCAGTGACTAGTGGGGTACCGTAAGGCTCAGTGCTGGGACCCCAGTTGTTTACAATATATATTAATGGCTTAGATGAAGGAATTAAATGCAGCATCTCCAAGATTGCGGATGACACGAAGCTGGGCGGCAGTGTTAGCTGTGAGGAGGATGCTAAGAGGATGCAGGGTGACTTGGATAGGTTAGGTGAGTGGGCAAAGTCATTGCAGATGCAATTTAATGTGGATAAATGTGAAGTTATCCACTTTGGTGGCAAAAACAGGAAAACAGATTATTATCTGAATGGTGGCCGATTAGGAAAAGGGGAGGTGCAACGAGACCTGGGTGTCATTATACACCAGTCATTGAAAGTGGGCATGCAGGTACAGCAGGCAGTGAAAAAGGCGAATGGTATGCTGACATTCATAGCAAGAGGACTCGAGTACAGGAGCAGGGAGGTACTACTGCAATTGTACAAGGCCTTGGTGAGACCATACCTGGAGTATTGTGCGCAGTTTTGGTCCCCTAATCTGAGGAAAGACATCCTTGCCATAGAGGGAGCACAAAGAAGGTTCACCAGATTGATTCCTGGGATGGCAGGACTTTCATATGATGAAAGACTGGATCGATTAGGCTTATACTCATTGGAATTTAGAAGATTGAGGGGGGATCTGATTGAAATGTATAAAATCCTAAAGGGATTGGACAAGCTAGATGCAGGAAAATTGTTCCCGATGTTGGAGAAGTCCAGAACGAGGGGTCACAGTTTGAGGATAAAGGGGAAGCCTTTTAGGACCGAGATTAGGAAAAACATCATCACACAGAGAGTGGTGAATCTGTGGAATTCTCTGCCACAGGAAACAGTTGAGGCCAGTTCATTGGCTATATTTAAGAGGGAGTTAGATAAGGCCCTTGTGGCTAAAGGGATCAGGAGGTATGGGGGGAAGGCTGGTACAGGGTTCTGAGTTGGATGATCAGCCATGATCATACTGAATGGCGGTGCAGGCTCCAAGGGCCAAATGGCCTACTCCTGCACCTATTTTCTATGTTTCTATGTCTCTAAGACAATGACTGGTTAGTGAAACTGGAGTTCATGGGGGCATTGCCTGTGCAACCAGCGTTTCGAGCTGCTTGTGAGGACGTGTGTAGCAGCCTTGGGGCAGTACTGAATTTAAACGAGAGCCGATTGTGGTACGGCCTGGGGGAAGTATCTGAGGGTGAGACCCTCTTAGTCGACGCTCCAAAGTAATACGAGGGAGGGGAGTTGACCGCTGAAGACACTTCGGTGAGAGAGAGGTCGCAGCGACTGGACCCTGTAGCTGTGGAAGACATAGACAGCGTGCGTGTGGATTATAGGACTCTGAACAGGCTCAGTCATTGACCAAAATACGGCGCTCAGGGCCAAAGACGCAATGGTCTGTTTGTATGGTACGACGTGGTTTAATGCGCTAGATCTGAAGAGTGGATGTTGCCAGATCCCGATAAGTGAGGCCGACAAGGAGAAGTCGGCCGTTATAGGTTCCCTCGGATTCTTTTGATCAGAAAAGATGCCCCAGGGCATATTCGGAGCCCCTGCAACCTTCCCACAAGGCATGAGATGTGGAGGTGTTTGGAGTTTTGGCGTATGTGGATAATTGCCTAGGGTTTGGATTCGCCTTGGGCAACGGTGATGTGAGGCGAGTGCCGGAGCCCGGGACAACCATTGAAGACTTGGAGTTCACGCTCGTCAAAGTGGAGATGGGGAAACGGAATTCTGAGCCAAAACTGTGGTCATGTACTGATGAATTAATCCAGAGAGACGAAACAATGACCAACCTTCGAAAGGATCAGCAGAAACTCAAGACATTGATCCAGAACAGATTGAAAGAAGCTGGTGGTGTAATTGCGTCCCAGGTGGAGATGGACACGAAGCGTGAGTCAGAACTGCTGAGTCTGGGGAGAGGTTTGGAAGAGTCCAGGAAGAAGGTGACGTCTCGATTGCAGGATGCTGAAGAGGCTGCAGAGGCAGCCCAGGCTAAGTGCTTCAGTTTGGAGAAAATCAAACAGCAGCTACTGATCGAGGAAATGGGGAAGAATACGGATTTGAAGGATGATGTGCTGGATGTGTGGTACATGCTGCCTCTCGCTAACTTCCCCTTGATTGAGGAAGAGACCTTTGGCCCTTCTCCCACTGAGTCAGGTGTAGTGGGGAGGGCTAGATGTGGGCAGTCTGAGTTACGGCAGGACCCTGAAGGAAAAGAAGTGGGGCCCCGGACATGGGACGGGGACTCCGAAGTGCAGTGGGGGCATGAGTGAGAGATTGAGAGAGGAGCTGGCAAGCAGACCAGAGGTATCCCCAGTAGTGTCCGAGCCTGAAGGGTTTAGGTGAGGGGGTACGGAGGTCTCAAAGGATTAGGAAACTTCCCGATAGGTTGGCCTATGTAGCGCCCGTGGGACCGGGCGTACGGTACACTGTTTGGGGAGCAATGTCACTGTGTATACCTGGATTGGGTTTTTGTATCTGCAGGAATGGTTGGCAAGTTATTTAGAAGTCATGAGGATATGACTTTATTTGGTGGGAGGAGAGTGTAAGGGGTTTCTTCGTTTATGTTACTGCGTAGGCTAATCAAAGTGGCTTCTTTGTTACGTTAACTGCTGAGAAAGTTCTATTGCTAGCAGCTTGCTTGAGTTATAGAGAAAGTTGCATTCAGTTGCTAACCAATTCGGATAGATGTTATTCCTTCTTGTGTGTCTGTAAGCTATTGTGATGCGCAGGTTTTTGGGGAGAAGACACAATGGGGAGAGACAGAGTGGACGCGATGCTGTGAGCTGGCCGACGGGGCAGACCCCGAGCCGGAGTCTGAGGTCCAGGGTCTTCAGCGAGGAGACGAAGACAGACTCGTGGGGAGCGTCTGGTCGACCACCATGGTTGGTCCCAGGCGGCGGGTCGAGGTGGTCAGAGGGGATCGAATGGAGGAAAGAAGACTGTTACTAGAACTCCAACTATTGTGCATGAAGAGGTTGAACTTTGATAAGTTTGGCGCCTTTTACTTTCCTTTTATATTTTATCTATATTAATTACATAGTTCCAGTAATATCTATAAATTGTAATCATTTAATCATATATGGTGTATTGTCTGTTATTTGGCAGGGTGGGTACATCACACAGCATCCACACAAACTTGATTACCCAGTTTGGCAGGGCTGAAGGCTGCTTCCCCTAGACAACAGCAAGTTGAGCTAGCCTGAGGCTTACAGTTATTAAAACTAGAAAGCAAACCGTAAGTTAAGGTATCCAAACAAACAAACATATATTCAACCCAGCACAGCTCCCAGAGAAAAATAGGCCCTATCCCCTCCCCCACCCAAAGCGAGAAAGTTGACCAATAGACAGTCAGCCAGCTAAGAACTAAATTCCCTCCCCAAAAATCCCGTTGACAGAAAAAACTCTGGTCCTACAAAGTCATTATGTCCCTACCAAGACACAACATAAAAAGAAAAATGACTCAGTATTTGAAAATATGAAAGGATCAGTTTAAATAAATCCAAAGAAAGCTGTATTAAAATAAAGCCTCAAAGAGGGATAAAATTTTAAAAAGTATCAAAAAAAATAATAAGACAATATATGAACAGCCAAAGCGTAAGCTTAATGAAACCTTATTTCAATTCATATTAACAGAAAAAAAATTGATCAAATAAGGAATATAACAGTTTCTGACTTCATCCTTCAGAAACTCTTAGCTTCTTCAACTGACTTTATTCTTTTTCACAATCTGTTCTTCAAAACAATACTCAGACAGGTGGGGAACCGAAGGGATGGTTTATATCCTTTATTGCAGAATTCCGACATAACTTCTTTATACTTCATGCGATCAGCCATAACCTCAGGTGAATAGTCTTCCACAAATCTAATCTTGTAATTTTAGAAATGGATCATTCCTTGTCAACAGGTTTGGTGAATTACAAGGTCCTTAATACGAAATTCACGAAAGCTTAGTATGACCGATCTGGGTTTCGCCCCTGACGACAATGGCTTCGAAGTCGGAGAGCGATATGCTTGATCAAGTAGTAGTAGTGGTAGTCATACTTTATTAATCCCTGGGGAAATTGGTTTTCGTTACAGTTGCTCCATAAATAATAAATAGTAATAAAACCATAAATAGTTAAACAGTAATATGTAAATTATGCCAGGAAATAAGTCCATGACCAGCCTATCAGCTCAGGGTGTCTGACCCTCCAAGGGAGGAATTGTAAAGTTTGATGGCAACAGGCAGGAATGACTTCCTATTACGCTCAGTGCTGCATCTCGGTGGAATGAGTCTCTGGCTGAATGTACTCCTGTGCCCACCCAGTACATTATGTAGTGGATGGGAGACATTGACCAAGATGCAACTTAGACAGCATCCTCTTTTCAGACACCACCGTCAGAGTGTCCAGTTCCATCCCCACAACATCACTGGCCTTACGAATGAGTTTGTTGATTCTGTTGGTGTCTGCTACCCTCAGCCTGCTGCTCCAGCACACAACTGCAAACATGATAGCATTGGCCACCACAGACTCGTAGAACATCCTCAGCATCATCCGGCAGATGTTAAAGGACCTCAGTCTCCTCAGGAAATAGAGACGGCTCTGACCCTTCTTGTAGACAGCCTCAGTGTTCTTTGACCAGTCCAGTTTATTGTCAATTCATATCCCCAGGTATTTGTAATCCTCCACCATGTCCACACTGACCCCCTAGATGGAAACAGGGGTCACCGGTACCTTAGCTCTCCTCAGGTCTACCACCAGCTCCTTAGTCTTTTTCACATTAAGCTGCAGATAATTCTGCTCACACCATGTGACAAAGTTTCCCACCGTAGCCCTGTACTCAGCCTCATCTCCCTTGCTGATGCATCCAACTATGGCAGAGTCATCCAAAAACTTCTGAAGTTGACAAAACCCTGTGCACTAGTTGAAGTCCTAAGTGTAAATGGTGAAGAGAAAGGGAGACAAGACAGTCCCCTGTGGAGCCCCAGTGCTGCTGATCACTCTGTCAGACACACAGTGTTGCAAGCACACTGCCAGTCAGGTAATCAAGAATCCATGATACCAGGGAAGGATCCACCTGCATTGCTGTCAGCTTCTCCCCCAGCAGAGCAGGGCGGATGGTGTTGAATGCACCGGAGAAGTCAAAAAACATGACCCTCACAGCACTCGCTGGCTTGTCCAGGTGGGCGTAGACACAGTTCAGCAGGAAGACGATGGCATCCTCAACTCCTAGTTGGGGCTGGTAGGCGAACTGGAGAGGATCTAAATGCGGCCTGACCATAGGCTGGAGCAGCTCCAGAACAAGTCTCTCCAGCATCTTCATGATGTGGGAGGTCAATGCCACCGGTCTGTAGTCACTGAGGCCGCTGGGGCGCGGCTTCTTCGGCACAGGGACGAGGCAGGATGTCTTTCACAATACAGCAACTCTCCGGAGCCTCAGGCTCAGGTTAAATACATGGCGAAGTATTCCACATAGCTGAGGGGCACAGGCTTTGAGCACCCTGGTACTGACACCATCCGGTCCTGCAGCCTTGCTTGGGTTGAGACGTTTCAGCTGTCTTCTCACCTGTAGAGCTGTGAAGCCCACCGTGGTGATTTCATGTGGGGAAGGAGTACAGTCATGAGAGTAGGGTGGGGGACTGTGAGGAAGGATAGGAGGGGAGAGTGGATTATGTGTTGGTTGGGGGCCGACAACAGATGGCTCATGTGTGGAATGGGCAGGGGCCACACCGTCAAATCTGTTAAAGAACAGGTTAATTCATTGGCCCTGTCCACACTGCCTTCCGCTCCTCTCTTGCTAGTTTGCCGGAACCCAGTGATGGTCCTCATCCCCCTCCAGACCTCTCTCATGTTGTTCTGCTGGAGTTTCCACTCAAATTTCCTCCTGTACTTGTCTTCAGCCTCCCTGATCCTGGCTTTCAGGTCACTCTGTATTGCCCTCAGCTCCTCCCTATTTCCATCTCTAAACGCCTTCTTTTTAGCGTACAGGATGTCCTTAATGTCCTTTGTCACCTTGCGGCTTCGGCTTCGGCTCGGAAGTGAATAAAGCAGGGAAAAGCTGTTTCAGAAAGTTTGCAAAAAACTTCGAGGGGTCAGCGCCTTCAATTGATTCTTCAAGACCCAGAATTCACAAGTTATTTCATCTGTTTCTATTTTCGAGACTGATGATCCTTTTCAACATTTATCATTGGATAAAGATAACTCTTTGCAGAGTTTAATTGTATAGTCAACGTCCTCTTCAAGTGTCATCAGCTTCGCAGTATTTTCCTGAATTTGGTTCTCATGCTCAGATAAAGTTTGTTGAATTGTATCCAATTTGCCGTTAAGTTGTTGAAACTCCTCAGAAAATTCCAATTTTTGCTGTTTAAGGAAGTCACTGATAGAATCCAAAGTGACTGGGGATTCATCTTCTGTTTCTCTTTCTTTTGCAGACACTTCGGTTCTTTTCCCAGCCATAGTAAAGCAGTATTACAATAAGGTTTCAAAAAAAAAGACTGGTAGGAGACAATTAAGTAAACAGGGTAGGAGCAATCTAAAATGATGCTACTCCATCAGCTGCCAACAGGGCTCTCCGCAAGGCTTATTGAGAAAGCGGACATTGCTTTGTGGATCCAGAACCCACTTGTCCACAGAAGGCAAAGAGTGGTTGTAGACGGGTCATATTCTGCGTCCTGACAAAGGGTCTCGGCCTGAAACGGCGACTGTACCTCTTCCTAGAGATGCTGCCTGGCCTGTTGCGTTCACCAGCAACTTTGATGTGTGTTGCTCATATTCTGCATGGAGGTCGGTGACTAGTCGTGTGCCCCAGGGATCTGTTCTGGGACCCCTACTCTTCGTGATTTTTATAAGTGACCTGGATAAGGAAGTGGAGGGATGGGTTAGTAAATTTGCTGATGATATAAATGTTGGGGTTGTTGTGGATAGTGTGGAGGGCTGTCAGAGGTTAGAGCAGGACATCAATAGAATGCAAAACTGGGCTGAGAAGTGGCAGATGGAGTTCAACCCAGATAAGTGTGAAGTGGTTCATTTTGGTAGGTCAAATATGATGGCAGAATATAGTATTAATGGCAAGACTCTTGGCAGTGTGGAGGATCAGAGGATTATTGAGGTCTGAGTTCGTAGGACACTCAAAGCTGCTGCACAGGTTGATTCCATGGTTAAGAAGGCAATGGTGCATTGGCCTTCAATTTTGGGATTGAGTTTAGAAGCTGAGAAGTAATGTTGCAGCTATATAGGACCCTGGTTAGACCCCACTTGGAGTACTATGCTCAGTTTTGGTCACCTAACTACAGGAAGGATGTAGAGACCATACCTTATGAGAATAGGTTGAGTGAACTCAGCTTTTTCTCCTTGGAGTAATATAAGGTGATGAGAGACATTGATCGTGTGGATAATCAGATGCTTTTTTCCCAGGGGTGAAATGGCTAGCACGAGAGGACACAGTTTTAAGGTGCTTGGAAGTAGGTACAGAGGAGATGTCAGGGGTAAGTTTTTTTTACGCAGAGAGTGGTGAGTGCATGGAATGGGCTGCCAGCGACAGTGGTGGAGGCAGATACGAAAGGATCTTTTAAGAAACTCCTGGATAGGTACATGGAACTTCGAAAAATAGAGTGCTATGGGTAACCCCCGGTAATTTCTAAGGTAAGGACATGTTTGACACAGCTTTATGGGCCGAAAAGCCTGTATTGTGCTGTAGGTTTTCTATGTTTCCTATGCTGACCGTCAACACCACTGCACATCAGGGATGCATGCTAAGCCCACAGCTCTACTCTCTGTACACCTATGGCTGTGTGGCTAGGCACGGCACAAGCGCCATCTATAAAATTAACAATGGCACAATTGTTGACAGACACTCAGATGGTGGCAAGGAGGTATACAGGAACAAGATAGATCAGTTGGTTGAGTCGTGTTGCAACAACAACCTTGCACTCAATGCCAGTAAGACCAAGGAATTGATTGTGGACTTCCAGAAAAGGAAGCCGAGGGAACTCACACCAATCCTCATCAAGGGATCAGCAGTGGACTGGGTGAGCAGTTTCAAATTCCTGAGTGCCAACACGTCTGAACATCCGTCCTGGGGCCAACATATTGATGCAATTACAAAGAAGGCATGACAGTGGCTACATTTCTTTAGGAGTTTGAGGAGATGTAGTATGACACCAAAGGCTCTTGCCAATTTCTACAGATATACCATGGAGAGCATTCTGACTGACTGCATCACCATCTGGTATGGAGAGGCCACTGCATAGGTTTAGAAAAAGCTGCAGAAGGTTGACAACTTAGCCAGCTTCATCATGAGCACTAGCCTCCTCAGCATTGAGAACATCTTCAAAAGGCAGTACCTCAAAAAGGTGTCATCTATCATTGAGGACCCCTTCACCCAGGACACGCCCTCATCTGATTGCTGTCATCAGGGAGGTGGGACAGGTACCTGAAGACACACATTCAATGTTTTAGGAACAGTTTCTTCTACTCTGCTATTAGGTTTCTGAACGGGCTATGAACCAACCCACAAACACCACCTCACTACTTTTTTTCTCTTTTTGCACTATTTTATTTAATTTCGTATATATATGTCTTATTGTAATTTTTATTTTATGTGTTCTGCTCTATCTGCTCTCACTCATTTTTCACACAATGATAAATTTATTTCATCATGATTACCCATTGTTAGTTCCTCTGACATTAAATCACAAAAGCTCAATTTTGCAGACAGCACTATCCTGTGTCTGTGCAGTCATGTCTCCTTGCATTCACTTCATAGGGCCATTCAGCTTATTCACATCAATCCTAGCCAAGAGTGGATTTCAAGTATATTCAATTTCTCAGCCCTTTTTCTATCAACCAGCAACATTGTGAGGATGGTGAGCAGCTCTGCCTTTCAGGGAATGAGTTCCAGATTGTGACCACTCAATGAATAAAATCATTCTTTATCAACTCCTCACAACTCTTTCTCCTGATTTCCTTCAATATATGCTCCACTGACTGGCCTCTCTGCTAAAGCCCAGAGATCCCTTTCTGGACTCACCATTTCACACAACTTTAGCCTGAATTTTTATTTTATCCATTATTTTTCTTAGTGCAATAACACAAGGGTCTGAACAAACATTTGAAAATATACTACCACACTGCATATAAACATAACTAACATTTTTAGTGAATCTGTCATATATTAGAACTGGTACACCTTCTGCCTGGGCTCCCTGTCTCTCTCTGGGCTGCTGACCAGCGTCAGTACAATCACAACTGTGATGGGGTCCTGAATTACCCCTATAAACTGTGCTGGATTACCCCTATAAACTGTGCTTTTGAAAAGAGAGAGAGCTATTTAACACAAACACCTTGTTTTAAGCGGTAGAGAGACAAAGACTGCTCACAGTTGTTTATACTTTCCCCAGGACATGGCGTGCTTGTACATTCTTACACAGACAGCGAAGGGAGGAGTTATTTGAGAGACAATTGGTACTCAATACGGTGAAATAAATAGGAGGTCAGATGATAGACCTGCAACACATAATTTTGGACACAACGAGCTTTGTTGTGCCCACAGAAAAAGTGGGTTTTTGGAGGATCGATCAGGCGGATTGATCAGTGGCTCTTGCAGTGTGAAAAGGAAGTCGTCCATGTGTTCCAACCCTTGCCCGGGTTGACGATTCCACCACAGAAGAATGGTCCCCTTTGTTGTGGTCACAGTCAGTGACTTTTAAAGTATTTCGGAGGACAACGGGAAGATCGATGGTATCAGCTCACCTGAAGACTCAAATCCCTCTCTCTCTCTCCATCACCACTCAACTCAATACCGTGAACTGAACTGAACTTTACTCATTATCATAAGACTATCTATTTACCCCTAGACTTGAAGAAGCTTGATTTTCATAAATTTCCACACTTGCTGTAATACTTACTTATATATAATCATTGCTAACCTGTTTGATTTATCTGCATTTATATTTCTGTATTGCGTAGTTACTAATAAATATTATTATTTAATAGCAATACTGGATTCCAAAGTGTTTTCCATCTCTACTGGTTCTTTAACCCGTCTCAGGATACGTGACACAATTGGGGCCTGCGTCCGGGATATGAACAAATTGTGTGGAAGGCTTGTTTGAATTGATTAGGGAAAATCCCTTTTGATTTGGTTGTGTGGAAAAACAGCAGAAATGGATGTTAGGAAATTTTTGGCATTGCCAAACGCTGTGGTTTTGAAGAGAGCTAAAAAGGATGATGTGCCAGACATTGCTAAAGAATTGAGAACTGAGGTAAAGATAGGTATGACTAAGGTAGAAATTCAAAGAAAAATAGTTGAGTATTATATTTCGACGAAGCAATTTACTGAGGATGTGTTGAAAATGTTCGTGGAAGGTAAACCTACCGAGGCTGAGCTTCAGCTTCAGTTGGAAAAATTAAAGATGGAGCATGAATTGAAATTAAAATATCCTGAGGCAGAAGAAGCAGAAAGACAGAGACAGTTTAAAAGGGAGACGTGGCAGCTGAGAGGTTTAAAGTCAGACCCTGATGATTTTTACAGCTCGGAAGGGCTTGTTTTGTTTGATGAATTTAAAAGTTGTGTTCCTGATAATGTAAGAGCATACCTAGATGCAGAGGATGCCGCCACCCTGCGGGGGTCTGCTAAGAAAGCAGACGAAGTTGTTTTAATCCACGAGGTTGAGATTATTCCAGATGAGAGTTACCCAGAGAGTGGCTGGGAGGTTCAAGGTGACCTTGAATTTGAAACAGGGACAAGTGATGACAGCCCAGAAGAAGCAGCTGTCCTGATTGCCTGTGTTCAGGTTGTTGAAGTATCTGTGAATTCACAGGGTTCTGAACCTTGTGTTGAAGCTCAGTTAAAGTCTGAGGTGTCTGACTTGGTTGAAAAGGAATGCAGTTTTTTTGTGTCAGATGATCTTGGTTCAGTGAATAAGGGGTTAACCTTGGTACCAGTGGAAAGTGAGGATTCTCAGTCACTTGTATCAGACAGTGAGCTAAAAGTTAGTGATGAGGTGAAAATTGATGAGGTCAGTGTGCTGAAAATAATGGGAAAAGTGCTGTTCCTGGACTTTCGGATAAAGTACTTGAAAAGGTTGGATTGGTTGCGCGACCTTTGACCCTGCTTGCAGGAAAAAGGCCTGCTGAGGAAGGATGTGCTACTCTGTTGAATTTTGTTTGGACATTTGGAGGTAAACACCTGCAAGGTTATGATGTTATGGAGACAAGTCAGAATGAAGGTCGTAGAAGTTTGATAAATGGATTGTTTGGTCTCTTCCACAATGTATACATGGTTCTTATAAGTCTGGTGATGGTACTAAGTTTAGTAAACAATGTAGGAATGTTGACATCTCTCCAAGATAAGGTTGCTATAGCTATTCAATTAATGAGCAAAGCTGCTGCTAAGAATTTACACAGAAAGACTAATGCTTATCCCACATGTGCAGATACTCGAAGCATGTTTAGGAAGCCTGCTGAGGCCCATGATTGCAAAACCAGAAGTTTAAAGTATGATGACGTGTCACAGACTTCTCTACCTTCCCTGTTACAACAGGATTTGGAGAGTAAGGTGTATGAGAAAGGTTTGTCCTTATGAAGGAAGGAATTTAAAGAGAAACAGAAGCGAGATTCTGAAATGGCAGCTTTAAAGGAGACAGCACTCACAGAAGAGGAGTTTCAGAGAGAGTCAGTATTATCTTAAAGATGGAGTGTTAATGAAGAAGTGGAGACCAGCCACTGTGCCTGCAAATCAGATAGGGATTCCAAAAGTTTACAGGGTTGAAATTTTAAACATGGCTTACAGTATGCCTTTAAGTGGACATTTTGGAGTGAGGAAGATAGTGAACAGGATTATGAAGAAGTTCTACTGGCCTAATTTAAGAAAGGATGGTGTGAATTTTTGCAGGACTTGCCATACCCTCCAGGTTGAGGGGAAACATAATCAGGTTATTCAAGTAACACCACTTAAACTGATACCTGCTTTTGGTGAACCTTTTTCTAGGGTCATAGTGGATTGTGTAGGCCCATTGCTAAAGACTGCAGCTGGTCATCAGTATCTATTAACAATTATGTGTGCTGTGTCTAGGTTCCCTGAAGCCGCGCCTTTTGGAAACATCAAGGCCAAGACTGTGGTAAAAGCACTGCTAAGCATTTCACACTGGTAGGTCTGCCCAAAGAAATTCAATTTGACCAAGGTAGTAACTTTACTTCCAGAACATTCCAGGGGATAGTGGGAGAATTGAGAGCTAAGCACATTGGGTCATCTGCATATCACACAGAGTCCAAGGGAGCCTTGGAATGGTTCAACTCCACTCTAAGACCATGATTAAAACACATTGTGTGAAAAATGGGAAAATCTGAGATGAGGGGGTTCCCGTACTCTTATTTATTGTTGGAGATTCGATTCAAAAACCATTGGAGTGTAGTCTATTAGAATCTGTGTTCGGTTACAGGCCAAAAGGACCTTTGACCTCAGAGAACTATGGTCTGATTTGGAAACGTGTCAGTGTGCTGTTATGTTTCAAAATTCTAGAAAAGATTTAATAAGATTTATGACCTTGCAAAGGAAATTTTACAGAATGTTCGAATTAAAATAAAACACTTGTTTGCTAGGATGGCACCTGGGAGAATTGTTATGAAACCAAATGGAGTCGTAAAGGCTGAGGAATCTGATAATGAGATGAAAAATCAGGTTTACCCACTGAATCTAGTATAAACAAGATGTCAGAATTCCATTGTTTTGAAAAATATTACTGATAAGGTCCATCAGTTGGACCCTACACTGCAAAAACAAGTGAAAGAATTAATTAACAAGCATAAAGATTTATTTCCTGACATTCTGAAATGGTGCACAGGTACAGTTCATGACGTCATTATAAATTCAGGCCAGCCCATAAAACAGCATCTTTACGGAATGAACTTTGAGAAAAGTAAAATGGTTGAACAAGAAATTGGAAACGATAAAGAACAAGGAAAAAGAGTGGATGACTGTATTGATAGAGTGGGGAAAGCTAAATACCTTACAAAGATTGACCTGTTAAATGGATACTGGGGTGCTCCTTTGACAGAGAGGGCTAAAGAGATAGCAGCATTTGTGACACAGTCTAGACCGTATGAATACAATGTTTTACACTTCGGGATAAAAAAATTCACCAGGGACATTTCAAAGAATGATCAATTCTGTGATTAGAGGTTTAGAAAACACAGGGGCTTATATTAATGATTTAGTGGTGTGGAATGACACGTGGGAAGAGCATATTGGAGCAGTAGAAAAACTGTTTGACAGACTTTCCAAGGCCAATCTTACTGTGAACCTTGATAAGAGTGAAGGTGGTCATGCTACTGTTATTCATCTTGGCTACGTGGTAGGCCAGGGCCAAATAGCTCCTGTACAGGCCAAGGTTCAAGCTATTGCTGGGTTCCCATTTTAATGGGCAAGAAAGCTTTAAGAAGATTTTTAGGAATGATTGGGTATTATCTTAAGTTTTGTAAGAACTTTGCTGACATCGCTCTCCCCCTAACAGAACTCCTAGGGAAGAGTAAAAGATATGTATGGAATGACTTTTGCCAGGAGGAATTTGAATGTCTGAAAACCATCCTGTGTTATCATCCTGTGCTCAAAGCACCTGATTTTCCCAAACCATTCTCGATAGCAACAAGACGCTAGTGATGAAGCTGCTAGGGCAGTACTGTTACAGAAGGGTGTGAATGACATTGAGCATCTAGTAGCTTATTTCTCAAAGAAATTTAATGTGCACCAGAAAAATTATTCAACTGTTGAAAAGGAATTGTTAGCACTTATTCTGGCCTTACGACATTTTGAAGGCCACATTCGTCTTGCCCAGAGACCACTTGTGGTTTACACGGATCATAATCCGTTGGTGTTTCTAACTAAGATGAAGGATAAGAATAGAAGGTTGTTAAATTGGAGTCTGATATTGCAAGAATATGACTTAAAAATCAAACATGTGAAAGGTACTGACAATATTATAGCTGATTGTTTATCTAGATGTTAAGTTGGAAATTGTACGCATTTTGCTCTGTCATCTGATGATTATATAAGTATTGTTTCAAACTCTGAAATTTCCAGTTAAACCAAAAATTTTGCCTTCATCAAAATTTTTTTTGAAGGAAAGGGGTGTGACGGGGTCCTGAATTACCCCTATAAGCTGTGCTCGATTACCCCTATAAACTGTGCTTTTGAAAAGAGAGAGAGTGAGTTATTTAACACAAACACCTTGTTTTAAAAGGGAGAGAGACAAAGACTGCTCACTTCCCCAAGGACATGTCCTGCTTGTACATTCTTACACAGACAGCGAAGGGAGGAGTTATTTGAGAGACAGCTGGTACTCAATACAGTGAGATAAATAGGAGGTCAGATGATAGACCTGCAACATATAATTTTGGACACTGAATGAGCTTTGTTGTGCCTACAGAAAAAGTGGGTTTTTGGAGGATCAATCAGGGGGATTGATCAGAGGCTCTTGCAGTGTGAAAAGGGAGTGACCGGTGGGGAGTTGTCCATGTGTTTCAACCCTTGCCTGGGTTGATGATTCCACCACAGAAGAACGGTCCCCTTTGTTGTGGTCACAGTTGGTGACTTTTAAAGGATTTCGGAGGACAACGGGAAGATCGATGGTGTCAGCTCACCTGAAGACTCAAATCCCTCTCTCTCTCTCTCTCTCCATCACCACTCAACTCAATACCACAAACTGAACTGAACTTTGCTCGCTATCATAAGATAAGATTTACCCCTAGACTTGAAGAAGTTTGGTTTTCATATATTTCCACACTTACTGTTATACTTACTCATATATAATCATTGCTAACCTGTTTGATATATCTGCATTTATATTACTGTATTGCGTAGTTACAAATAAATATTATTAGTTAATAGCAATACTGGGCTCCAAAGTGTTTTCTATCTCTGCTGGTTCTTTAACCTGTCACGGGGTACGTGACACGACTAAGCAATCACCAGGACATCAGTGCAGGGAGCCACTGGGGTCCTCAAGATGACAGGCCAGTGCCTGGAGTGAACAGCTACTCTTCAGCACTCTCCAACAAGGATTATAGCCTTCAGTGATACTTGCCCCATCTTGCTGCCATTTAAAGGCCCAGCCTTCCATCTCAAATTCCCAAGCAAGACCAGGCCAAATAGTAGAAACAGGGACAGAAGAAAAACAAGTCAGCAGGTGGAAGAGAGTGACAGAAGTTGCAGGCTAGTCATGTAGCAGTTAGTATAGCGCCATTACAGTGCCAGCGATTGCTGATCAGGGTTCAATTCCTACCACTCCCTGAAAGGAAGTTCCCGTGATTGCATGGGTTCCAGTTTCTACCCAGATTCCAAAGGCACACAGGTTAGGTTAGCATTGGCACTGGAAGCATGGCAACCCAGCACAAGTCTTGCTGATATGATTTGATACAAATAACACATTTCTTTGCATGCTTCGATGTTTCAATGTACATTTGACAATTAAAACTAATCTTTAAAAGTATATGCCTCTAGGATTAATAACCTGAGCGATCTAACAGTGACACAATAACCCAACAACAACATCACACATTGAGATTTCATAGGTATGGTTTAACCATGGTACCAGTGCCTGGCTTTGAGTATTTCAATTACTATCGTGGACATCACCTCAACAAGGCAGAGGAGTTGGTGCACAAAGATGGTGTGCAGTCTAACAGCGAGCGATCATCTTAGTCACTTTTCATTTGATTGCAAGACATTGCTAATGTGGAATGCTACAAGTCTAACTCATTGATTTATTGGCAGACAGTGAGGGAGCTGTGTGGTCTCAGTCGTAGCAAGGACTAGGCCTCGAGCCGCCGTGTCACCTGTTTACAGCCACGCAGGAAAGAGGCCTTGGAGTTGGTACGTTCCACTGCATGTGGTGTTGCGCGGTGTCCAAGCTATAGTCGGTGCTGCCCCAATCCCTCCCCTCAGAGCTTGCTCAGTCGAAGGCAAGCTGTACTGTGTGTGGCTGCAGACTGCTGCAGCATTCTTCAACAACAGTGTAAAAGGGTGGTTGATAATCGGTGATCTGAAGGGCCTGTCTCTGTGTGTGGATTTCTGCATGAGCATTCCCAGGTCTCTGTGCTGCATGCTCTTAGCCCGTGTATTTAAAGGTAAGGGAATTCCTGGACTACAGGCTGTCACAAAATAAGATTAAGCTCAGGAATTGGGGTGGGGGGGAGAGGAGAAGGGGGAGGGGGAGCTCCGCCATTCCATCCTGGATGATCCACTTTCCCTTCAGCCCCAATTCTCACCATGACCCTTCAGCCCTCACCAGTCAAGAATCTAATCATCACAAACAAGTTAAAATCTGCAGATGCTGGAAATCCAAGCAACACACAAAATACTGGAGGGAACTCAGCAGGCAAGGCAGCATCTACAGAAAAGGGTACAGTCGACGTATCGGGCTGAGACCCTTCAGCAGGACTGGAGCAAAAAAAATGTGGAGTCAAGAGTTAGAAGGTGGCCAAATCAAAGATGGTGATGAATCAGCACCTAAGAGGGAGATGGGAAATGCGACTGAATGGTGCCGCAACAGTCTCTCACTCAATATCAGCAAGATCAAAGAGCTGATTATTGACTTCCGGAGGAGGCCACGCTTTGCCTCCTGTCAATCAGTCTATGCTCTATCCATGCCAGTATTTTCTTGTAATAACATGGGCTCTTAACTTGTTAAGCAGCCTCTACTATTAGATTCCTCTTTCTCCAGCCCTGTATTTCTTTCATTAATCAACTTCCTGCTCTTTAGTTCACCCCTCCTCCTCTCCCCGCCCTGCCAGGTTTACCTTGTGTTTCTTCCTCCCCTCCCCCCACCTTCTAACTCTGGATCCTCACCTTTTTGTCTCCAGTCCTGCCGAAGGGTCTCAGCACGAAACATCAACTGTGCTCTTCTCGCTAGATTCTGCATGGCCTGCTGGGTTCCTCCAGTATTTTGTATGTGTTGCTTGGATTTCCAGCATCTGCAGATTTTCTGTTGTTTGTGATCATTTTCATGAACCTCCTTTGAACCCTCTCTAATATCAGCACATTCTTTCTTTGATAAGGGGCACTAAAGTGAGGCCTCAATGATGTCTGACAAAAACTCTTCTATATGCTCGTCCTCTCAAAATGAATACTAATATTGCATTTGCCTTCCTCACCACCGATTCAACTGCAAATTAACTTTTAAGGAAACCTGCAAGAGGACACCCAAGTCCCTTTGTACCTCAGATTTTTAAATTTTCTCTCCATTTATAAAGTATTCTACACTTTTTTATCTTCTTGCAAAGTGCATGGCCATAGACTTCCAAACACTTTATTCCATCTGCCACTTTGTCCATTCTCCTAATCTAAGTCCTTCTGCTGCCTCTCTGCTTCTTTGCATCAACCACAAACTTGACAACAAAGCCATCAATTCTGTCATCCAAATCATTGACATATACTGTAAAAAGAAGTGGTCCCAACACAGACCACTGTGGAACACTACTAGTCGTTGGCAGCCAACCAGAAAAGGCTCCCTGTATTCCCACTCTTTGTTTCCTGCCAATCAGCCCATGCTAGAATCTTTCTTGTAATAACATGGGCTTTTAACTTGTTAAGCAGCCTCATGTGTGGCACCTTGTCAAAGGCCTTCTAAAAATACAATTACACAACAACAACTGATTCTCCTTTGTCTATCCTGCCTGTTATTTTCTCAAAGAATATATTGTCAGGCAGATTTTCCCTCAAGATTTTACCACATCCTTAACAATCAACTCCAACGTTTTCCCAACCACTGAGGTCAGACTAACTGGCCTATAATTTCCTTTCTATTGCCTCTCTTCCTTCTTGAAGAGTGGAGTGACATTTGCAATTTTCTAGTCTTCTGGACTCAATCCAGATTCTTAAAAGATCATTACTAATGGCTCCACAATCTCTTCAGCCACCTCTTTCAGAACCGTGGGGTATACACCATCTGGTCCAGGTGACTTATCCACCTTCAGACCCTTCAGTTCCCCAAGCACACTCTCCCTAGTCATGGCAACTTCACTCAGTTCTGCCCTCTGACATTCTCAAACTTACAGCATACTGCTATGCCTTCCAAAGTAAAGACTAATGCAAAATGCATAGTCAGTTTGCCTGCCATTACCTTGTCCCTCATTACTACCTCTCCATCATTGTCTTCCAACAGTCTACTTCTGCCTTTCTCTTACTCTTCATATAGCTGAAGAAACTTGTGGTATCCTCTTTAATATTATTGGCTAGTTTATCTTGGTATTCCATCTTTTCCCTCTTTATCACTTTTTAAGTTGACCTATTGGTTTTTAAAAGCTTCAAAATCCTCTAACTATTCACCAGTTTTTGCTCTGTTATCTGCCCTCTCTATGGCTTTTATGTTGGCTTTGTCTTCCCCTGTCAGCCACGGTTACATCATCCTTTAGAATACTTCTTCGTTGTTATGTATCTATCCTGCATTTTACGAATTGTTCCCAGAAATTCCAGCTATCGCTACTCTCCCATTATCCCTGCTAGTGTCCCTTTCCAATTAACTTCGGCTTGTTCCTCTTTCATGTCCATGTATTTCCCTTTTCTCCACTGTACTACTGATATGCCTCACTTTCTTTTCTCCCTCCCAAATTTTATGGTGAATTCTATCATATTATGATCACTGGCCCATAAGGGTTCTTTTACCTTAAGCTTTCTAATCAATTCCAGTTCATTGCACAACATCCAATCCAGAATAGCTGATCCCCTAGTGGGCTGAGCCATCTTTTAGGCATTCTACAAATGCCCCCCCCTTGGGATCCACCACCAACCTGAAATCCTCCATGAATTTTGGAACATTGTCCTTCTGACATGCATTTTCAATCTCCCGTTATAATTTGTTGCCCACATCTTTGCTACTGTTCGGAGGAAAATAGATGGTACAGGGTTAGGCAAACTGAATTCATGGATGAATTCCTGGACAATTGGAGAATATTTATTTCTTGTGCAATAAAATAAATATACCAAGATTTATGGAAAAGTATATAATTAACATAACTTTCACCCATGCTAATGTTGTTACTAGAGTTTTGATTAGCAGAGATTTTGCCCATTGGAATTTTCAGCTCTATATAAACTGAACCCTTGACAGGAATTCCAGAAGTGAACTAGCCAATGTCACATGTGCAATATATTTCCCCCATAATAGCAGACTATAGTTGATTGGTGTTGTCATTTCAAGCAATACAGCCTCAGATCAATCAAGCCAGCAAGGCTGTTATACGGCTGTTCACAAACTTAGCAAAACACTGAATATGTGCAATTTACCTTTACTTATGTCAACATCCCTTACTGATCAAGTTCAAAGTCATTTCTATGCAATTTACATCAAAGGTAAGCTGGGTCAAACAATGTTTTTGCCAAAACCTAATGAAATTGAAACTTTAATTCAAAAAGGGAAAATTAAAAAATTTATTTCTTGTATGTATAATTTGATTCAAGAACAGACAATTAAACAAGGAATCCATAAGTCAAAACAAAAATGGGAAACAGATCTGAATATTAATATTGATGAGACAAATTGGTCAAGACTTTGTCTTGACAGTATGACAAATACAATAAATGTTCGACTTAGATTAGAACAATATAATTTTTTACACCAATTATATATTACACCACAAAAAATAAATAGATTAAATTCAAATCTATCCGATAAATGCTTTCGGTGTAATCAAGAAATTGGTACTTTTTTACATTCTACTTGGTCTTGTTTTAAAATTCAACCCTTTTGGATAAATTTAAGAGTCTTATTGGAACAAATTACTGGAACTCAACTTCCACATAACCCTGTATTATTTCTATTAGGTGATATTGAAGGGATAAAGCCGAAACTTAAATTGAATAAATATCAGAAAGAGTTTATAAAAATTGCATTGGCAGTAGCTAAGAAGACTATAGCAGTTACTTGGAAATCTGATTCGTGTTTAAGTATGAATCGTTGGAATAATGAAATGGCCAGTTCTGTTCCACTCGAAAAAATTACTTATAATTTAAGAGATAAATATGTAACATTTCTGATTATTTGGCGCCCTTATTTACAAAAGATAGGATGGCATATTTAAGTGCTCCGATAAAGATCTTGGTCCCTTGGGGAAAGTAACGAATAAGTATACCAAATTTATTTTGAACTCCATGGAGCATGTGGAAACCTTCCAACACCCAGGTGGTTCTTCTTTCTTTTTTTTTCTTCTTTTTTAGGTAGGACTATATATGGGGAGGGGGGAGGGTAGACACTATCTTTTCATGTATTCATTTTGGAAATCCAATAAAAATTATATTAAAAAAAAAGGAAAAAAATCTTATTCTGAGAAAAGTTTATAAGCTTTTCAATAATATGTGACCCTGCCCTGCAATGAATATACTGTAACCACAAACATACATGTCCATGAGTAAACTGCAGTAAGTGGTGTAGTTTCAGTTACACATACTCTATGTGTCCTTTAGAGGAGTACAGAATGTACAGTCTCAGTATAGTCCTATAAATAGCATCAGTACTGTTCTTAGTCCCCAGACAGCTCTGCAATGATGAAATTAGAGGTATGGCATGATAATCAGGAATGATAGTGTGATTACTGGTATCTATACAGCAATGATATTATCAGGAGTTACTGAGGGTCACTGATTGAGGGCTGATTGAGATGTAAGTTACATATTGGTCGATGGAATTTTTTTGCCACAGAAAATTTCACCTTACTAACTGGAAAATCTGGGTAATTTTTTGAAACAGAGAAAGTCTGTAGTGATTGCTGATCTTCATTTTAGGCTGCTTTAGCAAAGACTTCACAGCCACAACTGTAAAAATAACATGTTTTCTGTGCCGTAAACTTCCATGGCATTTTACTACAATATAAAGAATACCGGCACAAATGTATGAGGACTTGATAATATCCAATAGGGCAGTCAGGAGTGTTCCATAAGGAATACAAACACTGTAAACATTATTAAACACAATATTGTTAGGAGCTTTGCTATCATCCTCTTGGGAAGATTACCACTGTAATACCAATTACTTTTTTCTATAGGCACTGTGCACACGTAACAATAGGGAGTATTGCTACTGTTCCCTAAAGATGACAAGGAAGCTGAGAGGTTAAATAGATTGATGAAATAACAGAGACTTCTCCATTGCTCTGGATTTAAGTTACACTTCTGCTGAACTTCCCAACAATGTCAGGTTCAGTCATTATTTTAGATGCACAGTAAAATCAGAAACATTTGAAAACTAATAGGTCACAATTTGATGCTGCCGAACATCTGGCTGCATATGATGAAGTTAAATTTTCCTTATATGATGATGGTTTCTAAAATGTGTGCATGACGATTTATTGAAAATTAGAGCTGATAACAGTGAGGGATATGATTGATTATGGTGGCCTATTTGAATGAATCAGATTAAGAGTTTCTAAAATGAAGTGCATAGACTGAAAAGGAAAGGTGTACGAGAGTAAATAAATTCAAGACTAAAACAGCAAGAGAAAGAGAAAAGGGAAGACACCATTCATTATCACCTTTCACAACCTTATGACATCCCAAAGCATCTTATATCCAAAGACTCAGATAGATTGTCACAGTCCTTTTCCCCCAGAATAACCCAGAATGACCCAGAATAAGGTCACCTAAAACTAGAGGATATAGGTTATGGAAAAAGTTTAAAGGGGGTCGGGGGTGGTGTGTATATGAAACAAGGAAATAGTAGAGATGGGCAAATTACAACACCTACAATGAATTCAGATGGTTATGAGCCAAATGCAGGCAAATCGGACTGGCTCAGACAAACACCTTTGTCGGCATGGATATGTTGGCTCAATGACCTATTTCCATGCCATGTAAGCTTTGACTCTAAGCCAGCCCAATCATTCAATACCATCTACACTGATCAATACTGGCTCATCCTATTCTGTGCCAGTTCCCCATCACACACAATTCCCACCTTCCGCCATAAATATATCCAACAATCTGGCCTCTCTCACCATCAGTGGCAGAGAATCGCAGAATTTCACTACCCTCAGAAGAAATTTCTACTGGAGGCTATAGCTTTAAGGTGAGAAGTCAAAAGTTTAAATGGATGTGTGAAGAAAGTTTTTGTTTATTACACAGAGTGTGGTGGGGGCCTAGAATGCACTGCCAGGGTGGCACTGAAGGCAGATACCATAGTTAGCATTCAAGAGTCTTTTGGTTAGCACAAGACTCAGGGAGTGGTGGGATATAAATCAAATGCAGACGGGAGGAATTAGTTTAATTTGACATCATGCTCAGCAGACATCATGGGCTAAAGCCTTGTTCCTGTGCGGCACATAACTCAGTTTTAAATTATCAGCTCTTTATTTTGTAGCTAGCTCCCCGGTTCATGATTCTCCCATTAGCAGCAAGATCTCAACATTCATCCTGTCAAGACCCCTTAGGATCATACATGTTTCAATAAGGTCACTCCTCATTCTTCTGGTCTCTCTTGATAGAACGACCTTTTCTCTTTCCTGGTGAGTTTCCTCTGGACAGCTTCCAACTCTCCTATACCACTTCTTCAGGGAAGGGTGCCAAAACTGCCCAGTATTCCAGCCCTGGCCTCATCAACACTGTGTATAACTGTTAAAAAATCTCCCCTTTGTTAAACTCAACCCCTTTGCAATAAAGGCCAACACAATCTTTACTTGTTCAACTACCTGTTAGATTTGTGATTCATGCACATCTAGATCCCTTGGAGCTGCACTCATTTGCAGTCTCTCTCTATTGATAATCTGCCTTTTGATTCCACTTTCTGAGGTGCATGGTCACATTAAACTCCAGTTTCCAATTTTTTGCCCAGTCACATATTGTGTTGCATAGGCACAACGTCCTCATAACATACAGTACCAATATTTATGTACCACAGCAAACTTGGAAATCTCATTTGGAAAACTGAGCAAAAGCACATGGATTCTGCAGATTCTTTTATCTTCTTCCATTCAGCATTCTGGCTCCTCTCCTACCTGTTCTTTTCTGCTCACCTGCGTATCACCTCCCCCTGGTGCCCTCCTCTTTCTCTTTCTCCCATAGTCTACTCTCCTCTTCTATCAAATTCCTTCTTTTTCAGCCCTTTCCACCTATCTCCTCCCAACTTCTCACTACATCCCCCCTCCCCCACCCACCTACCTTCCCCCTCACATGGCTTCACCCGTCACCTTCCAGCTTCCCTTCCCCCACCTGGCTTCTGACCCCTTCCTTTACAATTCCAAGGAGGGGTGCCAGCCCAGAACGTCAACTGTTTATTCATTTCCATTGATGCTGTCTGACCTTCTGAGTTCCTCCAGTATTTCTATGTGTTGAACTGAAAGCTGAGAACTGATCTTTGGGAGTACTCCACTTGTTACAGCCCTTCATCCTGAGAAAGGCCCATGATCCCACCACTGGCTAGGTTTCATTATATTCACATTCCTAGATGATTAGTACTTCCTCCTTCATTATTGACTGGAGCATCATGCCAACAATAGATAGTAAACTAATTGCCTTCTGTCTTTATTTACAACAGTGTCACACTGTCGCTTCCAATATTTCCATACTCTCCCCAGATATAGTAATTTCTGAAAATTTTCACCTAATACATCAAACACTTCTGCAGCCAGTTCCTATAACAGTCTTGTGTGTAGACCAAAACGTCCTGGCAATTTGTCTATCTTGAGCCCTGGGAGTTTCATGAAAATGTAATCCTCCACGATGGGGATTTCTTTTTCAATGCTACCAGAAGAACACAGACTCTGCTAAAGAAATTCCTCCTCATTGCTGTTCTAAAGTGAAGTCCTTCCATTCTAAGGTTGTGCCTTCTGGTCCTAGACTCTCCCACTAGTAAAAGTATCTTCTGTACGTCCACCCTATCTAGGGCTTTCAATATTCAGTAGATTTCAACGAGATACACCCCCCTCCCCATTCTTCTGAGCTCCAGTGCGTACCGGCCAGAGCCATTAAATGCTCCTCATACATTTATGCTTTCATTCCCAGGATTATTCTCATAAACATCCTCTAAACCAATCCCAATTTCCTCACTCAGTATCCTGCACCACCACTCACTCGAATTTCTTCCTGATTTATATAAACATCCTGTTCCTGCTCAAGGAATAATCTAGAGATTATCACTTCCCATTTTTACCCCAAGCTCCCTCAGCAAAACTCCATCCTTGTCCTACCTGTGTCATTTGGGTCTACTTGGACCAGAACAACTTGTTCTTTCCTTCCTTACTCCCAATTTTTTCTCCAGCCTAAGGGAGATGTCCTTAACCCTCGCAGGCAACACAGCCTGTTGGGCCTATCTATTTTTGTTGCAGAGAATTGTGTCTGTTCCCCTAACTACATTATGCAAGATATTTGTGTCTCTTTCCTCCACTATTTAATTAGCTCCCTGTGCCATTTGTTGTATATTCAATACTTCAATAACATTTGAGTAATCTTGTATAGATATTGGTTGAACATTCCTGTTTATTTAAATACTTAATTTTGGGATATATGTAAAAATACATTAATTGCATGCATCATCACGCCACCATGTGATACAAGCGCACCTTGCTAAAAGTAAAGATGAAGTTACACCCATATTTCAGACACTGTATCGTCCTTTGAATAAGTTTAATGTTTTGAAGTTACAAAACGTAACACCACGTTGCCAAGAACTGTTTGCATATCCTCCCTGCAGTTCCCATCCTATTAATTTTACATCTTTAATACCACACCAATAATTAAAACTTGAAGGAGTAAGATGGCACACTTGCAAGAGTTAATTTTCAGTGCCAGTGAGGTTGATTGCCATTTGAAGAATACTTAGACATACGTATTTGTAGGATAATACAGCAAAAGCTGGCTACTGACTCCCTTTCAGTTAACAGATTAACTTAACTCTGCCTTAGGTTGGTGCACAATTTATATGAATACAGTAAGATTTATATTTGGCAAACAGCAAGTTGTTTCTTATTAACTCTTTCGATATTTACTATCTTCAGGCAGCTGCCTTTCAGACATCACAGTCTCTGCAGTTGTGTTACCACTTCTTGTGAATGGGTATTGAAGTTAGAAACACTGGCATTTTAATGACCAAATTAAGCACATTATTGCAATAAATTTCAACTACAAAACAGTCATTTCTATGGGAAAGATCCACAGTAGTTTCTGTCCATCATACTGCACGGGCATAGACTAAATTTAACTTTTATTTAATTGGGACAGATTGAGACCAGTACATCTTGGTCCAATTAACGTAAGTTTCATGGACATAATTAAAAGGTATAAAAAAGACAAGCTACCATTTAAATGAGTAACAAATTACATAATTAAATGAAATATGAGACAAATTAGAACACTGCTAATAGCACTACAGTACGATAAAACTGTGTATTAGTTCCTAATATTTCATCCAGTGTACACTACAAGTTCTTTTGATTCACTGCAAATGAACAAAATTAGTGCAGACACCTAGTGTAGATAATGGACTGCCTTCAAAAAATGCTATGGATGATTGCAATCTCCAAATCTTCATTTACATTATAATGTTCAGAGATGATTGTTGATACCTTCAAATTATCCGTGGTTCGTAACTTGCTAAAAAAGTGAAATCATTTCATTTTCACTGCTGGCTGTTTCTGGCATCTCTAAATCGGAATGCTTGAAAGTGCAGTGAGCAAAGCAGTTCTGAATTACTGCTTATTCCTCACCAACTAGTGACAGAGATCGCTGTATTTTGAACACAAGCACACGCAACTGATTCTATTTATAAACTGTTTGCTCTAAGCATGATGTGGCTTCTAATGGCCACAGAAGTGCACGCATCTGGCGCTAGTCAGATGTTCGGCAACAGTCTCCTGTCCCAATTAGGCGATAGAATGTCCCAAATAAAGTCAGGAATCCCAGCAATTTTCTCGATTAGTTTTTGTTCTTTAAGAGTAGTCCCAAATAATCAGTAGCCCCGATTAACTGATGGCCCAATTAACTGGAATCCACTGTAGTGGGAAGTATCCAGTAGCAGGCAAGGCAGAAACAAATCCATGGTGGATAATGAGTTACACACATCAAAGTTGTTGGTGAACGCAGCAGGCCAGGCAGCATCTCTAGGAGGAGGTACAGTGGACGTTTCAGGCCATCAATAATGAGTTATTCTTTAGTCTTGCCCAAATGCCAGCATTCTTGTTTCTGATTTACTAGTTATCAGTCAGATCCTGTACGTGGGAGAGGAGCATAAAATGTAGACTGGCATAAAATTTAGTGCTGGGCTGTCACCGGTGATACTTTTTGAATGAACTGCTAAGTCTGTCTGCCTTGCCAGTAGTTTAGGCAGCCTAAAGATCCAGGGCATTACATAAAAACAATGAGTCAACTCAACAAACACCAGAACATCTGCAGATGCCGGAAATTCAAAGCAATATTCACAAAATGCTGGAGGAACTCAGTAGGCTAGGCAGCGTCTACGGAAAAGAATAAACAGTCAACATGTCGGCCCAAAATATCGACTGTTCACTCTTTTCCATAGATGCTGCCTGACGTGCTGAGTTCCTCCAGCATTTTGTGAGAGTTGGGTAGACTCAAACTACTTCAATGCCACTCTAGAATCAGAATCGGGGTTATGATCGCTGACACTTGTCTAGAAATTTGCTGAGTTGCAGCAGCAGTGCAGTGATACACATAAAATATAATATCCATTAATATAAGAAATCTATATTGAAAATTAAATCAATAGTGAAAAAGAGATGGTAATGGGGGAACAGCTGTTCCAAAAGCACTGAGTGTGTGTCTTCAGCCTCCTGTACCTACACACTGACAGTAGAATTGAGAAGGGAAGATGCCCTGGGTGACGGGGGTCCTTAATAATATATGCTGCCTTTTGAAGATGTTCTTAATGCTGGAGAGGCTAGTGCCCAAGATGGAGCTGGCTAAGGTGACAACCTTCTGCAGCTTTTTCTGATCCTGTGCAGTGGCTCCTCCACACCAGAAAGTGATGCAACCAGTCATAATGATCTCCACAGTGCAGCTGTAGAAATGTGCTAGTGTCTTTGATGACAACATACCAGATCTCCTCAAACTCCGAATGAAATACAGCTCTTTGTAAAAGCATTGAGATGCTGGGCCCAGGATAGATCTTCAGGGTCACTGACACCCAGGAACTTGAAACTGCTACCCTTTTCACTGTTGACTCCTTGATAAGGATTAGAATGTGTTCTCTCCCCTTCCCCTTCCTGAAGTACCCTAATTAATCCTTAGTTTTATTAACGTTGAGTGCAAGGTTGCTGTTCCAACAGCACTCAGTTAGTCTATTTATCTCACCCCTGTATCCCTCATCACCATCCGAGATTCTGCCAACAACAGTTGTGTCATCAAGTGAATTTATTGATGCCATTTGCACTGTGTCTAGCCACACAGTCAAGGGTGTAAAAAGAGTAGAGTAGTGGGCTAAGCATGCATCCTTGAGGTGCGCCTGTGTTGTTTGTCAGCAAGGAGGAGAGGTTATTTCTGATCTGCACAGACTCTGGTCTCTTGATTGGGAAGTCAAGGATTAGTTGCAGAGGGAGATGCAGAAGCCCAGGTCTTGAAGCTTATTGATTAGTACTGAGGGGACGATGGTGTTGAACACTGAGTGTAATCGATAAACAGCAGCCTGGTGTAGAGTACGGTTTTGCTGTTGGGCAGATGGTCCAAGGCTGGATGGAGAGCCACTGAGAATGTATCCACTGTAGACCTATTGTGCTGCTAGGCAAATTGCAGCAGGTCCAGGTCCTTGCTTAGGCAGGAGTTAATTCTAGCCATGATCACCCTCTCAAAAGCTCCTCATCAGTAAAATTACTTTGGGTTTAGGCAAAAAACACTATAAAAATGCTCGTTCTTTCATTTGCATGTACTTCATTGGCAAAGTGCCAACATTTTGAGACTGAGAAAAGAGCAGTTTCTGCAGTGCTTTCCCTCATCAGGATGTGCTCACTGATATACAAGGAATTTCTCCTAATCTCTACATCCTCTCTGAAAATTAATGATCCTTGTTACTGACACCCCAAGAGAGCAGACTGTCTTTGCATATTAAAGTCCTTCACGGTTTTACAAAACTCTAGTAAATGACCTCATCGTTCTTTAGGTTAGTATTTCATCCTCCCCTGAACTGCTGAACAAAATGAATTTATGCTGTTAAATCTCTGTGCATTTATTTTCCTGTATAAGATGACTAACTCAGCCCTGAAACTAAATTGTAACTTAACTAAGCAAAGTTTTGTACAAATGTATTATAACCATATAACCACATAACAATTACAGCACAGAAATAGGCCATCTCGGCCCTTCTAGTCTGTGCCGAACTCTTACTCTCACCTAGTCCCACCGACCTGCATTCAGCCCATAACCCTCCATTCCTTTCCTGTCCACATATCTACCAATTTAACTTTAAACGACAACATCAAACCTGCCTCAACTACTTCTGCTGGAAGCTCGTTCCACACAGCTACCACTCTCTGAGTACAGAAGTTCACCCTCATGTTACCCCTAAACTTCTGTCCTTTAACTCTCATGTCCTCTTGTTTGAATCTCCCCCACTCTCACGCCAACTCTAACAATCCCCCTCACAATTTTAAACACCTCTATCAAGTCCCTCCTCAACCTTCTACGCTGCAAAGGATAAAGACCCAACTTGTTCAACCTTTCTCAGTAACTTAGGAGATGAAACCCAGGCAACATTTTAGTATATCTGCTCTGTACTCTCTGAATTTTATTGAAATCTTTCCTATAATTCAGTGACCAGAACTGTACACAATACTCCAAATTTGGCCTTCCCAATGCCTTATACAATTTCAACATTACATCCCAACTCCCATACTCAATGCTCTAATTAATAAAGGCCAGCATACCAAAAGCTTTCTTCACCAACCTATCCACATGAGATTCCACCTTCAGGGAACTATGCACCATTATTCCTAGATCCCTCTTTTCTACAGCATTCTTCAATGCCCTACCATTTACCACGTATGTCCTATTTTGATTAGTCTTACCAAAATGTAGCACCTCACATTTGTCAGCATTAAACTCCATCTGCCATCTTTCAGCCCACTCTTCTAACTGTCCTAAATCTCTCTAAAAGCTTTGAAAACCTACTTCATTATCCACAATGCCACCTATCTTAGTATCATCTGCATACTTACTAATCTAATTTACCACCCCATCATCCAGATCATTAATATATATGACAACAACATTGGACCCAGTACAGATCCCTGAGGCACATCGCTACACACCATCCCCCAATCTGACACACAGTTATCCACCACTACTCTCTGGCGTCTCCCATCCAACCACTGCGAAATCCATTTTACTACTTCGATATTAATACCTAACGATTGAACCTTCCTAACTAACCTTCCATGTGGAACCTTGTCAAAGGCCTTACTGAAGTCCATATAGACAACATCCACCACTTTACCCTTGTCAACTTTCTTAGTAACCTCTTCAAAAAATTCAATAAGATTTGTCAAGCATGACCTTCCACACACAAATCCATGTTGACTGTTCCTAATCAGACCCTGTCTATCCAGATAATTATATATACCATCTCTAAGAATACTTTTCATCAATTTACCCGCCGCTGACGTTAAACTCACAGGCCGATAATTGCTAGGTTTACTCTTAGAACCCTTTTTAAACAATGGAACCACATGAGCAATACGCCAATCCTCCGGCAATTTGAAATGTTTCTGTCAGAGCCCCTGTTATTTCCACATTAACTTCCCTCAATGTCCTGGGGAATATCTTGTCCAGACCCGGAGACTTATCCACTTTTATATTCCTTAAAAGCGCCAGTACTTCCTCTTCTTTAATCGTCATACTTTCCATAATTACCCTTCTTCTTTCCTTTACCTTACACAATTCAATATCCCTCTCCTTAGTGAATACCGAAGAAAAGAAACTGTTCAAAATCTCCACCATCTCTTTTGGCTCCACACATAGCCGTCCACTCTGATACTCTAAGGGACCAATTTTATCTCTCACTATCCTTATGCTATAAATATAACTGTAGAAACCCTTTGGATTTATTTTCACCTTACTTGCCAAAGCAGCCTTGTATCTTCCTTTAGCTTTTCTTTCTTAAGATTCTTTTTACATTCTTTATATTCAATGGCAAGTTTGCAGACGACACAAAAGTTGGTGGTGTTGTAGTGTAGAGGATTGTCAAAGATTGCAGAGAGACATTGATAGGATGCAGAAGTGGGCTGAGGACTGGCAGATGGAGTTCAACCCGGAGAAGTGTGAGGTGGTACACTTTGGAAGGGACAAACTCCAAGGCAGAGTACAAAGTAAATGGCAGGATACTTGGTAGTGTGGAGGAGCAGAGGGATCTGGGGGTACATGTCCACAGATCCCTGAAAGTTGCCTCACAGGTGGATAGGGTAGTTAAGAAAGCTTATGGGGTGTTAGCTTTCATAAGTTGAGGGACAGAGTTTAAGAGTTGCGATGTAATGATGCAGCTCTATAAAACTCTGGTTCGACCACACTTGGAGTATTGTGTCCAGTTCTGGTCGCCTCACTATAGGAAGGATGTGGAAGCATTGGAAAGGGTACAGAGGAGATTTACCAGGATGCTGCCTGGTTTAGAGAGTATACATTATGATCAGAGATTAAGGGAGCTAGGGCTTTACTCTTTGGAGAGAAGGAGGATAAGAGGAGACATGATAGAGGTGTACAAGACAATAAGAGGAATAGATAGAGTGGCTAGCCAGCACCTCTTCCCCAGGGCACCACTGCTCAATACAAGAGGACATGGCTTTAAGGTAAGGGGTGGGAAGTTCAAGGGGGATATTAGAGGAAGGTTTTTCACTCAGAGAGTGGTTGGCGCATGGAATGCACTGCCTGAGTCGGTGGTGGAGGCAGATACACTAGTGAAGTTTAAGAGACTACTAGACAGGTATATGGAGGAAATTAAGGTGGGGGCTTATATGGGAGGCAGGGTTTGAGGGTTGGCACAACATTGTGGGCCGAAGGCCTGTACTGTGCTGTACTATTCTATGTTCTATATTCCTCGAGCACCTCTTTAACTCCAAGCTGCCTATATTTATTGTAGATCCCTCCCTTTTTCCGAACCAAGTTTCCAATATCCCTTGAAAACCATGGCTCTCTCAAACTTTTAACCTTTCCTTTCAACCTAACAGGAACATAAAGATCCTGTACCCTCAAAATTTCACCTTTAACTGACCTCCATTTCTCTATTACATCCTTTCCATAAAACAAATTGTCCCAATCTACTCCTTCTAAATCCTTTTGCATCTCCTCAAAGTTAGCCTTTCTCCAATCAAAAATCTCAACCCTGGGTCCAGTCCTATCCTTCTCCATAATTATATTGAAACTAATGGCATTGTGATCACTGGACCAGAAGTGCTCCCCAACACATACCTCCGTCACCTGACCTATCTCATTCCCTAACAGGAGATCCAACACTGCCCCTTCTCTAGTTGGTACTTCAATGTATTGCTGCAAAAAACTATCTTGCACACATCTGACAAACTCCAAACCATCCAGCCCTTTTACAGAATGGGCTTCCCAGTCTATGTGTGGAAAATTAAAATCTCCCACAATCACAACCTTGTGCTTACTACAAATATCTGCTATCTCCTTACAAATTTGCTCCTTCAGTTCTCGGTCCCCATTATGTGCTCTATAATAAACCCCTATAAGCGTCACTACACCTCTCCTATTCCTCAATTCCACCTAAATAGCCTCCCTAGACAAGTCCACTAATCTATCCTGCCAGAGCACCGTTGTTATATTTTCTCTGACAAGCAATTCAACACCTCCCCCTCTTGCCCCTCCTATTCTATCACACCTGAAGCAGCAAAATCCAGGAATATTTAGTTGCCAATCACACCCCTCATGCAACCACGTTTCACTAATAGCTACAACATCATATTTCCAGGTGTCAATCCATGCTCTAAGCTCATCCACCTTTCTTACAATGCTCCTAGCATTAAAATAGTTGCATTTAAGAAACTCTCCACCTCTTACTCTCTTTTTATCCTTAATGGAGCAAACAACTTTGTTATCTTTTCCTTCCTTGTCCCCTACATCTTTGCTCTGCGTGCTCCTGATCTCTGTCCCCTGCCTATCCTCCCTCACACACTGTCTACTAGCTTCCTCTATTTGTGAACTAACCTCCTCTCTCCTAGTCTCTTTAATTTGATTCCCACCCCCCAACCATTCTAGTTTAAAGTCACCTCAGTAACCCTCGCAAATCTCCCTGCCAGGATATTGGTTCCCCTAAGATTCAAGTGTAACCCGTCCTTTTTGTACAGGTTACACCTGCGCCAAAAGAGGTCCCAATGATCCAAAAACTTGAATCCCTGCCCCCTGCTCCAATCCCTCAGCCACGCATTTATCCTCCACCTCATTCCGTTCCTACTCTCTCTGTCGCGTAGCACAGGCAGTAATCCTGAGATTACTACCTTTGCGGTCCTTTTTCTCAACTTTCCTAACTCCCTATATTCTCCTTTCAGAACCTCTTCCCTTTTCCTACCTATGTTTTTGGTACCTATATGTACCACGACCTCTGGCTCCTCTCCCTCCCACATCAGGATATCTTGGGACGCGATCAGAAACATCCCAGACTCTGGTACCAATTATTATTATTCTTCCTTTTTGTATATATTCCATGCTCCTGTTTACAACCCAAGGTATAGTTAACTTCTTTAAAGCTTCATCTATGCACACTTGGTTTTTAAGAGTTAAAATACACGTGGACTAAGATGTTAACTGTCCTGTGCTATCACCATTGGGATCATCAGTTGATCTGCCATCTGTCTTCAAGAGTTTCAGCCCGCTTATGATCAAGACTCCCTCGGGGTGGTGGGCCAGCAGTGCTAAAGCACCACCTCCCACTTGTGAGCTTAAAAACTTGGCATCTGCCTCTATCAGAGTTGTTGGTCACTTCCATCCAACAGATAGTTTGCTCTCCAGGTGTCTATGCAACTACTGAGGGGTTTGCAAGATATGTATACACTGTCTGACTATCTGCCCCTCTGAACATACTTGGTCCACACCCATGCTGATCCTTTCTCTGCTGCCTCGGCTACAGCCCTGCTGGTTGACTTGATCTCTCTTCTAGTGAAGCCAAGGTCACTCAGCCACTTCTGGAAAGTGAACGCAATAAACCCACGGCAGCCTACTTCGAATGGATAGCATGAGACCTTCCACCCTCTGTCTCTGCACTCTGATCTTAATTCTGCATACTTGGTTAACTTGCGCTCATGGGCTTCATCGATGTTGTCTTCCCAGGGGACTGTGAGTTCACCAATAACCGCTTCTCTACTGGTGTCAGGCCATATGATTATATCTGGACGCAATGTGGTGAAAGCTACTTGCTCCGGGAAACTACCTTTCCCGTCCAAATCAGCCTTGACACACCTATCATTGGCTGAAGAAAGTATGCTTAATTGTGAGCCTACGCTGTACACCCTTGACTTGGAGCCTTCTTTCACAAATAATATGCGATGTTCTGTGCAGCATGGGGCATGAGATAAGTTGTGCTGCAGTACTCTCTTATGCAAAGGCCTGAACTCCCTATTAGTTCCCATTCTTCTATTTTCTCTACTGAGTATTAATTTCCATTTCTGATTCCTTCTCTTATAAAAGGTATATTTAAATTATATATCCCTCCATAAGCTCATTCCATTAACCCATCTATTTTTTATTCCTGAAATGAAAGCGGAAAATGCTCATTCAGTCTTTGTTTGAGCTGTACTTCCTGTGAGATCCAGTTTGCAGAATAATCAAAGTCCAAGGATCCAAAATTCTTCCAGGATTTAAAACAAGGCCTGTTCAATGCACACCAGAGTCAATTGGAAATGTTATCTGAAAATTATTCATTAATATAAATCTCAAAAGAATATGAAATATCGCTGTATTTCAGTGAAACAATGTTGGCTAAATAGAGCTCAACTGTGATCAGCGTAGTCACTGTACACCAATGACAGGCTGGTGCAGTATGGTTACAGAATTCAATGAGCTGAAAGTGCACATGTCCTGCAGTTCTGGATTATGTCCTGGTTTTCCCAAATTCTTTGAATAACAAGCTTGAATAGACAACATAAGCATGTGAACACAGTTACAAGTTGGTGCTGAGGATATAACAAACGGAGTATCATAAAGTACAAAAATCTTAATTGCTCATCAAGCAAGAAAACTTTAAGTGAGCAGACTGTGTTTGTGACCACAGGAGTGGTTTGAGGCACCGACTGCAGCCATGGCCAACTCTGATACTATGCGTGGACATGGATGTGAAAACTGTCAAAAATCTTCATGTGAAGGGGCAACAGCATGGCTGGACAGTCTCCAAGATGAAAACTAAGCAAGGATCAGAATAAGCCATTCTTAAGGACATGCTGCAGTCTGTGTGGTAAATCTACTCTAAAAAGCAATAGGGAACAGCACACATGCAACCCTTCTCATTTACAATTTGCAAGTTTGGGAGCCAGAAGAAATTTCCAGACTGTTTCCGATTGTTTGGAGAAATTTTTAAAACAAAATCTTATCCCAGCACTATTTCAGATTGGAGTACCATTTGGAAATAATCATTGCTGACTGAAGGCTCTATTGCCACACTGGTCTCTTTCAACATGTTGGTTATACAGAATAAAGATAAGTTAATGAGGTAGAGTGGGAATGCATCCAGTTAGTGTGCTGGGTGACACTGCTAATACGTTTGTTATGTATTTAGAGATACAACACAGTAACGGAACTTCCAGCCCAATGCCCAATTGAACCCATGTGACAATTAGCTTACAACCCAAACATCTTTGGAATGTGGGTGGAAACTGAAACCTCCATAGTAAACAGATACAGTCACAGAAAAAACATACAAGCTCTTTACACACAGTGGCTGGAACTGAACCCAGCTCAGTGGCAGAGTAACAGGCTTATGCAAACCACCGGCTGACCGTGTCACATCTTGCCTCTTCTGTAGGCTTCTTGACTTGATACTTCCATTAACATGAGATATTTACATTCCTTCAAATACTTTCATTTAGCTGCGAACTTCAGAGAAATTTAAATTCATTTCTATGTCTTACCTATTCAATGGTTTATTAAACCAGACAATGGCAGTTTGGGCAATTAAAAAGGTTTCAGACTTCCAATAATACTGGGAACTCACATAAAACTTAAGAAAAAGACAATCACTAAAGGGTAAAATGTTTATATTTTATGTCATGTGATGTTAGAAAAGCTAAGTACCTGTGGTACCTTTGCCCAACATTTTCCAGAGTTACTATCTAACCACCTAATACACTACAGTCTTCTAAGTTGCATCAGGTGCTCCACCATAAAATGTGTTGCTTGGATTTCCAGCATCTGCAGATTTTTTTGTCCAGGTGCTCCATCACGGTGGAAATGCCTGCATCAGAAATGCAGTTAACAGCCCGCATTTATATAACAATAGTATAAAATCCCACAGCACTTCTCAGGAACATAATCATACGATGAACACAAGAAATTCTGCCAATGCTGGAAATCCAAAGCAACACACGCAAAATGCTGGAGGAACTCAGCAGGCCAGGCAGCAAATGAATAAACTGTCGAGGTTTCAGGCCGAGACCCTTCTTCAGGATCACATCGGACCATATTTAACACTACATCAGAAATAGAGGAATCATTACAGATGAACAACTAGTTTTAAAGACTGTCTTAAAGGAGGAAAACGAAGTAGGGAGATGCAGAGGCTTTAGAAAGAAATTTTAGAGTTCAGAACAGATTGCTAAGGCTGTTAATCATAATAGCAACTAACACCCTGAATAAACAGGAGACGGAAATGGGGGAATCTCATAGAGACTTCTGCAGCTTGAGAAGTTTGAGATAATGAATTTGACCCTGAATAACAATTTGAAATTAACAATATGAATTTTAAATTCCATTTTGGTAAGGCATACAGATGAGGGGGGAAGCACAGTAGAGTTGCTGCCTCATACTGTAGCTCCAGTGATCTGGGCTCAATCCTGATCACTTGTGCTGCCTATGTGGAGTTTGTACATTTTCTCTGTGAATGCAAAGATTTCTCCTGGTTGCTCTGGTCTATTCAGAATGTCTGGTTAATTGCCATGCTAAAAATGGCGGGAGGAGAAGATGGCGGCGCGCCTGCGTGTGCGCAGCCCTCCGGTGAAAAATAATATCGCATCTCTTAAATAGGGGCCGTGGACAATTCTGATTTGATGGAAAATGGAACGTGGAAGCACAGAGGAACATCTGGAGAAATTTCTGAAACGCCCGTTCGCTGCTGTCGTTACTGTGTGGTAGGGAATCTTTCGGAGGGTAGGCCTCAAAACCCCCGGCCTTGCCTGCTTTTGGCGACGGAGAAGGAGGTCGAATCGTTCGGACAGAGATGGCGCTCAGTACTCGGTGTCAGAGAGCTGATCAGAGCTCAGAGTATTCGGATGACTCAGAGTCGGATTGTGGTCGGCATGGCAGGGGGAGTTCCTCTTCTTGTCTGCGTGAGATGTGGGACATTTGAGAAACTTTGAACTTTACTGTGCTCACGGACTTCTTCATCAAGTTATGGTATTGTTGCACTGTTGTAACTATATGTTATAATTATGTGGTTTTGTCAGTTTTTTCAGTCTTGGTCTGTCCTGTGTTTTGTGATATCACACCGGAGGAAATATTGTATCATTTCTTAATGCATGCATTACTAAATGACAATAAAAGAGGACTATGTGTCTTCATAATCTAAAAAAAACAGCAGTTTGTAGCTGACAAGTAGAATCTGATGAGGTAGTAGGGGGTATATAGATAGGCATAAAAATGAGATAGAGTCATGTAATAGCCATTAAAGGTGGCGCTGATAAAGAATGATTCACTGCATGCATCTCTGATGGGATTATCAAATATTCCCATTCAGGACTACTACAGCTGAAACCCAGTCACAGCCATGGGTATTTGAGTAAGCAACCCCATTTTAAGATGTTTAAAAAATCTACCGATACCCAAAATTGACAGACTCAGATCTGGAATGCAGTTTCCCTTTAAGACAGAGGAAGCAAAGGAAGCATCCTGGGCTTTCGACCCCACTCCTGACTATCCTGCTAGCAGCTGTACAGTCTCCCGAAAATAAAATTCAAGACCTCAGAGCAAGAATGCTGTACCAGATGGACATAAGGGATGCTATGTACTTTGTTTCACAGAAATATGGCTATCTCCCGACATTTTAGATGAGGTGGTGCAGCTCAATGGCTTCACAATTCACTGTAAAGACAGAACATCTCTGTCTTTTAAAGACAGAGAGAGTGGAATAGGAGAGGAGAAGATGGCGGCGCGACGCAGTGCACAGCGGCCACTCCGGTGATGAATATCTGTTATCAGTCAAGTAGGGTGACGTGAACAATCCTGGTTTGATGGAGGCAGATATGAGAGCACGGAGGAACATCTGGTGAAACTTCTGAAATGCCTGTTTCGCTGCCGCTGCTACTGTGTGATCCAGAATCTCCGGAGGGGAAGGTCCCGAGTCCTCGGCTTTGCTTGTTGCTCGGCGGCCGGGGTGGGGTCGAAGCGCTCGGCAGAGATGGTGCTCGGTGCTTGGTGATGGAGGGCTGGCCGGAGGCTCGAAGTTTTCGGACAGACTCACAGTCGGCTGTGGTCGGGTGCTTCCAAGGTGCTGCATCGGCAAGTTTGCGGCGCTGGAGGATCATGGCAGGGAGAGTTTCTCCTTTCTATGTGAGATGATGGGCTAGCGGGACTTTGAGACTTTTTTTTACGGTGCCCATGGTCTGCTCTTTATTAAATTACGGTATTGCTTTGTACTGTTGTATGTTATAATTATGTGGGTTTTGTCAGTTTTTCAGTCTTGGTCTGTCCTGTGTTTCTGTGATATCACTCTGGAGGAACATTGTATCATTCCTTAATGCATGCATTTCTAAATGACAATAAACAAGGACTGAGTGTCTTCATAATCTAATCTGATATGCTTTATAATTAACTTATCATGGAGCACAGACCTGGCAATTCTATCTCGATCCTGCTCACCCGAGCCGGAACATCTAGCGATCAAATTTCATCCTTTTTATCTGCCGAGGGAGGGAGTTTTCCATCATCATCCTGTTACCTTTCACCTCAGCAGAGGTTAGGCAGGTACTGGAGGCGCTAAGCTCCTTAATCAACAGACACAAAACAGCACACCCTGACGCTTCCCTGTCTTTGCGGGGGATTTCAACCAAGCCAGCTTGAAGAAGTCTCTAAACATCTACCATGAACATATCACCCGTCCAGAGAAGCCAATCCACTTGACCACTGTTACACTACCATCAAGAGCGCTTACTGTGCCATCCCATGCCACACTTTGCAAAGTCCAATCACATGGCTGTATTTTCACTCTCTTTGTGTAGGCAGACACTTATGGTGCTACACCAGCGGTGATAACCAAGAAGGTATGGTCAAGGGAGGCAGAGGAGCACTTACAGGACTGCTTTGAGTTGGTGGACTGGACAATATTCAGGGAATAAAAATTCAGTCTGAAGAAATATGCCACAGTTGTCACAGATCTCATCAAAACCTGTATGGATGAGTATATGCCTTCAAGAACATACTGTACGTACCCAAATCAAAAGCCGTGGATGTTATCTGCTGAGGGCTGGATCCATGGCATTCAAGACCAATGATCCAGAACTGTACAAGAAGTCCAGATGCCACCTATGGAAGGTTATCCTAAGAGCACAAAAACAATTCTAATGGAAGTTAGAGGCAGAATTGGAAGCACACTACCCCTAGCAGGGTTTGCAAACTTCTTACAAATCCCTGTAGCATCTGGTGACCCTGTGTCCTCTGTCTTGGAGGTCAACATCAAAACACCTTTCAAGAGAATGAACCCTCACAAGGTATCAGGCTCTGAAAGCCTGTGCCAACCAACTGATTCAAGGGCATCTCTAGTCACTCACTGCTGCAGTCGGAGATTCTCACCTGCTTCAAAAGGGTGACAATCATACCAGTGCCTAAGAAGACGACAGTGAATTGCCCGAATAACAGCCGCCCAGTTGCACTCACATCTACTGTGATGAAGTACTTTGAGAGATTGGTCATGGCTAGAATCAACCCTGCTGAAGCAAAGACCTTGGTCCCACTGCAATTGGTCTACAGTAGAAGCAATCTCACAGGCTCTCCACTCGGCCTTGGATTAGCTGGACAAAAGTAATGCTTACTTCAGGCTGCTGTTTATTGGTTACAGCTTAGCTCCAACACAATCATACCCTCAGTTCTAATCAAAAAGCTCCAAAACCTGGGCTTCTGTAACTCCCTCTGCAACTAGGTCCTTGACTTCCTCGCCGGGAGATCACAGTCTGTGCGGATCGGAAATAACATCACCTCCTCACTGCCGCACCTCAAGGATACGTACTTAGCCCACTGCTCTACTCCCTCTACACCACCCCTGTGTGGCTAGGCACAGCTCAAATGCCATCTATAAATTGGCTAACACTACAACTGCTGTTGGTAAAAATTTCAGATGGTGACGGTGAGGTATACAGGAGTAGGATAGAGTCACTGAGTCATGTTGCAGCAACAACCTCATATTCAACATCAGTGTGACCCAGGGATTGATTGTGGATTTCAGGGAAGGTAAGTCGAGGGAACACACACCAGTCCTCATCAAGGAATCAGAAGTGGAAACTGTTAAGTTTCAATTTCCTGGGTATCAACACCTCTGAGGATCTATCCTGGGCAAAAGATATTGATGCAATTACGAAGAAGGCACAGCAGTGGCTATATGTCATTAGGAGTTTGAGGAGACATGGTAAGTCGCCGAAGACACTTGCAAATTTCTACAGGTGTCCCTTGGAGAGTATTCTAACTGGTTGCATCGTCATCTGGTATGGAGAGGTCACTGCACAGGATCAGAAAAAGCAGCAGAAGGTTCCAATTTTCCCCAGCTCCATCAATGGCAGCAGCCTCCTAAGCATTGAAGACACCTACAAAAGACAATGCCCCAAAAAGCCAGCACCCATTATTAAGTACCCCCAAAACCCAGGATGCTGTCTTTTCACCCTAAGTAATTTCTAAAGTAAGGTCATGTTTGGAACAGCTTTGTGGGCTACAGTACTGTGCTGCAGGTTTTCTACGTTTCATTGCTACCATTAAGGTGGAGGTATAGGAGCCTGAAATCACACACTCAATGTTTTCAGAACAACTTCTTCCCCACTGCCATCAGGTTTCTGAATTGGACATTGAACCCATGCACACTATTTTTTTTTCTTTTTTGTTCTTTTTTTGTGCTACTTACTTACTTATTTAATATATATGTATATATTTCCATAAGACCATAAGACAAAGGAGCAGAAGTCGGCCATTCGGCCCATCGAGTCTGCTCCGCCATTTTATCATGAGCTGATCCATTCTCCCATTTAGTCCCACTCATCCGCCTTCTCACCATAACCTTTGATGCCCTGGCTACTCAGATACCTATCAATCTCTGTCTTAAATACACCCAATGACTTGGCCTCCACTGCTGCCTGTGGCAACAAATTCCATAGATTCACCACCCTCTGAATAAAAAAATTTCTTCGCATCTCTGTTCTGAATGGGTGCCCTTCAATCCTTAAGTCATGCCCTCTTGTACTAGACTCCCCCATCATGGGAAACAACTTTGCCACATCATTCCTGTCCATGCCTTTCAACATTCGAAATGATTCTATGAGCCCTCCCCTCATTCTTCGAAACTCCAAGGAATACAGTCCAAGAGCAGACAAACGTTGATCATACGTTAACCCTCTCATTCCCAGAATCATTCTAGTGAATCTTCTCTGTACCCTCTCCAATGTCAGCACATCCTTTCTTAAATAAGGAGACCAAAACTGCCCACAGTACTCCAAGCGAGGTCTTACCAGCACCTTATAGAGCCTCAACATCACATCCCTGCTCCTATACTCTACTCCTCTAGAAATGAATGCTAACATTGCATTCGCCTTCTTCACCACCGACTCAACCTGGAGGTCAACCTTAAGGGTATCCTGTACAAGGACTCCCAAGTCCCGCTGCATCTCAGAACTTTGAATTCTCTCCCCATTTAATTAATAGTCTGCCCGTTTATTTCTTCTGCCAAAGTGCAGAACCATACACTTTCCAACACTGTATTTCATTTGCCACTTCTTTGCCCATTCTTCCAATCAATCCAAGTCTCTCTGCAGACTCTATTTCCTCAGCACTACCGGCCCCTCCACCTATCTTCGTATCGTCAGCAAACTTAGCCACAAAGCCATCTATTCCATAATCCAAATCGTTGATGTACAATGTAAAAAGAAGCGGCCCCAATACGGACCCCTGTGGAACACCACTGGTAACCGGCAGCCAACCAGAATAGGATCCCTTTATTCCCACTCTCTGTTTCCTTCCAATCAGCCAACGCTCTATCCTCGTATCTAACTTTCCCGTAATTCCATGGGCTCTTATCTTGTTAAGTAGCCTCATGTGTGGCACCTTGTCAAAGGCCTTCTGAAAATCCAAATCTACAACATCCACTGCATCTCCCTTGTCTAAAAAAACTTGCCTACAATATCTCTGATTGTAATCTGTAGTTTTTTATGTTTTGCAATGGACTGCTGCTGCAAAACAACACATTTCACAACATATGCTGGTGATATTAAACCTGATCTGATTCTGACTCTAAACATAGGTGCTCACAGGTTAATCCCGCATAACAATTTGATGTTAACCAAGAGAATTTTAGTTCCTTGACAGTCAGCAAGCACAGAGGCTCCCATGATTATTTAAGGAACACCACATAGTAGTTGATAGATAAAATATTATGCATATTTTACCCTAAAAGGGCTAAAAGATCAACAAGTTTGAAAAAACATATTCTGATTAAGGAGAACTATTTCACAGAAACATAGAAAACCTACAGCACAATACAGGCCCTTCGGCCCACAAAGCCATGCCGAACATGTCCCTACCTTAGAAATTACTACAGTTACCCATAGCTCTCTACTTTTCTAAGCTCCATGTACCTATCAAAAAGTCTCTTAAAAGACCCTATCGTATCTGCCTCCACCACTGTTGCCAGCAGCCCATTCCACACACTCACCACTCTCTGCATAAAAAACTTACCCCTGACATCTTCTCTGTACCTGCTCCCAAGCAGCTTAAACCTGTGCCCTCTTGCGGCAGCCATTTCAGCCCTAGGAAAAAGCCTCTGACTATCCACACGGTCAATGCCTCTCATCATCTTATACACCTCTATCAGGTCACCTATCATCCTCCATCACTCCAAGGAGAAAAGGTCGAGTTCACTCAACCTGTTTTCATAAAGCATGCTCCCCAATCCAGGCAACATCCTTGTAAATCTCCTCTGCGCCCTTTCTATGGTGTCCACATCCTTCCTGTAGTGAGGCGACCAGAACTGAGTGTGTTCAGTACTCCAAGTGTGGTCTGACCAGGGTCCTATATAGCTGTAACATTACCTCTCGGCTCCTAAATGCAATTCCACGATTGATGAAGACCAATATACCATACTCCTTCTTAACCACAGAGGCAACCTGCGCAGCTGCTTTGAGCGTCCAATGGACTCGGACCCCAAGACCCTTCGCACCCTCTGATCCTCCACACTGTCAAAGGGTCTTACCATTAATACTATATTCTGCCATCATATTTGACCTACCAAACTGAACCACCTCACACTTATCTGGGTTGAACTCCACCTGCCACTTCACAGCTCAGTTTTGCATCCGATCAATGTCCCGCTGTAACCTCTGACAGCCCTCCACACTATCCACAACACCCTCAAACTTTGTGTCATCAGTAAACTTACTAACCCATCCCTCCACTTCCTCATCCAGGTCATTTATAAAAATCACGAAGAGTAAGGGTCCCTGAGGCAACACCACCGGTCACTGACCTCCATGCAGAATATGACCCGTCTACAACCAGCACGTATTTCATATTTTCATAAGAAAGAAGCCTGGTGCACAAACATTTGAACTTTTAAGCTCAGAGAATCAGAGAGTTTAATTAAAGAAAGAAAACTCTATTTATTCATATTAATGTGTCATTGTGACATCGAAGAGATATTTACACCCAATTGAAGTATTTTGCAGCCAGACAAAAGTGGTGTGTACTTGTGCACATTGAGGGTACAATAACTGTATCTATAGTTCTCCCCCAGATTTCAAGGTCTTGCAGGTGCAGAATTTAATGCCTTCATTTAGAGGCAGCATCTCCCTCTACAACTGAAATCTCAAAGTCACAGTACATCGTGAGACACACCAAGACACACTCTCACATCTGAGCCAAGAGTGAGAATTGCAGAGCTCTTCTGACTTCACTAAAGCATAAATACTTCCTAAGCTGCTGACCTGTCAACTCCCGAAGGGATACATTATGATGCTGCGTCAGTCCCTTGCAAGGAGATTATCTGTCAATGCAGAGAAATGCTGGACTGAATCCACTGTACTGGATTTCCCAGCAATGATATGTTTAAAAAGAACACCATTATTGACTTCTCCTGGGCTGTGTGATGAGGCCTTGGGTTTTGTACAACACCCACACTTCATTAATTCTTAAAATTCTGAACTAGTTAAGATGATTGTCAGAAGAGAACTGTGAGCAGGTGTCTGACACATCTGACATTAGTCATTTTTGGTGTACCATTCTCTGTAGCAGTGTTCAGTAAATTGGGAAAAATTCCTCATGCAGATAGTGAAAAGTTATAAACCTGCTTATCATAACTAAAGGGATTTAATGCTTTTATTATACAAGTTCGTGCATTTGAAAATTCTAGCTTAAACACCTGTCATATTGTGTTATGTGCAGAAAATGGGTGAGGTTTCAGATAATCCACCTTAAAACACAGAGAGGAAATCATTCTCTCTGGCAGGTAACCAAAGCTATAGGATTAATGCCAGATATATTCCTTTACTGAAGATAGGTGGCCACTCTATGTATTGGCTGTCTGTCAACATGCCAGAATGGAAATCTGCCTTTCTTGATATTCAACAAACTGATGAGAAGACACTGCCAGCATTTAAATAAAGTCCAAGATATAACATACCCTAGGCACCTCCCTCCCCCACACCACCAGTTGTAACTGTTTATTTAAATAGCATTGTGATTCACCTGTTGAACACTGGATATGCAGTTAAAGCAGCACCAAATATCAACCATGCAGTACTCAGACGCTTGAATGAAATGAATGATTTGTATACTGAAGAACTAACACCAAGCTAAGTTTTATTGTATGCTATTCCTGCCAGGATTCTGTACCAGGCTCTAAAGGCAAAGGGACATTATGCATTAAGGTGCTCCCTTTATTTGACAATAACCCTGTACAAATTATGCCACATGGACCAGGCACGTTTGATCTTGATGTGATGCTCATGACACTCATAGTGAGGATCCGATCTAATTACAGATGACTCAGGTGGTCTTTCACCACTTTTGAGTGCCAAAACTGGTTTATAAAATAGTCCAGCTTCAATCGCGCATTCCAAACGTACTCAACCTCAGTTTAACTGTTTATAGCCTTTCCCATTCCCTTAAGCAGAACAATGGAGAGAAGTCTGATATAGTTGCATTCAAGGATATTAACCCCGACAAAGGGCTTGCATCTTCAAAACTGAACCTCTGATCACTATTGTGAACAAATCAGGAAAAAATACTCATAAAGGCATTAAGATAATTGTGTCATTTTTGTTTCACTTCATCCAGGAGATGACTGGAGATGAAGGTTAATGGGTGAAGCCCTGAGAATACATGTATCCAAAAGGATTTGAGCAAGAATAAACTGACTCAGAATAAATCAATTCTCAGCAACACAAATGTCAAAGCACTGCACCTTCAAACATATAAACCATCACAGAAAAATCAAGTGTATTTTACATAATCCATTTCATTTTAAAGCACATTTTCAGCCAATAAACATTCCACTTAAGAGAATGGTTGTCCCAATATGTTGCAATTAAAATCCCAACAATGACAAAATGATGCCAACATGGGAGTAATTAAGTCAATAGTGAAAAGTGGATGTATTTTAGTATTGGCAAGGCCAGCACTTATTGCTGATCTCTATTTGTCTTTGAAAAGATGCTGAGGATCCGCTTTCTTAATCTGCTACAGTCCTGGTGGTGAAGATGTTCCCACAATGCTGATGGGTAGGGACTTTCAGACTATACAGCACTGTGCAAGAATCTGAAGAACACACACACACAGGTTTCCTTCGCCATCTGAAGGTAGAACATTCCTATGAAACGGTTCGTAAGCCGGAATGTCGTAAAGCGAAGAAGCAATTACCATTTATTTATATGGGAAAAATTTGTGAGCGTTCACAGACCCAAAGATAACCTACCAAATCATGCCAAATAACACATAAAACCTAAAACAACAGTAACATATAGTAAAAGCAGGAATGATATGATGAATACACAGCCTATATAAAGTAGAAATACTTTTCCACAATAATTGTCTACACTGTTCTCCATAGTGAAAATCTCTCGCAAGCGCTCTTGGCAAAAACACGGTGCAAGCGCTCTCCAGTAACCTTCAAGCTATGAAGCTGCCAAATCATACCAAATAACATGTAAAAATACACAGCCGATATAAAGTAGAATAATGTATGTACAGTGTAGTATCACTTACGGGAATCGGGAAGACATCCAGCACACTGATGATGGTGTGTTAGGCTGAGTCATCGGAGGATTGGGTGGTGCAGTGGTCCCCACCCTCCGGGCAGCGAACCGATATCGATCCAAAAAACATGCAGGGATACAGCGGTAGCCGGGATGCACCCAGCACATCTTTAAGAAAAACACCAAAATAAACAAGCTAATTAATTAGGTGCCGCCCGGCATGTAAATGTCGGCCCAGATCAGAGGCGACGCAATCGGCAATCATCTCTGATCTGGGCCGACATTTACGTGCCGGACGGCACCTAATTAATTAGCTTGTTTATTCAGCTTTTTTTCTTAAAGATGTGCTGGGTGCCTCCCAGCTACCGCTACATTCTCCGTGGATCGGTATCTGTTCGCGGCCCGGAGGTTGGGACCACTGGGGTGGTGGGACACAGGGGTGTCATCTCGTCGTCTGTTTCCATGAGGGTAGGCAGGTCATCTTCTTCTATGTCTGCCTGCCTCAATGTCGAAGGTCGAGGTTCATCGTTTGCTGTGGCTGATGTGGAAGGCTTGCTTGACTGCTTAGCCTCGCGTATTTTTAGATCATATAGTTCTTTATAAGCACTCAAACCATCCTGCAAATATGCCCTAAACCGACGTACCCTTTCAAAATTAAAGTCATACTTTATCATTGCAGCGAAAATCTCACATAGTTGCCTCACGTTCAGTTCCTGGACGACTTCACTTTCGGTCCATTTGCTACTGGATTCGGTTTTGATAGTTATCCTTTCCTCTTGCAACTGCATCAGCTTTTCATCTATCGGTTCTTGGTCACGGGATGCCAAAACCTCTTCAACATCATCTTCGTCAACTTCCACAAGCCAAACTCACTTTGTCCTTACTTCGTTCACCACAATCGAAACGCTTAATTATGTCTAGTTTTATGCTAAGTGTAACACCCTTACGAGCTCTTTCAGGCTTTTCCAATACCTTAGAACTCATCTTGCAAACAGCTGCTCACAGGCACGTGTTTAAGCAATGCTGGTGAGAATGCTGTTCCAAATCCGGGGGAGGAGCGGCTGCTCGGGGCTCACGCTGCTTTTTATCGCGCGCTGCCTTTTTTCGTGACAGTGAAAACACCTTCTGTTAGCGAAAACAGGTAACTCATGTAGGTCTTTCGTAACAGTGAGGTTTCGTAAAGTGAACGTTCGAAAAGTGGGCGACACCTGTATAGCTAAGGTGCCTAAAACTTTTGCACAGTATTATACTTGTCAACGGGGAGTGGAAATCAAGTCTGTAAGTCTGGCGGGAGCGAAGGATGTTAGGAATAGCGAGGGTGTGTCACCGCTGGAGGGGTGTGGGATAGGTGGAAGAGAAGGAGTGCCAAGGGCGGGGGTGCACACACGCTCAGTCCTCAGGCACCAGGCAAGGTCATTTGATTCCATACAATTGGTTTGTTGATCATTAATATCTCTCTGGTGTTTCTTGCTTCCTCCCCTCTCCCTTCCCCTTTTCCCAACCATGATTCCCCTCTCCCTGCCTGCCTTCCCACTCTCAGTTCACAATAGAGACCCATATCAGAATCAGGTTTATCATCACTCACATGTCATGAAATATGTTTTTTCATGGCAGCAGGACAGTGTAATACATAAAATTACAGTCTTTGGCACCCGAGCTACATATCTGTGCCTGAGACTTTTAGACAGTACTGTAGACTCAGCAACAATGAAGGAATGGTAAAATTACTTCTACAAGTAATAGCTGAAATGCAGAGCGTGTATTTTTCTCCAGCTTGCTACTTGTCTGTTTTTGTGGTAGAGGTTTGTGGGATTTAGGAGTGCTGTCAGAGTGATCCAGAAATGTAACTATGGTGTATTTTGTAAGTGATGTACGTTGAAACCGTAGTGTGTCAGTGGTGGAGAAAATGAATGTTCAGGATGAATCAACCATCTCTTAGCTAGTGTTGAGCTCCTGGAGTATCACAGAAGCTGCACTCATTGAGGAGAGTATTCCATCATGATTTTCCTGTCTGCTTTCTATATAGTGGGAAAGGTCAGAGGCAGCAGGCTGCAGCCACTTGCTGCAGCTTTATCAGTATCCTTGTAGCCAGTATTTATATGGCTAGGTCAGCCAAATTCCTAGTCATTAACAACCCCAGGATGATGACGGTGGACGTTTGATAACGGGAGTGCCACTGAATACTGGCAGTCAGTGATGGAGGCACTTTCCTGCCTTGAGCATTACTTGCTGTTTGTCAGCCCACTATTGAATGATGTCAGGATGTAGTAGTTGAAATGTGCATGTTACTAAAAAGAAAATAATGACATTGGTGGATTCATGTGAAATAAGTGAATAATTGCTAGCATTCTACATTCTACAAGGGACACACATGTCATCAGAACCATTATCACAACAAAAGTCTCTCTTTGCACTGTATCTTTAATATAAATATCACTCAGAGCAGCAGAATCAATCAAAAATGGAGATAAGCTGGGTGAAACAGCTGGTCCTGTCCCTTCCTTTATGTACAGTACATCTGCATTCTGTGGCAAATGAACTTTCTTCATTCATCTTCAATTGTAGTCAAATCCATCTTGGTGTTTGTCAAATGACAAGTGATAATCCTGAACTGTGATTGGTTTTTTCACTTCCCTGGACAGGAGCAAATGCTCTGCAGGCTTATTTACAAAAGTGGCTTCAACTGGGACACAAAGGGTTACCCCACAGGATACTGAGCTTCCTGCACAAAGACTTGTGCAGCATGAATGCATTCCAGGAATTCAAGAGAAGAGACAGTGCACTCGGACTGGAACAATTTTCAGGCCGTCATTTCAGGTTTTTCAGTATGCTTGACTACGCTATCTCAGCAGACTGTGAAAATAGTCATCACTGTACATAAAGGCACAAAAGATGCAAGAGGACTGACCTTTAATTAGTAACAGTCAAACTAATTGCATACAAGCGGGTATCTTCCTTTCTTTCTTTAGCTTGATGCTTCTTACATTTGGCAAAAGAATCCCAGAAATTCAGGCTTAAAAGAGCAGCCAAGACAGGATGAAATCTAACACAAAAGCTGAACAGGCACAAAGAAAGGGAGCAAGTTCTGTTTGTCAAGGTCAGCAACCTTGATGAACAGAGCAGACTGACACTTGTGACCCTTCAGCAACATCTTCAGTATACACAGACTCCTTCTGACACGGAAAAGTCAAATGGAGCTGGTAGCTCGAGAGCAGGGTGATTTCTGGCACAGTTATGCAAGCCTGCATTAGAGAAAATAGGAATTTGCAGAGAACACCCAGAAAATACTGGTAATTATAAACTATTGGAGACTTTGGGACAAATCTACAGCTCTTTTATTTGGTAGGACTAGGATCATAAAAACATAAGGTATTGGAGCAAAATTAGGTCATGTGGCCTATTGACCCTGCTCCACCAGTCAATCATGCCTGATTCATTTTCCTTCTCAACCCCATTCTCCTGCCTTCTCCCTGTAACCTTTGATGTCCTTACTAATCATAAACCTATCAACCTCTGCTTTAAATATCCCAATGACTTGGCCTCCACAGCTGTCTGTGACAATGAATTTCATAGATTCACTACCCTCTGGCTAAAAAAATTCCTCTTCATCTCTGTTCTAAAGAGAGGTCCTTCTATTCTGAGTCTGGTCTTAAACGCTCCCACGATTGGACACATCCTCTCTGCATTCACGCTCTCTAAGCCTTCCAATTATTTGGTAGGTTTGAATGAGATCCCTTCCCACCCCTCCCATTCTTCTAAACTCCAGTGAATACAGGCCCAGGGCCATCAAACGCACCTCATACATTAACCCTTTCATTTTCACAATCATCCTTTGCACCCTCTCCAATACCAGCACAACCTTCCTTGGATATGGGACCCAAAACTGCTCACAGTACTCCAAGTATGATCTGACTAATTCCTTATAAAGTCTCCACATTAGTACTTACTTTTATATTCTAGCCCTCTCAAACGAATGTTAACTTTGTGTCTGCCAATCTTTTGTCCATGCTAGTATCTTTCCTATAATAACAATTGTGGCACCTTGTTAAAAGCCTTCTGAAAATTCAAGTAAATAGTAGCCACTGATCTACTCCTTTATCTATCCTGCCTGTTACTTCCTCAAAGAATTCCAACAGGTTTCTCAAGCAAGATTTTCCTTTGATGAAACCACGCTGACTTCGGCCTATTCTATCACGTGCCTCCAAGTACCCAAAAATCTCATCCTCAATAATGGGTTCTGACATCTTGCCTACTACTGAAGTCAGGCTAACTAGCCTATAATTTCCTTAAAAGACATTAGATTCTGGAATCATTCCCCATTACACCTCTCTAGCATCATTTTCCAGCAGTCTGATGACCATTCTTGCTTCTATTTCACTCTTCAAATAACTGAAAAAACTTTTGGTATCCTTTTCTATATTATTAGCTAGAATACCTTCATAGTTCATCTTTTCTCTCATTGCTTTTTTAGTTGCCTTCTATTGGTTTTTAAAAGCATTCCAATCCTCTAACTTCCCACCTATTTTTGCTATGCTGTATGCTCTCTCTTTTCATTTTTATCCTGTCTTTGACTTCACTTGTCAGCCATGAGTGCTTCATCCTCCCTTTAGAATGTTGCTTCTTCTTTGGAATGAACTGATCCTGCACCTTCCAAGTTACTCCCAAAAGCTTCAGCCGTTGCTGTTTTGCTATCATCCCTCCTGGTGTTCCCTTCCAATCAACTTTAGCCAGCTCGTGCCTCTGTATTTACCATCACTGAACTGTGATGCTGATACTGATAAACCTGACTTTAACTTCTCCCTGAGAATGAAAACTATCATGTTATGATCACTGCCTCCTAAGGGTTCCTTTACCTTAAGCTCCCTAATCAAATCTGGTTCATTGCGCAACACTGAATGCAGAATTGCTCAACCACAAGTTGCTCTAAAGAGTCATCTCACAGGTATTCTATAGATTCCTTTTTTTGGGATTCAGTATCAAATTGATTTTCCTAATCTACCCGCTATTGAAATCCCAATGACTATTGTAAAATTGTCCTTTTTAATATACTTTTTCTATCTCCTATTGTAATTTGATCTCACATCCTGAGGCTTGTATACAACTCTAGGTCTTTTTACCCTTGTAGTTTCTTAACTCTACCGACAAATATACATCTTCCGATCTAATGTCACTTTTTACTAAGAACATAATTTCATTTTTTCTCAACAGAGCTGACCCACCCGTCTTTTCAATATGATGTTTAGCTCCCAGCTGTGATTTTTCAACCATGACTCTGTGATACTTATAATGACATAACTGTCAATTTCTAGTTGTGCTATAAGCTCATACACCTTATTTTGTATCCTACGTGCATTCCACTATAACACCTTCAGACCTGTATTCATCACCGTTCTCAAATGTCTCCATTTTGTGTGAAGTCAATTTCTTATCCCTTTCTGGACTTCCTGTCTTTTTTTTCTGGAGATTTCAGTAACTTTCATGCACCACCTTCCCTTGTACTTTTTCCATACTTTTCTAAGCTTTTGAACCCACACCACTACTATTTAGTTTATAATCCTATACACAGCCCCAGTTATGCAATTTGTCTGGACTCTCGTCTCAGCATGGTTCAAGTGGAACAGCTCCCTCCTTCCCCAGTACTGGTGCCAATGTCCCATGAATTCAAGCCCACATCGGACCTGAAGAAAGCTACAATCCAGTAAGTGCCCCGTCACTTGCTTTGCCTTGTATGGCTCAGCTGGGAAGGAATTCCACACGTCTTTTAACATGATTGTTTTCCCAGCAGTATTTTGTTTTAACATAAAAGCCAAACTACTTCCTTCTTTTAAACAAGGAAAATGCAGCCAAAAGCATGTCTGCATTTAACTCCATCATAATTGTAAATCAGACCCTCAGATCTCAACAATTTTGTAAAACGATCTCTGATCTTGCCTTGTAATTTTGTTTGCATGTATTTTTGTTTGATTTTGCAACTTATTCATGTGAAAAGAAATATTTGAAATTAAAACTTATAGTTAGCAGAGAAAAGCTGGGCATGTGAGCTGCCTGCACAATCCTCTATCCACCTTTCATTCCACATACCTTGCCATCTGCTAGACCATTTATCAAGCTACTTTACCTCCCTTGATACTCTGGTGGCATATTGCAATCCACAGCAATCTTGTCCCTGCAATCTTGTACCTGCAAACTAGCTGCATCTAAACTCCTGCTGCTCACAGAACAACTGCAGATACAGCCTATATATAGCTGCTACCTAAGGGTAGTAAAAATCTACATCTGTCTTACTTGAGCTATGAAATGACACACAAGGATTTAACACAGCAAACAGTGCATCTGTATTTGTATTTTGAAATTACCTCCTCAGAGTTTGGCAGAAGGCAGGTTTACAGCACATCAGGTCCCTGTACTCAACCACTATTTATCTGTGTCCGTTGCTAAGCTATCAAGCCTTGACAAGCATGGAGCCAAGGTGAGAAGCTTAACTAAATGCCTAATCTTATATGCTTTGCTGTCTGAACCCAATAATTACTGTACAAACTCCATCTTTCAAAGGCCAGACATGCAACTGGAGAAATAGGAGGACAGCAATAAATCTGTACTGTTGCAAACACCACATAAACTAGGACAAGGTAAGACAGGGTTCTCATCACACCAGAGCTTTGCTTAGGATAGGCGAAAGAGGAGAGAAAACTAATAGAGCAAGTAATTAAAGCAGAACCACAGAAACTGTTGGCGCTGGATAAAGCCTTTTGGCTCACTATCTTTCCATCAGATGAAAGCACTTAGGGTATCTTTTTTGTTCTAACTGTTCTTTCTGTTAGAAATTCTGTTCATAATTTTCTTATGAATCACAGCAATTCGCTCTGGAGAGAGTCATCATACTCCAGGTCAGATGAGAGGTAACCCAGGTCAGGTTTCAGACTACAGTACCCAGGTAGATCCTTTGCATGATGGTGGTGGTGTGGAGGTAGAGAAGAAGAGGAAGGTCAAGTGGCCAGCAATGGCAGATGAGAAGGCTTGGCGTGTGTTTGATGAGGATATCAGTATGATGTTGGAGAACCCTCTCAGGGGAACATCAAAGAGAAACTTGGAAGTGATGGGCAATATGATTTACGATGTTGGAAAGTACAGGTTTGGTTTAGTTGAGTTGAAGAAAACAAAGCCTACACAGAAGGAGATTAGTAGGTTGAGGAGAGAGATAGATCGTTGAGACAGAGGTGGAAGGTAGCAAGTGAGGGTGACAAGCCAGGGCTTGCTGATCTCCGAGAGCATTTTTGAAAAAAGTTAGCATCACTCTGTTGTGCAGAGTCCCAACGTAAAAAGAGAAAGAAAAGAGAGAAGACTTTGAGAACCACACGAGTTTACAAAGAAACTGTCTGAACAAAGTAAGAGCGGGCAGCTTAACATCTCTCAACAAGAACTTGAGGATCACCTGGCAAGCACTTACTCTAACGAACAGCGGGAGGCTCCTTTGCTTGACATTTCAGGGCTTGTGAAGCCTACCAAGCCAGGAGTGAAGTTTGATCTGTCAGAACCCAAACTGGCAGAAGTCGAACAGTTCATCAGAAAGGCAAGGTCAGGCTCAGTGCCAGGACCTAACGGAGTGCCGTATAAGGTGTTCAGGAAGTGTGAACAGCTGAGGAAATACCTGTGGAGATTGTTAAAGGTGGTGTGGAGGCAAAGTGTTGTTCCTTTGTCATGGAGTAAGGCTGAAGGAGTATACATCCCGAAGGAAGAGAATTCTTCTAAATTGAATCAGTTCTGACCAATTTCACTCCTGAATGTAGAGGGGAAGATTATGTTTGGCATTCTGGCAGAAAGAATATCTTAATTTGTGATAGAGAATGGATTAGTAAATGCATCTGTGCAGAAGGCAGGAGTACCAGGCTTCCCAGGATGCCTTGAACATTCTAGTATGATACGGCATACCATCCAGGAGTCAAAAAGGTTGAGAAGAAATCAGGCTGTAGTTTGGCTTGATCTGGCAAATGCATATGGTTCTGTTCCCCATGTCCTGATTGAGTTTGCGATGGAATTCCTATGGATTCCTGCTAAGGTGAGGAACTTTGTTAGGCAGTACTACAACGATTTCCGGATGAGGTTTTCCACTCAGCAGTTTACAACTCAGTGGCAGAGCTTGGATGTTGGAATCCCAATGGGATGTGCGATTTCACCCATCCTTTTTGTGTTATCCATGGAGGTCATTGTGAGGGGTGCAGAATCAGTGGGACCAGGTGTCACACTTGATGGCGGAGGGGAGTTACCACCAATACGAGCGTTTATGAACCATCTCACCCTTTTGGGTCCCAGCACAGAGGCAGTGGAAAATGTACTATCTAGACTCGAGGAGCTAATGGATTGAGGAAGAATTAAATTCAAGACCAAGAAGTCAAGGAGCCTTGTTCTTAGGAGAGGAAAGCTGGTTGACTTTCATTTCACCCTTTGTGGAGAGGAGATTCCATCCATTCAGGACCAACCAGTTAAGAGCCTTGAGCGATGGTACACAGAGGAGCTGAGAGATACCAAAGGAGTTCAAGAGACAGGAGAACAGATCAGCAGAGGTCTGATGTCTGTTGGCAAGTGTGGCTTGCCTGGCAAATTGAAGTTGTGGTGCTTGCAGTATGGACTGATGCCACGGATAATGTGGCCACTAACTGTCTATGAAGTGGCAATGTCCCACGTTGAGGCAATGGAACAGAAGATCAACAAGTATGTGAAGAAGTGGCTTGGAGTACCGAGCAGCCTCACCAATGTTGCAATCCACAGTAGCCAGACAAAGCTTACCATCCCGGTGCAATCCCTTGTTGAAGAGGTCAAGGTAGCCAAGGTAAGATCATTCTTGATGCTTCCAGACTCAAAAGACCCTGTCATCAAGAACACCCAGCCGGATGTGAGATCAGGCAGGAAGTGGTCAGCCCATGTAGCAGTTGATGAGGCAGAGTCCAGATTGAAGCACAAGGAGACGGTTGGGACTATCCAGCTAGGCTGCCAGGGACTTGGATGGACAATCCACAAGTGGTGGTCATCTTCTACAGGTAAGGAGCACCGTGAGCTTGTAACACAAGAAATACGAGAGGTAGAAGAGGAGAAGAGGTTAACTAAAACAGCTGGCCTGGCCAAACAAGGGGCTTGGACCCGGTGGGAAAGTGTTGAACAACGACACCTATCTTGGAATGTTCTGTGGCAGATGGAACCGCTCCGCATTTCTTTTCTATGCAGAGCAGCGTACGATCTGCTCCCAGCACCTGCCAACCTCAGCACCTGGTATGAAGATAAGACAGACAGGTGTGCTGCTTGTGGCGAGAAGGGAACACTTCAACATATTTTGATTGCATGCAGAGTCAATCTTTCCAGCGGCATGTACACTTGGAGACATAATAACGTTCTCAAAGTTGTAACAGAAGCGGTTGAGCAGAGAGTACTGCAGCACAACTTATCTCATGCCCCATGTTGCACAGAACATCACATATTATTTGTGAAAGAAGGCTCCAAGTCAAGGGTGTACAGCGTAGGCTCACGATCAAGCATACTTTCTTCAGCCAATGATTGGTGTGTCAAGGCTGACCTGGATAGGAAAGACAGTTTCCTGGAGCAAATAGCTTTCACAACATTGCGTCCAGATATAATCGTATGGTCTGACACCGGTAGAGAAGTGGTTATTGGTGAACTCACAGTCCCCTGGGAAGACAACATCGATGAAGCCCATGAGCGCAAGTTAACCAAGTATGCAGATTTAAGATCAGAGTGCAGAGACAGAGGGTGGAAGGTCTCATGTTATCCATTCGAAGTAGGCTGCCGTGGGTTTATTGCGTTCACTTTCCAGAAGCGGTTGCGTGACGGTGGCTTCACTAGAAGAGAGATCAAGTCAACCAGAAGGGCTGTAGCTGAGACAGCAGAGAAAGGATCAGCATGGGTGTGGACCAAGTATGTCCAGAGGGGCAGATAGTCACACAGTGTATACATATCTTGCAAACCCTTCAGTAGTTGCATAGACACCTGAAGAGCAGACTATCTGTTGGATGGAAGTGACCAACACTCTGATAGAGGCAGATGCCAAGTTTTTAAGCTCACCAGTGGGAGGTGGTGCTTTAGCACTGCTGGCCCACCACCTCGAGGGAGCCTTGATCATAAGTGGGCCGAAACTCCTGAAGACAGGTGGCAGATCAACTAATGATCCCACTGGTGATAGCACAGGGCAGTTAACATCTTAGTCCACGCGTATTTTGTAACTGAATACTGCTTACATTCACAAGAAATGTGTTGTGCTTATGACGGTGATGTAAGTCATTTTGCATTGTATCTGTCTGTACATATGACAATAAACTCGACTTTGACTTTACCAACTTTCTAGTTTCTTTGCCTGCAGACATGTGACAATTGCTCATCCAATTATTTCCTAAATGTGATTAGAGTGTCAGCCTGTCCCGGGGATGGGAAGAATCTACCATGGACGGTTTCAAATCCGGCTGCAAAAGCAGGGTTGGGCCTGGGGCTAGTAACCCCATCCCATAAAAACCTAGTGCTACAGAAATGCCAACAGAGGCTCCACCGGCCTCAGTCCTGGGAGAGGTAGGATACACCAAGTAGACAGATTACACCTGGGAACAGCTTGAAAGACTGGTGCAGGACAGACGACTCTGGTGAGCCAGCGTCAGCAGCCCATGTTCCAGTAGGGGTGATGCAAGGGAGAGGGAAATGATCTCCAGAGCCTTTTCACCCTGTCAGTGAAGACAATCCTCAACATAGAACATAGAACGTAAAAACGTTTGTAGAACAGTACAGCACATTACAGGCCCTTCGGCCCACAATGTTGTGCCAACCCTCAAACCCTGCCTCACATATAACCCCCCACCTTAAATTCCTCCATATACCTGTCTAGTAGTCTCTTAAACTTCATGAGTGTATCTGCCTCCACCACTGACTCAGGCAGTGTATCCCACACACCAACCACTCTCTGAGTAAAAAACCTTCCTCTAATATCCCCCTTGAACTTCCCACCCCTTACCTTAAAGCCATGTCCTCTTGTATTGAGCAGTGGTGCCCTGGGGAAGAGGCGCTCGCTATCCACTCTATCTATTCCTCTTATTATCTTGTACATGTCTATCATGTCTCCTCTCATCCTCCTTCTCTCCAAAGAGTAAAGCCCTAGCTCCCTTAATCTCTGATCATAATGCATACTCTCTAAACCAGGCAGCATCCCGGTAAATCTCCTCTGTACCCTTTCCAATGCTTCCACATCCTTCCTATAGTGAGGCGACTCAATGTTCATTTAGTAATCAGATGACAGAGGGGAAGAAGTTGTTCCTGAATTGCCGAGTGTGTGCCTTTAGCCTTCTGTACCTCCTACCTGATGGTAACAGTGAGAAAAGGGCATGCCCTGGGTGCTGGAGGTCCTTAATAAAGAAAGCTGCCTTTCTGAGACACCGCTCCTTGAAGATGTCCTGGGTACTTTGTAGGCTGGTAGCCGATATGGAGCCAACTAAATCTACACCCTTGCAGCTTCTTTCGGTCCTGTACAGTAGCCCCCCACCCCCTCCCATACTAGACAGTGATGCAGCCTGTCAGAGTGCTCTCCACGGTACATCTATAGACCACTCCCATACCAGACAGTGATGCAGCCTATCAGAATGGTACTTTTTTTAGAAGTTTTTAAGTTTGGGCCCCTTATCTAAGAAAGGATGTGCTGGCATCAGTGAGTGTTCAGAGAAGCTTCACAGAAATGATCCGGGGAATGAAGTGGTTAATGTATGAGGAGAGTTTGATGGCTCTAGGCCTGTACGTACAAGAGCTTAGAAGAATGAGGGGGATCTTATTGAAATCTATTGAATACTGAAAGGCCTAGAGTGGACGTGAAGAAGATGTTTCTTATAGAGAGGGAGTACAGAACTAGAGGGCACAGCTTCAGAATACAAGGACGTCCCTTTAGAACTGAGATACAGAGGAATTTCTTTAGTCAGAGAGTGGTGAATCTGTGAAATTTATTGCCACCAACTGTTGTCGAGGCCAAGTCACCGGGTATATTTAAAGCAGAGGCTGATAGGTTCTTGATTAGTAAGGGTGCCAATAGTTACAGGGAAAAGGCAGGAGAGTGGGGTTAAGGGGGATAATAAATCAGCCATGATAGAATCGCAGAGCAGTTTTGCTAGATTTAAAGACTGGACAGCTAAAGGAATAACAGTTCTTTGCAATATAACGAAAGAAGGAACACTGTTCAGTTTTGAAATGCTTAAAGAGAAACACTTATTAGAAAAACAAGACTTTTATCGGTATTTACAGATGCGACAGTATGTTAATAGGACGGTTAAAAATGTAACCAAGGCAAGTACATGTCTGATAGAGCTATTTAGAAAAGCATATAATTCAGACAACGGTAGTAGAATAATTTCAAGCGTGTATAAGGGTTTGTCAAATCTTAAAACACATTTGACTTCATGCATTAAAACAAAATGGGAGAAGGAAGGAGGGATAATTATATCAGAGGACGAACCGACAATAATATGGAGGTATCAATGGAAGTGTACCAGTTCACAGAAATGGAGGGAGCTTGGGTGGAAAAACTTGATAGGGTATTTTATTACACCCTCTCAGAAATCTCATTATGATAGTAACCTCCCTGGTTGCTGGAGAAATTGTGGAAATCAAAATGCAAATCATTATCATATTTTCTGGGAATGCCCCGTTATCAAAGACTATTGGAGTGGGATACATAATGCCCTACAAGACATCTTTAAATGTGAAATACCCTTAGAAAGTAAGACCATATATTTTGGGTATATACCTCAAGAATGGTTGAAAAGAGATAAATATTTAATAAATATATTGCTGATGGCTGGTAAAAAGACTCTTACCAGGACAGCCCAACTTTAAATGTATGGATGGAAATTACAATGGACATTTCCAAAATGAAGAAGATAACAGCAACTGTTAATCCTAACTTGGAACAATTTGAATCATACTGGGAAATTGGTTTAACTACATAACACCTCATAAGCCTGATTTTATTCTCACAAATCAATGAATATGTTGTAAAAAAGAGATCACTCCCTACTTGTACATAGTTTTTTTCCTTTTGCTTATTCTTTCTCTTTTCTATAGGTGTATACCTCAGATAAATATTATGTGGAGATTTGTGGCATATATGGCTATATGATATATATGTACAATATCTGAAATACACCTCATGGAAATGTTTGTTTGATGATGAACTTCAATAAAAAAAATAAATTACAAAAAAAAAGAATGGCAGAGCAGTCTCAATGGGTTGAATGGCCTAATTCTGCTCTTACGGACTTACAATGTGGCTACAGTAGGTAGCTGGAGCTGAAAAATAGGCTCACATCATGTTTTGGTAATGATGAAAGCCAAGAACAACAGGTACAAAGAACCTTGTATGTTGAAGGACGCTGAGACTTCCCAAAATAAAACAACTCACACTTGTCCACGTTAAACTCCACCCAATGTTTCATATTTCCAATTGGTTCAAAATCTGCTGAATCCTTTGACAACCAATTACACTATCCACTTTTCCTTTTACTTATGGGTTATCTGCAATATATATCACAAGCAACACCGATCTCTGTGGAACATCAATGTCACAGACCTCCAGTCAGATTTTACATCGCACCACTACCCTCTATCTTCTATGGCAAGACCAATTTAGAATCCAGTCTTCCAAATCTCCATGTGCCTTTATCTTCAGAGAACTTGTCAAATGCTTTACCAAAGGCCAAGGAAACAGCACCCATTGCACTATCTTCAATCATCTTCGTCATCTTCTCAGAAGAATTCTATCGAGCCTATATGACTTCAACCCCCAAACAAAGCCATCTCGGCTATTCCTAAGTCCATGCTTTTCCAGACGTAAGTAAATCATATCCCTAAGAACCTCTTCCATTAACTTCCTTACCACCAAAGGCCTACTGCCTTTATACACAAAGGAATTACAATTGCTGTTCATTTTATTTAGTTTATTTAGAGATAAAACATGGAGTAGGCTCGTCAAACTGTGCCCCCAGCAACCACCCGATTTAACCCTAGCCTAATCATGGGACAATTTGCAGTGACCAACTAACCGCCAATCAGTATGTGGAAAGAAACTGGAGCACCCAGAGAAAACCCGCACACACACGGGAAGGAATGCACAAACTTGCAAACAGAGAATGCTGGAATTGAACTCCGACTCCCCTGGACTGTAATAGTGGCATGGTAACCAGTCCTCTCCAGTCCTATGGGGCCTCACCTGGTGATAGATAGGACTGAAAGATCTCTGAAGGCCCCACCACTCTCCTCCTCTCTCAAAAATCTGAGATAAACTCCAACAAGCCCTGGGGACTTATCCACCCTAGTGTTCTTTACACCTTCACCTTGATATCAAAATGTCCTAGGATATCAGCGTACCTCTGCCTGATCTTGCTGTCCTTCATGGCCTTTTCCGTGGTTAGTACCAATGAAAGCTACTTACTTGGTATCTTGTCAGCTTCCTCTGGCTTCAGACATATATTCCCTCCTATGTCATTAAGTGGTCTTCTCCTCTTCCCAGTTACCCTCCTGTTTCTAAATTTATGTATAAGTTGCCTTGAGATTTCCCATAGTCATTAAAAGCTGTGTCCAACTTCAGTTTTTTAAAGTTTACATATGCTTCTTTTTCCTTTTTGACTAAATTTGCCACATCTCTTATCATTGGAGGTTTTGACCCTTACTACTCATGTCTTTCTCTTTCACGGGCAGGAAGTGCTGTCCCTGAATTCTGACCAGCTGGCCTTGAAATGACTTTGACATAGATTTAAGGCAGTACTTCCCAACAGGGGCAATTACATGCCTTAAGGGGCCATTAGGGGAAATAGAAGTCATCGGGGTGGGGGGGGGGGGGTGCGATAAGAGGCACCTTAACTTGAGGCCAAGACCTGACTGTCCATGTCAACTCGCTGCTGTCGTCAACATCCAATAGGCATTACCAGTTTGCGTTAATTTTTTATTTTAATTTAGCCCTGCTAATAATTAATACATATGGTGTGATCTCTGAATCAGAAGGTGCTGAACCCTTGAATTCTAATCCTGCAAAGGAACAGAAACTACAGACAGTGCGTCAATATAACGCTACATACCTGAAGTATGGTTTTATTTCATTTCCGTCAGATCAGCGACACCCCATGTGTCTGATTTGTAATACTGTACTGTCTAATGAAGCCATGAAGCTATCATGGTTGTAGAAACACTTCCGTAAAAGACACCCTGAAAAGGCTACTTATGGTATTACTCAGTTCCAGAAGATGAAAGAAACATTTGAAATCGATTGCACACTTAAGTTATTTGCCAAGAAAGCTAAAAATGACCTTGATATGGTGTCATTGCTTCTTATAACATTTCCAAAATGACAGCAAAGTGTGGAAAATCTCATACAATTGGTGAAAGATTAATAATGTCTGCTCTAACAGAAGTGCTCACCACTGTTCTCAAAATGGATACCAGTATTTTAAAATCAATTCCTCTGAGTAATAACTCTGTAGCTCGTCGTATTGATGAAATGAGTGAAGGCACTGAGCATCAAGTACTGTATGTACAGAGCTACAAAAAACAGAATTTGGGATACAACTGGATGAGTCAACTGTGCAAGACAATAAGGAATTGCTAATGGCATATGTACAGTTTATCAAAAATGGAAAAGTTTATGATTCTCTTTTGTAAAAAGTTAGAAACAAATGGTTGGGGGGTGGGAATCAAATTAAAGAGGCTAGGCGAGAGGAGGTTAGTTCACAACAGGGGGATGGGAACGAGTGCAGAGAGACAGAGGGGTGTAAAGTGAGGGTAGAAGCAAAGAGTAGTAAGGAGAAAAGTAAAAGTGGCAGGCCGACAAATCCAGGGCAAGCATTAAAAAGGGCCACTTTTCAACATAATTGTATAAGGGCTAACAGAGTTGTAAAAGAGCGCCTGAAGGCTTTGTGTGTCAATGCAAGGAGCATTCGTAATAAGGTGGATGAATTGAAAGTGCAGATTGTTATTAATGATTATGATATAGTTGGGATCACAGAGACATGGCTCCAGAGTGACCAGGGATGGGAGCTCAACGTTCAGGGATATTCAATATTCAGGAGGGATAGACATGAAAGAAAAGGAGGTGGGGTGGCGTTGCTGGTTAAAGAGGAGATTAACGCAATAGAAAGGAAGGATATAAGCCGGGAAGGTGTGAAATCGATATGGGTAGAGCTGCGTAACACTAAGGGGCAGAAAACGCTGGTGGGAGTTGTGTACAGGCCACCTAACAGTAGTAGTGAGGTCGGAGATGGTATTAAACAGGAAATTAGAAATGTGTGCAATAAAGGAACAGCAGTTATAATGGGTGACTTCAATCTACATGTAGATTGGGTGAACCAAATTGGTAAAGGTGCTGAGGAAGAGGATTTCTTGGAATGTATGCGGGATGGTTTTTTGAACCAACATGTCAAGGAACCAACTAGAGAGCAGGCTATTCTGGACTGGGTTTTGAGCAATGAGGAAGGGTTAATTAGCAATCTTGTCGTGAGAGGCCCCTTGGGTAAGAGTGACCATAATATGGTGGAATTCTTCATTAAGATGGAGAGTGACATAGTTAATTCAGAAACAAAGGTTCTGAACTTAAAGAGGGGTAACTTTGAAGGTATGAGACGTGAATTAGCTAAGATAGACTGGCAAATGACACTTAAAGGACTGACGGTGGATATGCAATGGCAAGCATTTAAAGATTGCATGGATGAACTACAACAATTGTTCATCCCAGTTTGGCAAAAGAATAAATCAAGGAAGGTAGTGCACCCGTGGCTGACAAGAGAAATTAGGGGTAGTATCAATTCCAAAGAAGAAGCATACAAATTAGCCAGAAAAAGTGGCTCACCTGAGGACTGGGAGAAATTCAGAGGTCAGCAGAGGAGGACAAGGGGCTTAATTAGGAAGGGGAAAAAAGATTATGAGAGAAAACTGGCAGGGAACATAAAAACTGACTATAAAAGCTTTTATAGATATGTAAAAAGGAAAAGACTGGTAAAGACAAATGTAGGTCCCCTACAGACAGAAACAGGTGAATTGATTATGGGGAGCAAGGATATAGCAGACCAATTGAATAATTACTTTGGTTCTGTCTTCACTAAGGAGGACATAAATAATCTTCCAGAAATAGTAGGGGACAGAGGGTCCAGTGAGATGGAGGAACTGAGCGAAATACATGTTAGTAGGGAAGTGGTGTTAGGTAAATTGAAGGGATTGAAGGCAGATAAATCCCCAGGGCCAGATGGTCTGCATCCCAGAGCGCTTAAGGAAGTAGCCCAAGAAATAGTGGATGCATTAGTGATAATTTTTCAAAACTCGTTAGATTCTGGACTAGTTCCTGAGGATTGGAACCCCACTTTTTAAAAAAGGAGGGAGAGAGAAACCGGGGAATTATAGACCGGTTAGCCTAATGTCGGTGGTGGGGAAACTGCTGGAGTCAGTTATCAAAGATGTGATAACAGCACATTTGGAAAGTGGTGAAATCATCGGACAAAGTCAGCATGGATTTGTGAAAGGAAAATCATGTCTGACGAATCTCATAGAATTTTTTGAGGATGTAACTAGTAGAGTGGATAGGGGAGAACCAGTGGATGTGGTATATTTGGATTTTGAAAAGGCTTTTGACAAGGTCCCACACAGGAGATTAGTGTGCAAACTTAAAGCACACGGTATTGGGGGTAAGGTATTGATGTGGATAGAGAAGTGGTTAGCAGACAGGAAGCAAAGAGTGGGAATAAACGGGACCTTTTCAGAATGGCAGGCGGTGACTAGTGGGGTACCGCAAGGCTCAGTGCTGGGACCCCAGTTGTTTACAATATATATTAATGACTTGGATGAGGGAATTAAATGCAGCATCTCCAAGTTTGCGGATGACACGAAGCTGGGTGGCAGTGTTAGCTGTGAGGTGGATGCTAAGAGGATGCAGAGTGACTTGGATAGGTTGGGTGAGTGGGCAAATTCATGGCAGATGCAATTTAATGTGGATAAATGTGAAGTTATCCACTTTGGTGGCAAAAATAGGAAAACAGATTATTATCTGAATGGTGGCCGATTAGGAAAAGGGGAGGTGCAACGAGACCTGGGTGTCATTATACACCAGTCATTGAAAGTGGGCATGCAGGTACAGTAGGCGGTGAAAAAGGTGAATGGTATGCTGGCATTTATAGCGAGAGGATTCGAGTACAGGAGCAGGGAGGTACTACTGCAGTTGTACAAGGCCTTGGTGAGACCACACCTGGAGTATTGTGTGCAGTTTTGGTCCCCTAATCTGAGGAAAGACATCCTTGCCATAGAGGGAGTACAAAGAAGGTTCACCAGATTGATTCCTGGGATGGCAGGACTTTCATATGAAGGAAGACTGGATGAACTGGGCTTGTACTCGTTGGAATTTAGAAGATTGAGGGGGGATCTAATTGAAACGTATAAAATCCTAAAGAGGTTGGACAGGCTAGATGCAGGAAGATTGTTCCCGATGTTGGGGAAGTCCAGAACGAGGGGTGACAGTTTGAGGATAAAGGGAAAGCCTTTTAGGACCGAGATTAGGAAAAACTTCTTCACACAGAGAGTGGTGAATCTGTGGAATTCGCTGCCACAGGAAACAGTTGAGGCCAGTTCATTGGCTATATTTAAGAGGGAGTTAGATATGGCCCTTGTGGCTACAGGGATCGAGGGTATGGAGGGAAGGCTGGGGCAGGGTTCTGAGTTGGATGATCAGCCATGATCATAATAAATGGCGGTGCAGGTTCGAAGGGCCGAATGGCCTACTCCTGCACCTATTTTCTATGTTTCTATGTTTCTAAATATCAACAGATAATCAAAATAAAAGGATAAAAGTATTCCAATTAGGAATATGATTTCTCATGCAACAGATGGAGCACCATATATGACAGGTCACCATGCTGGTTTAGTGGCATTTATGAAAAAAGAAATTCCAAGAATGTTTGCAATCCATCATGTAACTCATCATCAATATCTTGCAGCCAAAAATCTCAGCCGGCGACTTTATCAACCATGACTCTTGTAATATCTGCTATTAACAAAATAACACAATATTTCACCAGTTATGCCAAGATAATGATGAAGAGCTTGAATGCTTGCTTCTTCACATTGAAGTGTGTTGGCTGTCAAAAGACAGCTGCTTGAAATGTTTCTTTGATCTTTTTGACACTGTGGTTGAATTTTTGCTCAAAGTCGACAAGAGTTTGGGAAACGAGATTGAACTTCTACATTGAGATGTGGAATACCTAACCAATCTGTATGACAAAATGAACATTCTAAATATGAAACTGCAGGGTGAGAATTTCAATTTAATGCAGGCAAAAAGTTCAGTGTCCACATTAATCAGAAAATTGTAAATATATAAGCAAAACATTGGGAGAAGAATGTTCTCACAATTTCCCTGCTTGGAAAGTACGGCACTCTCTTTCACAGATGGTGATTTGCAAAAGGACTGCTTATACCTGCTGTCACTGAAGAAGGATTTTGAGGATCGATTCAAGGATTTAAATTATCTGGAAATTCCAGACTAGATAATTAACCCATTTCTTGCAAGGTGGTAGAACAGGAAGCAATGTTCACTTTTATGGTATGTAACTACACTGTCATACAAAGTTTCCTGGTCTTTGGAGAACAGCCAAACTGTTCTTCATTGCATTTCCATCCTCCCACCTTGTTGAAAGAGGCTTCAGTGCACTGAACCACATACTCACAGAAGCAGAAACCGCTTGGACATTGTTACGTGGAGGAACTTGAAAAGCATTTGCTGCCACAACTTGAACCAGGTATTTCAACTCTTACTAAAAACCACATTGATATCGAACCTGCTGTACTGTGCACAGGTACTGTGTAAGCTAGATTTAAAGACAAATAAAAATTTAAAGCAGAATCATTTTTCTCATGTTAGCATATGGTTTACATGTTTTACACTATGGGGAGGGGGGCACCAGAAAGTTTATTGTGCCTAACAGGAGCGTTGGCAAATATGAAGGTGCTTTCGGGGGTCACTGGGCAAAAAAAGGTTGGGAAACACTGATTTAGGGCTAAGAGATTTAGAGGGGATCTAAAGGGGCCTTTGTTCATCCAATGACTGGTGAGTACCTGGAATATACTGCCCAAGAGAGCAATGGAAGCAGTATCATTGACAGTGTTTAGTTTCTGAACAAACGCATGGATTGCCAAAACACAGAAGGCCATGGTCAAGTACAGGAAGGCAGATTATTAGGGATGGTCTTCTGCTGAGTGTGGATATGGTGAATTGAATGGCCCGGTTCCATCCTGTATGACTATATGACATGGGAATGTGGACCACAAAATTAATCTAAACAAACCTGGAAGCCTTGTTGGAGGTAGGTGAAGTGTCTTTAAAATATCAGAAGAAAAGGAGACAAGGTGGAAGGCCAGAGGGAGACGACAGATGTGCGGACTCAGACTCCAAAGATCTGGCTGTTGTACTACAAAAGCTTCACTAATCTCACAAATGTGGAAAGGTAGGTAGTTTTGAATTGGTGAGAGGATGAAAGGTTCGGTGGGATCCAATCTTCCTTGTACAAACATCACTTTAAAGCTATCAAGCATTAAAGAAGGTCATTGCAAGAGAACTTAAGTACAAGAGCATCTTTCTCCAGTTATGGTATATACTGGCTATGAAAATTCATCTTGAAAAATGATGTGTAAATTTGGACCAGGGAAGGATATACCTGCATTACTGATTCCTAGAAAATTTTCTATCAGAAAAGATTCAGCAGATGTGGAAAAGACTCAAAGTTCAGAAGCTGAAGTGATCTCCCTTATACAGCAGAAAAAGCAGACCCTTAAGCTCAATTCATCCATGCTGACTGAACTGGTTCCATTTACCTGCATATGACTCACATCCTACGAAGCTTTTTCAATCCATGAAGCACTGGAATTGAACTCACTTCTGCGACTTCCTCTAGATGCTCATTCCATATTCCTACCACCCTCCGGAGCAAAACTTGTCTCTCAGCTCCCTTTAAAATTTTTCCATTTCACTTTAAATCTTAGCTCCTTTCATTTTAGACTGCCCTACCCTGGGGAAGAGACTGGGACCATCCTTAACCACTCCCTTCAAAATGTTATATTCTGTAACATAATTAGAAGAGAAATAACGGCCATTTTAGTACAAAGGGGTCTCAGTGTGCAGAGATTAGGTTTTGCCGACTGGCTCAGAAACAAATGGATGAAGGGAAGTAGCTGTTCTTGAACCTGGTGGTGTGGGACTTCAGGCTTCTGTAGCTCCTGCCTGATGATAGCAGTGGGGAGATGGAGTGACCCAAACAGTGGGCCATTCAGGAGAGGTTCCTACACTCCAGAGAAAAACTCAGCCTATCGTCTCTCTTCACAACTTGAGCTCATTGAAAGTACAAAATACTTAGTGGCTTCACATGATAAATGTAGAGATACTGCTTCCCCTGGCTGGGAGTCTATAACCAGGGATCATTGTGACAAAGTAAGGGGTTAACCACTCAGATGAGGAAAAAAATTTCTTTACTCAGACAGTCGTGAATCTTTGGAATTTCCTGCCAGGAGGAGCACTACCGCTGATAGCAACACACACAAAAGGCTGGAAGAATTCAGCAGATCAGGCAGCACCTACGGAAAGGAATGGATAGTGAACGTTTCGGGCTTGTGTAGTGTCTCGGCCCGAAGCGTCGACTCTCTATTCATTTCCATAGATGCTGCCTGGCCTGCTGAGTTCCTCCAGCATCTTGTGTGTGTTGCTTTGGATTTCCAGCACCTGCAGACTTTTTTATGTATATATATGATTTCTTCTCTCTGTTAGCTGACCCCTGAAGACCAAACAGCACTTGACAATAGCATTGCCCTCCAAGACACACGCACAAAATCCTGATTTGGAAATATACTGCCTCTCCCTCAGTATAGCTGGGTCATAATCCTGAATCTCCCTCCCCAACAACATTGTGAGTTTACCCACACCTTGAGGCTTGCAGCAGTTTAAGAAGGCAGCTCAGCTCACCACCACCACCAGCTCTCAAAGGCAACTACGGATGGGCAATTAAGTACTTCGTACTGCAGACCTGTCATCCTCAGCAGTTAAAGGGTCAAGGGAAGATGAGGTACTAAAACTTAACTGAGTGTTTTAATTAATATAAACTGGCCAACAGCAAGAGGCGGTGTTTAAACGCCCTTTAACTGCACGGTACTCAAATCCCAACTTCAATAACTCAACCAAGTGTCACAAGGTTTCTTCTCCTCACCACCTGAACATGACAAACCAGACAGAGCCTGAAGTGTAGCCAGGGGCCGCAGTACAAAGGTGTAAATTAGCCAAACAATACAAAATCTGCCAAGGTCTGGAAACAGATACACAGACTTGCTTAACAGTTGTAGCACAATGCAATCACTGCTAGCATTTAGAAAAGAAATGGGTTTGCGAATGGAATGATACCAAGCAGCTAAACCTCCCAAATAACTCCAACTTTTTGTCAAGAATTGTCGAAACTCCCCAGCCTGGCCTTTGGAGATAAAACACAAACTTAGGTGTGAGAGCTATCACTGGCGCCTTACAGGTCAAGTGAGGGGAAGACACTTTGATAAATCATTTTAATGTTGTGTTGATGCTTCTTCTGTTGTACCAATGCTCAAGGAGAAGTCATCATTTTTCAGTGCTGTCACTGATTCTTTTACCCCATCCATCACTGGAACATTATGTGGGTACGCACAGTGCTATTACCAGAAAGCAACTGTGCAAGTATTGGTACATAATGGTTAACTGGCTCCACAAAGCAGGTGCAGAACACGAGTGCATAAGTTTAATAAAGGATTGTTTAATTTTCAAAGGCGAAGTTGGACTTTTTTCAAAGTCCAAAGTGTTTCTTCTTTTGGCTTAATTAGCATCGCTGTTCCTTTTGAAGAAGACACTGGTTATCCATTTTAAAAATATTGTTATTTTTATGTTTATTGTTGGTATTGGTTTATTACTATCACATGTACTAAGCACAGTAAAATCACTGTTTTGCATGCCATCCATACAGGTCACAACAGTACATTGAGGTAGCACAAGGGAAAACAATAGTAAAGTGTTACAGTTTCAGAGTAACAGTAAGGTGCAAGGCTGTAACAATGTCAAGCCAATCTTACTGTACTAGGGCACCATTCAGTACTCGTATAACAGCATGGTAGGAGCCACCATTCTTTCACGCTTTTATATCTTCCCCCGGGGAAGGAGGGGAAAATTGAGCTGACGGAAGGTTTTTGCAGGACTACAAGACATTGTTGAATTTATCCAACCCTACAACGAGTCTTCAGAATTTCTTCTGTATGTTCACTACCAAGACAACCACTGGAATTCTTATTTCAGTGCTCAGCACAATGACTGCAAGGGACAGCCACAAAAGATTTCAGGGTTGATATGCTGGTTTCATTCACGATGAAGATGGAGAGGAAATGAATTTATAAAGGTATCATTCATCTCCACAGCATCTTCTGAAGTGTTCTCCAGCCCATAACTCTTCTATTACAGGGGACATTTGCACAGATCAAGGTCAAAATCGTTTATTGTCATTTTCTGTACACAAGTGTAAAGAAGAACAAAGTAATTGTTACTCCAAATCCAATGCAGCACAATAAAGTAATAAATGACACAATAATAATAAAAATTACAATAAATATAAATACTTAAGATAGTTTATATACGTAGGCTGACTGTGCATCAATGAAGTGACGCTAGGCACAAGAGTGTCTGTACATAAGGTGACTGTAAAAGGAAATGATAAAGTAGTGGTGGGGGACTGGAGGGTGGATTAGTGAATGGAGGTGCTGATCAGCCTTACTCCTTGGGGAAAGTAACTGGTTTTGAATCTGGTGATCCTGGTGTGGATGCTACATAGCCCTCACCCAAATGGGAGTGGGACAACCAGTGACACATACGAGTAGGGTGGGTGTGCTCCTTCAGGATATTACTGACCCTTTTCTAGAAAGAGCATTCTGACACATGTCCTTGTTTCCTAGGTGTGTCAGGGCCAGGTGCATAACACATGCTACGGCATCTGTAGAGCGGTTCTTTCAGTAAGCATATTGGTGAGTGTCCAGTGTAGCAGGAATAGTGTTCTTGATATGTGCTATTACCAGCCGCACAAAGCACTTCATGATGATTATGTTATGTCCGTCCATCGTCGACGTTGATGAGGACCTCGACACCATTATGATAGTGTCGAGACTAGTGCATGATTTGGATTTAAGTGAGGGAGAGTTGTGCAGCGTCAGCCTCACTCTCTCTTCCCGATTCTCATCTGGATCCAGTGGCAAGACAGAGTCTAGATGGCTGGAGATGGGACTAGGCGCAGTGGATGACCAGGACGTCTTCTGTGTCTTGTCCTGCTCTACACGTTCCACAATGGTGGCAGAGACCGCCTTCTTGACTGTCGGACCTTCCATTGGTCTCGTCCGCTCAATCCGTCAGAGTCTGTCTTCACGTGCTGGGATCAATGCCATTGGGTGGGGGTTGTCGTTTAGTTCTGAAGGTGTAGAGTTCTTTGGTATAGGGATGACGATGGCTGTTTTGAAGCATATGGCAACAGCACCCTAAATGATTGAAGTGGTGAAGAAGTTCACAAAGACATCAGTGAGCTGGTGTGCATATTCCCTGAGTGTCAGCTAGGGGTGTTGTCTGACCTGACCGCATTACATGCGTTGACTCTCTGCCGAGTCCTTCTCATGTCTGGTGATGTTACAGACAGTGGCTGCTTGCTGGGAGGGGAGAAGTTCTCTTGGACAGCATTGTGTTGTATGCCTTGAAGCGTGTATAAAAGTTGTTTAAAGCAATCGGGAGGGAGATGTCACTGGTACAGTTGACGCTGTTTTTCCTTGTGTAATCAGTATGGCCCTTACTGCCCAACCTATATGGCACAGAGGCCCCAAAAACCGCAGTTGTATAAATGGCCTGATTATTTCCAGTGAAGGCAGTTGATGATGTTAAAAGAGCAGATATCCCCTCTCCTCTTTGAATATCGACTTGTTTTTCTTGTTGTTGATATTCATGGTGACTACATGTCCGCCATAGCAGGAAAACAGGGAGCCACAGGGGGCTTCAAACCTGACTGAATTGATGGAGAGCATAACCACTGGTCCCGAGCATCATCCTGACGAAACTACAGTACTGTGCAAAAGCTTAGGCACAGATATATATAGCTAGGGTCCCTAAGACTTTTGCACAGTACTTTGTCAATGTAGAGCAGAGAGTGAACTTGCCAATCTGGTGGGAGCAAAGGATGTTGTGAATGACGGGGTTGGAGTGTCACAGAAGGGGTGTGGGATAGGTGGCAAAGAAGGAGTGCCAGGGGCAGGTGCCGTTCCTGAGAACCAGGCAAGGTCATTTGATTCCAAACAATTGGCTTATTGATCATTATAGAATGTCTCTCTGGTGCTTCCCGCTCCCTTTCCTCTCCTTTTCCTTTTTCCCAACCATGTTTCTCCTGTCCCTGCTCCCTTCCTACTCTCAGTCCACAATAGATATATATATATATATATATATATATATGTGCCTATTGTAGTCACTGGAGAGCAAGACAGAGGACCTAAGGGCAAGACTGCTGGTTCAAAGGGAAATGAGAAATTGCTGTGTTGCCTGTTTCACTGAGGCATGGCTCATGCCACATACTCTGGTCATCACACTCCAGCCTGAAGGGTTCTCAGTTACCAATGAACCTGCCGGCAGCACCAAGAGAGAGCAGATGTGACTGTGTCTGCTTCATGATAAACTAATCCTGGTGTTCGCACATAGCAGACTTTCCTACTCTTGGTCTCCTGACCTGGAACAACTTAAGTATTAAGTGCTGACCATTCTACTTACTGAGATAGTTCTTTACCATGATCCTGACTTCGCTAAAGGCAGATGTTGTGCTGGCACTGAATGGACGTATTAACAAACAAGGAACAGCCTACTGTGACGATTTTCAAATCTTTGCTGGGGGCTTCAATCAGGCTAGCTTAAAGAAATCTCAGCTCAACTATCATCATGCAAATCACCTGCCACACTTGACTATCCAAAACACTTGACCACTGCTATACCACCATCAAGAAAGCCTACTGTTCCATCCCTTGGCCACATTTCAGGAAATCTGATCATCTGGCTGTCCTCCACCTCCCTGCATATTGGCAGAGACTAAAGAGGAAGGCATCAGAGGTAAAGACAACTCAAAAGTGGTCGCAAGAGGCAGACAAGCAACTACAGAACTACTTCACGTTGGTGGACTGGGTCATATTCAAGGATTCATCAGAGGACCTAAATGAACAAACCACTGCTTTCACAGACTTCATAAAGATACTCATAGACGAGTGTATCATCACAAAATTATTTCATTTTCCCTAACCAGAACCCCTGGATGAACCAAGATATTCAAAATCTGCTGAGGGTTAGACCAGTGGTGTGCAGGACTGGCGATCTAGGAAAGTACAAGAGGTCCAGGTACAACTTCTGAAATACCTCTTCACTTGCAAAGTGGCAATTTCGGACCAAAATGGAATTACAGAAGGATGCTCAACAACAGTGCCAGGGCTTAAAAGCCATCACCTCCTACAAAACAAAACCAAGATTATAATTGACAACAATGTTTCGCTCACAGATGAGCTCAATGCTTTTTATGGTCACTTTGATCAACAGAACATGGAGATACTTTCACGAACCACCACAGACCCCGATGACCCTGTGATATCAGTCTCAGAGGCCGGCGTGATAGCATCCTTCAGAAGGGTGAATCCACAGAAAGCATCTGGCCCAGACAGGGTACCTGACAGTTTCCTGAAGACCTGTGCTAATCAACTAGCTGGAGTGTTTTCACACTTTTTCAACATCTCGCTTCAGCAGTCTGAGGTACCTATCTGCTTCAAGCAGGTTTTACTCATACTGATGCCCAAGAAGTATGTGTTTATCCACCTCAATGACTATCACTCAGGAACACTTTCGTTCACTATGATGAAGTGCTTCGAGAGTTTGGTCATGAAGCATATCAGCTACTGCCTGAGGAATGACCTGGATCTGTTCTAATTTGTCACAACATGTCAACAGCACACACCATTGGCTCTTCACTCAGCCCTGTAACACCTGGATAATGAAGATAACAATCAGGATGCTCTTCATTGACGACAGCACAACGCTCAGTGCTACCATCCCCTCAAAGCTCACCAGCGTGCTCCAAGACCTGTGTCTTCCTACCTCCCTGTGCAACTGGATCCTTGATTTCCTCACTGGCTGACCCAAGATGGTATGGATTGGGAACAATATCTCCTCCACACTCACCATTAGCACAGCTGCACCAGAAGGTTGCGTACACTTAGCCCTCTGCTTTACTCACTTCATACCTATGACTTTGCGGCTGAGTACAGCTCCCATGCTATATTTAAGTTTGCTGATGACACCATTATTGTTGACCGAATCAAAGGTGGTGATGAATCGGCTTGTAGGAGGAAGACCTAAAATCTGGTCGAATGGTGCCACAACAACAAATTTTCACTCAATGTCAGCAAAACCAAAGAACTGATCATTGACTTCAGGAGGAAGAAGCTGGAGGTCCATAAGCTAGTCCTCATTAGGGGATCAGTCAGTAGCTTCAAACTCCTTGATGCTAATAGATCGGAGGATACGATGGGACAAGCATGTAAATGCAATCACAAAGAAGGCATGACAGCGCCTCTACCTTTTTACAAGTTTGCATAGATTCAAAAACTTTAAGAAACTTCTACGGATGCACAGTGGAGAGTATCCTAACTGGTGGCCTGGTATGGGAATACCAATGCCTAGGAATAGTAAGTAAGTGATGGATGCGGCCCAATCTGTCACAAATGAAGCCCTCCTCAACACTGCGTGTGTTTACAAGGAGAGTTACAACAATAAAACAGGATCAGATCCCCACCATCCAGGACATGCTCTCTGCTCACTACTGCCATCAGGCAGTAGTGAACAGGTGCCTTAGGTCTCACCCCACCAATTTCAGGAACAATTATTACCCTGCAACCATCAGGCTCCTGAACGGGCTTGGTAATTTCATTGGCCACAACTCTGAACTGATTCTCCTACCTGCAAACTCACTTTCAAGGTCTCTGTTACAACTCATGATCTCAGTATTTTTTTATTTTGGACCATTTATCTTCATTTGCACATGGGTTGTCATTTATTGTTTATCAGTCTTTGTTTATGTATTGTTTCTCACAGCTTCTATTGTATTTGTTTATTTTTCCTGTAAATACCTGCAAGAAAATTAATGACAGTTTCAGCCTGAAACGTCGACTGTTCACTCTTTTCCATAGATGTTGCTTGGTCTGCCGAGGTCCTTCGCATCATTTGGCATTGGTTTATTATGTAGCAAGATCCAGCGAAAAGCTTGTCCTGCATACCATTCATACAGATCAAATCATTACAGAGTGCATTGAGCTAGAATGGACAAGCCTTATTTCTAAACAGTGACTTCCAGTTCTAGATTCTTCCATGAGAGGCAACAACCTCTCCACTGCTACCCCGTCAGGATTGTCAATCACAACACCATTCACAATTCTAAACACCAAAGGATACAAGACTATACAGTCCAAATTTTCCTCTTAAGATAACCTGCCCATTACAATGACCAGACACTTTTTTCCAAGGGCTGAAATGGCTTATACAAGGGGGGATAATTTAAATATGGGGGGCTGTCAGAGGTAGGCTTTTTACAGAGTGGTGGCGTGGCACAGGCAGTCAGGGTTGATGGTAGAGGCAGATACATTCGGGGCATTTAAAAGCCTCTTACATAGGCATATGAAGTGAGAATAAATGGAGGACTCCTTGGGAGGAAAGAGTTCGATCGATCTGAGAGTAGACTAAAGCTCGGCACAGCATTGTGGGCTGAAGGGCCCATACTGTATTCAAATGTTCAATGTTCTGTGTTTTATACATGGGTTTAATAAACTTTCCCTGCACTATTTTCAGTGCATTAACATTCTTCCTTAAATGAGGAGACCAACAGTGTTCAATGTGCTTCAGGGATGGTCTCATCAATGCTCTAATTAACTGACACATAACCTCCCTACTTTTATATTCAACTTCCCTTGCACTCGGTTAAGATTTCTGAATTACTTACTGTACACACATTTCATTCCACTGCAAATTGTGCACTAGGATGGCCAGATCACTGTCTACCTCAGAGTTCTGCAATCTCTCAACATTAGAGAGTGAACTTTTCATGCCAAATGGAACAAGTTCACATTTCAACATTATACTCCACTTGCCACATCTTTGTCCACTCACGTAACACACTGAAATCCCTTTGAGGGGCTGTGCCCCTCAGCTATGTGGAGTACTTCACCATGTCTTCAACCTGAGCCTGAGGCTCAGCAGGGTTCCTGCGCTGTGGAAGACGTCCTGCCTTGTCCCTGTGCCGAAGACACCGTGCCCCAGTGGCCTCAATGACTACAGACCAGTGGCATTGACCTCCCACATCATGAAGACCCTGGAGAGACTTGTTCTGGAGCTGCTCCGGCCTATGGTCAGGCCACACTTAGATCCCCTCCAGTTCGCCTACCAGCCCCGACTAGGAGTTGAGGATGCCAGCATCTACCTGCTGAACCGTGTCTACGCCCATCTGGACAAGCCAGCGAGCACTGTGAGGGTCATGTTTTTTGACTTCTCCAGTGCATTCAACACCATCCGCCCTGCTCTGCTGGGGAAGAAGCTGACAGCAATGTAGGTGGATGTTTTCCTGGTGTCATGGGTTCTTGATTACCTGACTGGCAGACCACAGTACGTGTGCTTGCAAAACTGTGTGTCCGACAGTGTGATCAGCAGCACTGGGGCTCCACAGGGGACTGTCTTGTTTCCCTTTCTCTTCACCATTTGCACCTTGGACTTCCAACTACTGAACAGAGTCTTGTCATCTTCAGAAGTTTTCTGATGACTCTGCCATAGTTGGATGCATCAGCAAGGGAGATGAGGCTGAGCACAGGGCTAGAGTAGGAAACTTTGTCACATGGTGTGAGCAGAATTATCAGCAGCTTAATGTGAAAAAGACTAAGGAGCTGGTGGTAGACCTGAGGAGAGCTAAGGTACTGGTGACCCCTGTTTCCATCCTCCATGGTAGAGGATTACAAATACCTAGGGATACGAATTGACAATAAACTGGACTGGTCAAAGAACACTGAGGCTGTCTACAAGAAGGGTCAGAGCTGTCTCTATTTCCTGAGGAGACTGAGGTCCTTTAACATCTGCCGGATGATGCTGAGGATGTTCTACGAGTCTGTGGTGGCCAGTGCGATCATATTTGCTGTTGTGTGCTGGGGCAGCAGACTGAGGGTGGCAGACACCAACAGAATCAACAAACTCATTCGTAAGGCCAGTGATGTTGTGGGGATGGAACTGGACTCTCTGACATTGGTGTCTGAAAAGAGGATGCTGTCCAAGTTGCATGCCATCTTGGACAATGTCTCCCATCCACTACATAATGTACTGGTTGGGCACAGGAGTACATTCAGCCAGAGACTCATTCCACCGAGATGCAACACAGAGCGTCATAGGAAGTCATTCCTGCCAGTGGCCATTAAACTTTACAACTCCTCCCTTGGAAGGTCAGACACCCTGAGCCAATAGGCTGGTCCTGGACTTATTTCCTGGCATAATTTACATATTACTATTTAATTATTTATGGTTTTATTACTATTTAATTATTTATGGTGCAACTGTAACAAAAACCAATTTTCCCCTGGATCAATAAAGTATGACTATGACTATGACTATCCTCTTCATATCCTCTTCATTTCCTATTTATATATTTGTCTTCTGCAAATTTAGCTACCATACCTTCAGTCATTTACAAAGCTGAAGGCACAGCACTGATCCCTGTGGTAAATCACTTGTTACATGTTGCCAACTATAGAAATTGTCATTGATGCCAGCTGTCTGTTTCCCGTTCTCCAGCCAATCTTCTATATGCTTCAATATGTTGCTTCCATTCCATCAGCTTTTATTTTCTGCCATAACCTCAGATCTTGTCTAATGCCTGCTGAAAGTCTAAGTGCCATACATCATCTTTATCCACAGCATGCTACTTCTCCAAAAAGTTCCAATAAGTTAGTCAAACATAATAAGTCAACTACTCCATATTCCTCCTCTTTTAAACAGCTTGCAAGAAGTCTACCAGGACGCAGAGACTTGGTCAGCCAACAGATTCATTTGCTCCATCACTTTTCAAGTGATAGTACATGTCCAGAGTACCCCCGCCTCAACCTATAGTTATTTTGTGGAATTTCACTTGCACACTTTAAGATAGGGACAGATGCAAATTACCTTTCTAATTCATCTACTCTCACTTTTTGAATTACTAGTTTCTGGACACTACCCATAGGACTAACACTCTCTTTGCTAATTCTCTTCTCTTTTAATCATCTTTAAAAATTCCTGTTATTTAAAAATATTCCTTGCTAGCTTAATCTCATGCACTACCTTTTCCTTTCTTAGTAATCTTTCAGTCCTTCTTTGATGCTTTTGTTTATATTTGTTTTTTGCATCTGTATTTACTAAGGAAACTGGCATGAAGTCTATGGAATTGAGGGAATCAAGTAGTGAGATCATGGAAACTGTACAGATTGAAAAGGAGGAGGTGCTTGCTGTCTTGAGGAAAATTAAAGTGGATAAATCCCCGGGACCTGACAGAGTGTTCCCTCGGGCCTTGAAGGAGACTAGTGTTGAAATTGCAGGGGCCCTGGCAGAAATATTTAAAATGTCGCTGTCTATGGGTGAGGTGCCGGAGGATTGGAGAGTGGCTCATGTTGTTCCATTGTTTAAAAAAGGATCGAAAAGTAATCCGGGAAATTATAGGCCGGTGAGTTTAACGTCGGTAGTAGGTAAATTATTGGAGGGAGTACTAACAGACAGAATCTACAAGCATTTGGATAGACAGGGACTTATTAGGGAAGAGTCAACATGGCTTTGTGCGTGGTAGGTCATGTTTGATCAATCTATTGGGAGTTTTTTGAGGAGGTTACCAGGAAAGTGGATGAAGGGAAGGCAGTGGATATTGTCTACATGGATTTCAGTAAGGCCTTTGACAAGGTCCCGCATGGGAGGTTAGTTAGGAAAATTCAGTCGCTAGGTATACATGGAGAGGTGGTAAATTGGATTAGACATTAGCTCAATGGAAGAAGCTAAAGAATGGTGGTGGAGAATTGCTTCTCTGAGTGGAGGCCACAGGGATCAGTGCTGGGTCCATTGTTATTTGTCATCTATATCAATGATCTGGATGATAATGTGGTAAATTGGATCAGCAAATTCGCTGATGATACAAAGATTGGAGGTGTAGTAGACAGTGAGGAAGGTCCTCAGAGCCTGCAGAGGGACTTGGACCAGCTGGAAAAGTGGGCTGAAAAATGGCAGATGGAGTTTAATACATACAAGTGTGAGGTATTGCACGTTGGAAGGACAAACCAAGGTAGAACATACAGGGCTAATGGTAAGGCACTGAGGAGTGCAGTGGAACAGAGGGATCTGGGAATACAGATACAAAATTCCCTAAAAGTGGTGTCATAAGTAGATAGGGTCGTAAAGAGAGCTTTTGGTACATTGGCCTTTATTAATCAAAGTACTGAGTATAAGAGCTGGAATGTTATGATGAGGTTGTATAAGGCATTGGTGAGGCCGAATCTGGAGTATTGTGTTCAGTTTTGGTCACCAAATTACAGGAAGGATATAAATAAGGTTGAAAGAGTGCAGAGAAGGTTTACAAGGATGTTGCCGGGACTTGAGAAACTCAGTTACAGAGAAAGGTTGAATAGGTTAGGACTTTATTCCCTGGAGCGTAGAAGAATGAGGGGAAATTTGATAGAGGTATATAAAATTATGATGGGTATAGATAGAGTGAATGCAAGCAGGCTTTTTCCACTGAGGCAAGGGGAGAAAAAAACCAGAGGACATGGGTTAAGGGTGAGGGGGGAAAAGTTTAAAGGGAACATTAATGGGGGCTTCTTCACACAGAGAGTGGTGGGAGTATGGAATGAGCTGCCAGACGAGGTGGTAAATGCGGGTTCTTTTTTAACATTTAAGAATAAATTGTACAGATACATGGATGGGAGGTGTATGGAGGGATATGGTCCATGTGCAGGTCAGTGGGACTAGGCAGAAAATGGTTCGGCACAGCCAGGAAGGGCCAAAAGGCCTGTTTCTGTGCTGTAGTTTCTATGGTTTATGGTTTGTTCCATCTTTAGACCTGCCACCTATTATTGATTTTTACCTGTAAGCTTGGTACTAACTCTAATTTTTTAATTAACTGTGAACATTGGGTCTTCTCAAGTACTGCTACAATTTAAGCAACACACATCAAAGTTGCTGGTGAACGCAGCAGGCCAGGCAGCATCTGTAGGAAGAGGTGCAGTCGATGTTTCAGGCCGAGACCCTTCGTCAGGACTAACGAAGAGTCTCGGCCTGAAACGTCGACTGCACCTCTTCCTACGGATGCTGCCTGGCCTGCTGCGTTCACCAGCAACTTTGATGTGTGTTGCTTGAATTTCCAGCATCTGCAGAATTCCTGTTGTCTGCTACAATTTAAGACTGCTTGAAGCAAGTGGATACCGCAGACTGCCAAGACGAGAGGTTAAAGACATTGGTGAATTCTCCAGCCAGATAATCAGCAAATCAGCACAGGTCTTTAGTACTCAGCCAAGTACCCCGTCTGGCCCGATGCTTTCTGTGGGTTCACACTCCTGAAGGATGCTCACGTGTTGGCCTCAGAGACTAAAGTCACAGGAACATCGGCAGGCTTTATGAGTTGCTGAAGGTGATGGTCAAAGCGAACAATAACAGCATTGAGCTCATCAGGCAGCCAAGCCTTGTTGTCAGCTATGTCACTTTGTACTGGGTGATTTCATCAAGGCCCTGCCATAGCTGTTGAGCATCCTTCAGTGATTCAAGCTTGGTTCGGGATTGCCATTTCACACGTGAAATAGCTTTATGGAGACTGTGCCCGGAACTCGTGTCATCAGACTTAAGTGCCTCTGATCTGACTCTCGTCAGATTGTGGATCTCATGGTTCACCCAGAACTTCTAGGTAGAGAAGACTCTGAATGATTTTGTGGGGAGACACTTATCCATGACTGTTTTTATAAAATCTGTGATCACCGTGGTGTATTTGTTCAGATCTTCCAATGAGTCCTTGAGTACAGCCCAGTCTACTGACTTGAAGCAATCCCATAGTTGCTCCCCTGTATCCTGCCACTACCTCTTTGCCAGCCTTATCTCTGGAGCCTTCCTCCTTAACCTCTGCCCGTATGCAGGTAGGAAGAGGATGGCTAAGTGGTCAGATTTCCTGAAATGTGGTCTAGGCACATAACGGTAGGCATTCCTAATCATAATGTAACAGTGGTCAAGTGTATTCGTGTCTCTGGTGCTGCAGGTAATTATGTTGATGATGACTGGGCAGAGATTTCTTCATACAAGCCTGACTGAAGTCCCTGACAATGATTTGAAAGGTGTCAAGATAGGTCGTTTCTGTTTGCTAATCGAGGCACTCAATACAAGTGCTTGCTTAACATCTGCCTTTGCTGGTATGTGAACTGTAGTCAGGATCACAGAAGAGAACCCTCTTGGTCAGTAGAATAGTCAGTACCTAATCATCAGATGTTCCAGGTCGGGGGAACAAGGGTGCAACAAGACCGCTGCATCGAGCACTGCAAAGAGTTTATCAGAAAACACAGGCTCCTTCCTTTTATCTCTGTGAAACAAAGAATGCAGTAATTTCTCTCCGATAAAGCAATTTTGACCTGAAGTCCTCAATCTTATTCTCTAGTGACAATACATTTGGTAACAAGATGCTGGGTAGAGGACATTTCAGTCCCTGGCATTTCATTCTGGTCTGGAGTCCTCCCCTCCTCCTCTCTGTTGGCCACGGCTATGTATCTTTGTCTATTTAAAGGTACCGTACCTGCATGTTCGAGAGTTAAGTCTGCTAAATCCTAAAATCGCTAGTTCAATAAGACTCTTCAGAAGTATGCTGCTTAAAGGGGAATTACTGGTGCAGACTGCAGTGAGAGTAATTCAGAAGAAGTATTTTTAGAGGTTTTGTAAGTAGCCTATAGCACATCACCCTGGTCCACCAGCACCATCTTGGTCAAGTTTCAACCAAATCAGATTCAAACTGGAGGAGTCTAGCATTGAATGTCCTGACTTGCTCTGCTCTAATAAGATCCACCACACTAGAGGTTGGGAACGTATCTCCTTGTTTTTTTAAACAACCTGGCTGTATCTGTATTTGGCCATTAAATCCAACATGCACAATTAACAATGCTTCTTGCACTAATTTATCCACTAACACTATTCCAGCAGACCAGTTATTCCTGCTAACACCAAAGGTACATGCAGTGGCAACACCAGTGATAATAAGTAATTCAACATACCAACAGGTTTACAGAGTGATACAGCACAAAGACTGAATGGCATATTGTGCTTGAGCTAGTTCTTTAAAAGGGCTACCTGGTATAATCTCACATCCTTACTCTTTCCCCATAGTCTTGCATTCATATTTTGTAATACACATCCAATCTGATGCTGAATGTGTTTCCACCGTCCTTTTAAGTAGTTCCTCCTGACAACTCAAAATCTTCTTATCTTCATTCTAATTCCTTTGTTAACAAATTCGAAATTATAATACCTGCCATATATATTAATGATCTGGATGATGGGGTGGTAAATTGGATGAGAAAGTAAGCAGATGACACTAAGATAGGTGGAGTTGTGGATAATGAAGTAGGTTTTCAAAGCTTGCAGAGAGATTTAGGCCAGTTAGAAGAGTGGGCTGAAAGATGGCAGATGGAATTTAATGCTGATAAATGTGAGGTGCTACATTTTGGTAGGACAAATCAAAATAGGACATACATGGTAAATGGTAGGGCATTGAAGAATGCAGTAGAACAGAGGGATCTAGGAATAATGGTGCATAGTTCCCTGAAAGTGGAATCTCATGTGGATAGGGTGGTGAAGAAAGTTCTTGGTATGCTGGCCTTTGTAAATCAGAGCATTGAGTAAAGAAGTTGGGATGTAATGTTGAAATTGTACAAGGCATTGGTAAGGCCAAATTTGGAGTATTGTGTACAGTTCTGGTCACTGAATTATCGGAAAGATGTCAACAAATTTGAGAGAGTACAGAGAAGATTTACTAGGATGTTACCTGGGTTTCATCTCCTAAGTTACACAGAAAGGTTGAACAAGTTGGGTCTTTATTCTTTGGAGCGTAGAAGGTTGAGGGGGGACTTGATAGAGGTGTTTAAAATTATGAGGGAGATAGATAGAGTTGACCTGGATAGGCTTTTTTTCCATTGAGAGTGGGGGAGATTCAAATAAGAGGACATGAGTTGAGAGTTAAAGGGCAAAAGTTTAGGGGTAACATGAGGGGGAACTTCTTTACTCAGAGAGTGGTAGCTGTGTGGAACGAGCTTCCAGCAGAAATGGTTGAGGCAGGTTTGATGTTGTCATTTAAAGTTAAATTGAAGAGCTGTATGGACAGGAAAGGAATGGAGGGTTATGGGCTCAGTGCAAGTTGGTGGGACTAGGTGATAGTAAGAGTTCGGCATGGACTAGAAGGGCCGAGATGGCCTGTTTCCGTGCTGTAATTGTTTTATGGTTATATATGGTTACTATATGCAAGCGATTAGCAGATTAAAACTTTTAATAAGATTGATTGTATTTACTCATTGAAGATAAATTTGAAAAACAGCTTCCCCCTCACAAAGGATTCTGTTAAATTCAGAGTCTGTTAATGATCTTTTCCTCAGGTGATTTTGCAAAAAAGGGAAAAGAGAGAAAAAAACATACCAGTATCAGATCCAAAGTAGCTGCCAAATTATTATTGCAACAATCACAAAGAACAGGTCCTTATCATGGATAAATTGTAAGGATCAAAGTAATGGCATATAACAGAACAACCTTCCCTCTGGTGAGTACCCTGTGTATGACCTTTCCTGGGAAAGATGTTGGAAGAAAAAAAAAGCGAAGAATCTTACATCCAGCATTCTACCCACTGCACAGTCAGTGCACAATTCCAAGGGATGCAGAGGAGTCACTCTCTGGTTCATTTACCTAGAGGGTTGCTGATGTCAAGACATGTCCTGTCATTTCTTGCAGGAATTCCACACACACTGAGCTGGAACAAGGATTTCCCATGTAAAAGGGCAAGTGTTCATTTTCAAATTGGAAGGATCTATCAAGTTGCAGCCTGAGGCCTCCACTTACTCCAACTGTGGTGCAGTGGGTAATTCCAATAGTGCAAACTAAACTTGAGGAACAGCATCTGACCTCCTAATAAGGCACATTATAGCCCTTAGGACTCAATATGATTTCAGATTGCTAATTTCTCTGACAAAATTCCAATAAAATTGATCCGTTCTGATGAACTTTAAGCATTGAGCACATCTACATGAAACACCGTAGTAGGAAAGCAGCATCCATCATCAGGGACCCCCACCACCCAGGACATGCTCTCTTTTTGCTGCTGCCATCAGGAAGAAGGTACAGCAGCCCCAGGACTCACACTACCAGGTTCAGGAACAGTTATTACCCCACAACCATTAGGTTCTTGAACCAAAGGGGATAACTTTGTTCAACCTCACTTGCAATTTCAAGGACTCCTCATCTCATGTTCCCAATATTCATTGTTATTTATTTATTCTATTACACCCTATCCTCGTTATGTGCGGTGGATGCGTTCCTCAAAGTCGATGCATAATGTGAAATCGCATAATCTGAAATTGCATAATGTGAATAATTATTTAAATGGAGAAAATAGGGATATGTTCCAGAGGGCTCCCTAAATATGTTTTATCTGTAATTTATTCACATTTTCATACCAATGCAACACAAAAGCAGTACCACAACATTTGTACTATATTTCATCAATTTAAGGTAATATTCAGTGCAATAAATCATAGAAAGTTAACATCCTAGGGTGTACAGTAATCACCAACAGTGGCAGGTGTGTTCATTCCGGGAGATGAGTGGTTGTTGTGGTGTCGGTCAGCTTTACATAGATAAGGTGGATGGTTGTGGTCATCAGGGTAATATCAAGCACAGCAAGGCGTGAAGGAAGACTCACAGAACTCTTAGAACTGCCGGCAGCAGCAGATGACACTGATTCGAAGAAAGTGGTGAGGGTTGTTTGCTTGGCAGCATTTTGTTTTTCAGCATAAATTTGCCTGTAGGGAAGAAGGGGTGACGGCAGGGAATGACTGAAATGCTGACTCCGTTCTAAACTTGGGTCCATGTCCATCACCATTTATGCCAAGTGTTCCAACTTCCATCATTCCCTCACCGTTGGTAAACTCCCGGGATTTTCAAAATCGTCTGTTGCTTGCAGCATCTGAGAGATAGTTCGCCATAAAAAAAATACGTATGCCTTGAATGTGGATTACACCTTGGGTTGAGTGGTTGAATCAGCAATGTTGTGTTAGGCGGCAGGAAACGCACTGTTATGTTAGGATGAATGCCGTCCAAATGTTTAGGATAGGCTAGCGCATTTCAAGCAACAGAAGAACTTTAAAGGCAAGATTCTGTTCCCTGCAGTAGCGTCCCAGAGCTGTGTTACCTTCAGCTGCTACCGCGCTATTTATATTCCAACTTTTTTTCAAGTATTAAAGCAGTTCTCTGACGCTCGGCTGATGGCCCAGGACATGACATCGGACGCTTAGGAGGCATAGTTAAGTATTTCAAGCACAAAATTACTGCACCGTAGGTAAAACCAACAAAAGTTTAATAGCACAAGATCGCGCATCCACACGTTGCCAAAACCAATGCGAGACTGGTAGGAATGAGATTGTGAGGCGCGCGCACCTGACGTATTGGCGGGAAAGCAGTGCTGCTCATCCCAACAGTGAGATTGTGAGGTGTGTGCACATGACTTGTATTGGCGGGAAGGCAGTGCTCCTTGCATAACTGTAAGTTTTGGACGCATATAAGGAGAAGTTGGTAGAAATAGGTTCCTCGCATAACTGTGAATCCGCATTGTCTGTAGATGCATATAACGAGGATAGGGTGTATTATTTATACATTATTTCTTTCTTTTTTTATTTGCAGTTTGCTGTTGCAGTCTAGTTGAGTGCTAAAGTTGGGCGGTCTTTCTGTTTTGGTTATTATTCTACAGATTTATTGAGTATGCCCACACGAAAATGAATAAGAGTTGCAGGGTTGCATATGGTGACATATATGTATTTTGAACTTAGAAAAGTCATCAAGGTAATCTCATATTTTCTGCTGAGAATTTGTAGCATTCCGTGTTTTGATTTCTTGTTCAAATAGAACTACACTGCAAGGGTTGAGGCCATTTTGTGACTGTTTCTGGGCTATGGGGAAATGTAGTACTAGGTAACTACAGTAATCAGTGAGGATAGAGCTGGGTCTGTTGAACCTGTTTGGTAAGAGCACTTTTATGCTCACTATAGTAACAGGATCGGTCCCAGTCAGCATGGATTTATGAAGGGGAAATCATGCTTGACTAATCTTCTGGAATTTTTTGAGGATGTAACTATGAAAATGGACAAGGGACAGCCAGTAGATGTAGTGTACCTGGACTTTCAGAAAGCCTTTGATAAGGTCCCACATAGGAAATTAGTGGGCAAAATTAGAGCAGATGATATTGGGGGTAGGGTACTGACATGGATTGTAAATTGGTTGGCAGACTGGAAACAAAAAGTAGGGATTAACGGGTCTCTTTCAGAATAGCAGGCGGTGACTAGTGGGGTACCGCAAGGCTCAATGCTGGGACCGCAGCTATTTACAATATACATTAATGATTTAGATGAAGGGGTTAAAAGTAACATTAGCAAATTTGCAGATGACACAAAGCTGGGTGGCAGTGTGAAATGTGCGGAGGATGTTGAGATAATGCAGGATGACTTGGACAGGTTGGGTGAATGGGCAGATGCATGGCAGGTGCAGTTTAATGTGGATAAATGTGAGGTTATCCACTTTGGTGGTGAGAACAGGAACACAGATTATTATTTGAATGGTGTCAAGTTAGGAAAAGGGGAAATACAACCAGATCTTGGTGTCCTTGTTCATTAGTCACTGAAAGCTAGCATGCAGGTACAGCAGGCAGTGAAGAAAGCTAATGGCATGTTGGCCTTCGTAACAAGGGGAGTTGAGTATGGGAGCAAAGAGGTCCTCCTGCAGTTGTACTGGGCTCTGGTGAGACCACACCTGGAGTACTGTGTACAGTTTTGGTCTCCAAATTTGAGGAAGGACATTCTTGCTATTGAGGGAGTATAGCGGAGGTTCACGAGGTTAATTCCCGGGATGGTGGGACTGTCATATGTTGAAAGATTGGAGCGACTGGGCTTGTATACACTGAAATTTAGAAGGATGAGAGGGAATCTGATTGAAACATATAAGATTATTAAGGGATTGGACACGCTAGAGGCAGGAAACATGTTCCCGATGTTGGAGGAGTCCAGAACCAGAGGCCACAGTTTAAGAATAAGGGGTAGGCCATTTAGAACGAAGTTGAGGAAAAACTTTTTCACCCAGTGAGTTGTGGATCTGTGCAATGCTCTGCCTCAGGAGGCAGTGGAGGCCAATTCTCTGGATGCTTTCAAGAAAGAGTTAGATAGAGCTCTTAATGATAGCGGAGTCAAGGGATATGGGGAGAAGGCAGGAACGGGGTACTGATTGTGGATGATCAGCCATGATCACAGTGAATGGCGGTGCTGGCTCGAAGGGACGAATGGCCTACTCCTGCACCTATTGTCTATTGTCTATTATAGCTTAGACCTGTTGTCGGGTTAATGTAATTGCTGGAAAAGTACTTAATTCACAGCCACTATCATTGAGTCGGGGTTCTTTTTAAGAGGCTGGTCAGACGTGATGACATAAATACGTAAAGTACATTTACTGCGCTTTGTGTTCGTGTTTCTAGAACAATAAATGAATTATTACAGATTTTCCAAAACAAAAAATGCCTCTGCCGCTTTATTTGTGAAAACCTACATTTGTGACCCAATGTTCTAGGACGATTCCAGAGTTATTGAACCTGCTGGCCTAAATGGTTGCTTTGAAACTGCCAGAGTTTCTTGGTTTGTTTGTACAAGCTGAGAAATCACCAAATTCTACTATGCGGTAGCGTCATTCAGTAACTTCATGGCTGCAAGAGTGGCGAGTCTACTTAAAACCCGATAAATACCGATTGCTGAAAACTCACCTTTAACAGACTTTTGGACTAACGGAGTGTGTCAAAAAGTTGCTCTCTTGCCTGACCTTGGCAATGCTAAGCCATCGGAAATAATGGCCCACATGCTGCCTCCTGGGAAATCACCATCCCTGTTTTATTTTTAAAGAAACCTTCATGCAGCAATTGTCTGATCAAGTTCGCATCGCCCTCACTAATGCGGCCATGAAGAGATAAGGAGATTACTAAAATGGCTGATGTCTACACTCAGCTAGGCAGCGGTACGTCATTCCTCCTCCTTTCCCTGCTTCAATAAGCCTGCTCAGCAAGGCCTCTAACTTAAGGACTCATGCATCTGTGAAACAGACAATGACAGGTCTATGATTTTACCATGCTTGCTTAGGTACAAACACTAGGAAGTGCCAACTGCCTTGCAGCTTCGACACTGCCAGCACATCAGGACATCAGAAGTCTGTGAACACCATGTGTTCCAGCTGCCAAGGTCGTCTACTGTGCATTACAGACACCCTTTCAGGGTGACACTTCCCGTGTAACACAGGTGCTCAAGAGAGTGTGGTGCCAGCATTGTCTATTGCTGAGAAGGCAGAGAGTGATGAAACCTCACTGGAGGCTGCCAACAGCAGCAGGCTCCAGACCTACAGTACACGACGGGTGACGTTCTGCTTCAGTGGGCGATGTTACAAATAGGAATTTATTCCGGGGCTAACGTGGCGAGATCTCTACTCATATAGATTTCCTGTGTGCCCAAGGTCTGTTAGTCGATCTTAAGAACTGCTGGCTTGTGGATGTCAAGGACTTTGGATCGTTACCCTGCTCCCCCAGTAAGTTCCCCACAACAACTCTGCACATATACCACCAAATGAGTTTACTCAACTGCTGGGTAAATTCTCAAACCTCACCAGCCCACATTCTCCACTGGAGTCACAAAACGTGGGGCCGAGCACCACGTTCCCACTACTGGCCCACCGGCCCACCAGTCCATGCCCATGCGCGTAGGCTGGACCCAGAAAAGTGGCAACCACGAAGGTTGAGTTTGTCAACATGGAAAGACTTGGCATTGCACAGTGGCCGAACAGTCCCTGGGCTTCACACCTCCATGTGGTCCCTAAGTCCATTGGTGGTTGTCGCCCACCCATGTGGTGATTACCAACACCTTAACAAGGCCACACCCCTGATTGTTACCCTGTCCCCCACGTCTACGACTTTTCTGCACTTTTAGAGGGAAACTTAATTTTTTTCCGAAGTCGATCTACCAAGGGGTTATTATTAGGTGCTCAGAGGACATTCCCAAAACAGCTGTGATAACCCCCGTTTGGCCTCTTTGAGCTTCTGCGCATGACATTTGGTTGAAAAATGCAGCACAGACTCTCCAACAGGTGATGGACTCTGTATTAAAAGACTTAGATTTTCTTTTTGTTTACCTGGATGACACATTTGTCTCCAGTGCATCCAAATCCGAACATATATCTCACCTCCACACACTTGTCAACCGCTTAAGCCAACATGAGTTCATTATTGCTTTATACTTTATACTTCATTGTCGCCAAACAATTGATACTAGAACATACAATCATCACAGCGATATCTGATTCTGCGCTTCCCGCTCCCTGGATTGCAAATATTAAATATTAAAAAGAGTAAAAATTAGTAAATATTAAAAATTTAAATTATAAATCATAAATAGAAAATAGAAAAATGGAAAGTAAGGTAGTGCAAAAAAACGAGAGGCAGGTCCGGATATTTGGAGGGTATGGCCCAGATCTGGGTCAGGATCCGTTCAGCAGTCTTATCACAGTTGGAAAGAAGCTGTTCCCAAATCTGGCCATACGAGTCTTCAAGCTCCTGAGCCTTCTCCCAGAAGGAAGAGGGGCGAAAAGTGTGTTGGCTGGGTGGGTCATGTCCTTGATTATCCTGGCAGCACTGCTCCGACAGCGTGCTGTGTAAAGTGAGTCCGAGGACGGAAGATTGGTTTGTGTGATGTGCTGCGCCGTGTTCACGATCTTCTGCAGCTTCTTTCGGTCTTGGACAGAACAACTTCCATACCAGGTTGTGATGCACCCCAGAAGAATGCTTTCTACAGTGCATCTATAAAAATCAGTGAGGGTTTTAAGGGACAGGCCAAGTTTCTTTAGTTTTCTCAGGAAGTAAAGGCGCTGGTGGGCCTTCTTGGCAGTGAACTCTGCTTGGTTGGACCAAGTCAGGTCATTTGTGATATTGACCCCAAGGAACTTAAAGCTTTTGACCTGTTCCACTTGTGCACCACCGATGTAAATTGGGTAGTGCGGTCCGCTACTCCTTCTGAAGTCAACAACTAATTCCTTCGTCTTGCTGACGTTGAGGGATAGGTTATTGTCTTCACACCATGCCACCAGGTTCTTAATTTCCTCTCTGTACTCAAACTCATCATTACCCGAGAAATGGCCTACAATTGTCGTGTCATCAGCAAACTTATATATTGAGTTTGATGGAAACTTGGCTGTACATTCATGGGTGTACAGTGAGTACAGCAGGGGGCTGAGTACACAGCCTTGTGGGGCACCGGTGCTCAGAGTGATTAAATTTTACCCTGTTAAATCCCAGTTTGAGTTGTCAACCATTGACTTTCTCGGTCATTGCATCTCCACAGAAGGTACAAAACCCTTCACGTCAAAAGTAGCTGCTATTAAGGTTTTCCCTCCGCACTGCACTACTAAAGAACTACAGGAGTTTTGAGGTATGGTGAATTTCTATCACTGCTTCATTCCATAAGATGCTGAATTTATGTTTCCCCTGTGCTGTGCACTTAAAGGCAATAACTCTAGTCATGTGCTTGACTGGTCAGCAGACATAGAAACACAGAAAATAGGTGCAGGAGTAGGCCATTCGGCCCTTTGAGCCTACAACGCCATTCAGTACGATCATGGCTGATCATCCAACCCAGAACCCTGTACCAGCCTTCCCTCCATACCCCCTGATCCCTTTAGCCACAAGGGCCATATCTAACTCCCTCTTAAATATAGACAATGAACTGGCCTCAATTGTTTCCTGTGGCAGAGAATTCCACAGATTCACCACTCTCTGTGTGAAGAAGTTTTTCCTAATCTCGGTCCTAAAAGGCTTCCCCTTTATCCTCAAACTGTCACCCCTCGTTCTGGACTTCCCCAACATTGGGAACAATCTTCCTGCATCTAGCCTGTTCAATCCCTTTAGGATTTTATACGTTTCAATAAGATGCCCCCTCAATCTTCTAAATTCCAATGAGTATAAGCCTAGTCGATCCAGTCTTTCATCATATGAAAGTCGTGCCATCCCAGGAATCAATCTGGTGAACCTACTTTGCACTCCATCTATGGCAAGAATGTCTTTCCTCAGATTAGGGGACCAAAACTGCACACAATACTCCAGGTGTGATCTCACCAAGGTCTTGTACAACTGCAGTAGTACCTCCCTGCTCCTGTACTCGAATCCTCTTGCTATGAATGTCAGCATACCATTCGTCTTTTTCACCGCCTGCTGTACCTGCATGCCCACTTTCAATAACTAGTGTATAATGACACCCAGGTCTCGATGCACCTCCCCTTTTCCTAATCGGCCACCATTCAGATAATAATCTGTTTTCCTATTTTTGCCACCAAAGTGGATAACCTCACATTTATCCACATTAAACTGCATCTGCCATGAATTTGCCCACTCACCTAACCTATCCAAGTCACCCTGCATCCTCTTAGCATCCTCCTCACAGCTAACACTGCCAACCAGCTTCGTGCCATTTGCAAACTTGGAGATGCTGCATTTAATTCCCTCATCTAAGTCATTAATATAAATTGTAAACAACTGGGGTCCCAGCACTGAGCCTTGCGGTACCCCACTAGTCACTGCCTGCCATTCTGAAAAGGTCCCGTTTATTCCCACTCTTTGCTTCCTGTCTGCCATCCAATTCTCTATCCACATCAATACCTTACCCCCAATACCATGTGCTTTAAGTTTGCACACTAATCTCCTGTGTGGGACCTTGTCAAAAGCCTTTTGAAAATCCAAATATACCACATCCACTGGTTCTCCCCTATCCACTCTACTAGTTACATCCTCAAAAAATTCTATGAGGTTCGTCAGACATGATTTTCCTTTCACAAATCCATGCTGACTTTGTCCGATGATTTCACCGCTTTCCAAATGTGCTGTTATCACATCTTTATCACCTTATCCATCATTTTTGGACATGTCAAACGATCTCTTTCTAACGCAACCCTACTGCCTCACCCACGTCCCGATGCATCCATATCCATTACTACTGACTGTGCTGTGGGTGCTGTGCATGAGCAGTTGGTGTGAGGTAAGTCGTAGCCGCTCGCCTTCTTCAGCCGTCAGTTCCGTTCTCCCAAAAAGAAGTACAGCTCGTTTGACAGTGAGCTTCTCGGTCTCTATCTGGCTGTCTGCCATTTTCATTTTTTTCACAGTGTTCGTTGACCACAAAGCTGTCATGCACACGATGGCCAAAATATCAGACCCTTAGTCTGCATGGCAGCACACCATCTGGCCTACATGTCCGAGTTCACAACGGATATACAATATATCAAGGGGAAGGCTGCTGGCCCAGTGGCCCAGGCTTACTGAACAGCAGTCATGGGCCTGTGGCTGGCTGACATTAAATTCAGGGAAGCTGGGGCTTCTCTCCAGTGCAACGTCTCAACAGGTCACCCTTGCCCCATAGTGCCTGCAAACTGGAGACAGACTGATTTTGACTCCATACAACTCCATTCCAGACCAGAAAGCATGTGATTGGACTGCAGTTTGTGTGGAATACCAGCGGGCAAAAATTAACCATCATGTCCAGGCACCCTTGCCATCTTTTGAGGTCCCTGAACGACAGTATGACCATGTCAATGTGGACCTTGTTGATCCTCTTCCCCTCCCCCCACCACAGTTTCACGTACCTCCTCACCATGGTGGACCATACTAACAAGTGGTCAGAGGCATCGACGACGGCCACAGACATGGCTTGAGCATTCATTAGCACCTAGGTTGCTCGGTTTGGCAGCCTATCTGGTATTTCCTCTGACCTCAGACCCCCAGTTCACATCAGACCTCTGGGCTATGATGGCCCAGAACCTTGGTATTAGGCTACATCACACCACTCCGTATCACCTACAGTCCAATGGCCTATGTGAGCGGTTTCACCGTTCCTTAAAAGCTGCTGAGGGCTTCCCCGACTGATGAGTGACGGCATGATCGTTCCCCATGCCTCCTGCTGGGGCTCAGAACAACTCCGCAGCTGAGTTGGTATACAGGCAGCTGGTACGAGGGCCAGATGATTTTATTCCAGACTGCTTGCTCGGCCTCTCAACAGCGTTCCACCCTCCTCTGTAAATTCAATCCCTTTGCACCTATTCCTACCTCCCATCATGGCGTACAGCGCTCTTGGGTTCCTGTTGACCTACATTCCACCTCGTTTGTTTTCAGCCACCATGACACACATCAACACCCCCTTGGGCCCCCTTGCAATGGCCTGTTCCGTGTTCTGGAATGAAGAGAAAAGGCATTTATCACAGATGAGAGGGGTAAACCTGAATGTGTTTTGGTAAATTGCCTTAAACCAGCTTACCGAGATTTGGAGGATTCCACTATCATGCCCCTGGTGTGACGATGTGACCATGAGTGTGTCAACACACCTCTGGGTGAATCACCGTCTGTTGTTCCTCTACCCATGGAACATACGACCTGAACTAGGAAGCTTGTCTGAGCTCTGGCAGGCTGACAATGCCAGTTTTAGTGAATTCTGGGGGGTGGGGGTCCTGTGTAGGTTAAGGTAATTAGTGGAAATGTACAGAATTCACAACCACCAACATTGAACTGGAGTTCAGTTTACGAGGCTGGTCAGATGTGATGACATATTACATGAAGTACTTTTACCTCACTTTGTTTGTAGTACAATAAATGAATGGTTACAGAGATTCTTAAACATAAAATGCCTCCGTCGTTTTATTTGCAAAAACCTACTCTGTTATTTGTTGAGGGTGAGGGGTGACAGAAGGCAAAGAATATCTAGGAAGAATCTTAATTCTAAAAAAACTGCATTAAAAGAGAAGGGGATTATATCCACAGAGGTGCATATTCAAAAATGCTGCATCACTCTGTGATTAGTAATGTACATTACAAACAAATCCATCTCTGAGACACACTGAATTTCCTTCTACCAGACTTTATATGCCTGGAAATTCAGGCCATTCCAACTGTAGATTTTCCGGACTTCCTCGACAGTCAAGGTAATGCAGAGCCCCAACCCCCACGGCAGTTCCAGTAACTCCCACCCCATCACCAGCACGCCCACAGCAGTTTATCTGCAACACCTCTACATTTGGAGCTGTTAAATGCCCAGTTAATCTGGTGAAATGGAAATCAGTCCAGATTTTTCCAATTATCTGATTTCCTTAAGGGAAAGGAATTATCCATCTTTCAGATGATACTGATGGAGCGTGACCTGGCAGGCAGCCAATTTCTGCAGTATCTGCAGCTTTCGATGATTTTCTACCACAGGTTTACATGCCAGGACTTCACACTGCCCTTCCACCCCCCTCCCCCCCCACCTCTTCACAGCCCCAAACGCTAAACATTACATGTTAGTTACAGCTTCAGACTAGCAATTATTCAATATTCCTAGCAAGGACTGGAGTGCAAGTATAATGTACACTCCCACCACAGACAACTGCAGATAACGCTTTCCAACAGCACAGCAATGCCCTCATGAACCTTAAGGTCCCAAATGTTAAGAGAACTAGTTTGCTCTTTCCATCACCAGTTTTCCTCCATCAGTCTAACAGTCGCAGAACCTTGAGAGTGACAAACAGTCGGCTCAGACACCAACAACTTCATTACTGCAATTCCTTCTTCTTGGTACTCACTAGAGCTCGTTTTAACAGCTCGTCACAGAGTGGATGCAGCAACTAAAGAAGCCATACTGGTTTTCCCATCACTGTTCAATTTCCCCAGCGATCAATAAAGTATGACTATGACTATGACTTCCTCACCAGCAACACTGCTTTGATGGACTGAAGTTGCAATTTTTTTAAAAATCAGAGGCAAAGATGTTAACACAAAATTGAAAGTAACAATTTTATAACTGTATTGGATAGAAAAGTATTCAGTGAGCTTAGCTGAGTAAATAGTCTGTGCACATGGTATCTAAATGAGGGCTGGTGGCAAAGTAGCATGGTGCGTACTCCTGTGAATACCGCAGTGTCAGTCTCCATGCTCAGCATGTCCTGACACAGAAGTGAGCCAGTGGCTGTAATATCAGATGCAAGAACTGTCAGCTACAAAACATAGTCAGCATCACCAACAACAGCACATCCCTTCCCGATAAGCTTCACATATTCCATAAAAGCTTTGAACAGAACTTCACCATAGTCTTCAATGCACCTCACCACACACTGCAGATGGAAGATCAGACTTCAGGAAATTGAGTCCAGGAAAGCAACTAGCCCCGATGGTATCCGTGACAGTGTCCAAGACAAAATCCTATGGCGTTACAGGAAAGATATTTGCATGGATAGCGGAATGGCTGACAGGCAGGCGGCAACAAGTGGGAATAAAAGGGGCTTTTTCTGGTTGGCTGCCAGTGACTAGTGGTGTTCCTCAGGGGTCAGTATTGGGACCACTGCTTTTCAGATTGTTTGTCAATGATTTGGATAATGGAACTGATGGGTTTATGGCAAGGTTTGCGGATGATACAAAGATGGGCGGAGGGGTAGGTAGTGCTGAGGAAGCAATGTGATTGCAGTAGGACTAAGGCAAATTGGAAGAATGGCAAAAAAGTGGCAGATGGAATGCAGTGTTGGGAAATGTATGATAATTCATTTTTTGTAAAAGGAACAATAGTACAGACTATTAGCTAAATGGAGAGAAGGTTCAAACATCAGAGGGGCAGAGGGACTTAGGAATCCTCGTGCAAGACTCCCAGAAGGTTAATTTACAGATTGTGTCTGTGGTAAAGAAGGCAAATGCAAAGTTGGCGTTTATTTCAAGGGAAATAGAATATGCAAGCAAGGAGATAGTGCTGAGGCTTTATAAGACACTAGTCAGGCCGCACTTGGGAGTATTATCAACAGTTTTGGGCCCCATATCTCCGAAAGGATGTGCTGTCATTGGTGAGGGTCCAGAGGATGTTCACGAGGATGATTCTGGGAATTACATATGAGGAACCTTTGGCAGCTTTGGGCCTGTACTCACTGGAATTTAGAGGAATGTGTGAGAATCTCATTGAAACCTAGTGAATGTTGAAAGGACAAGATAATGTGGATGTGATTCAAAGGACACAGCCTCAAAATTGAGGGGCGACCTTTTAGAACAGAGGTAAAGAGGAGCTAGTCTTCCTTCAGTTAGTCCTAATGAAGGGTCTCGGCCCGAAACGTCAACTGTACCTATTCCTAGAGATGCTGCCTGGCCTGCTGCGTTCACTAGCAACTTTGATGTGTGTTGCTTGAATTTCCAGCATCTGCAGAATTCCTCGTGTAGAGGTAAAGAGAATTTTTTTTAGCCAGAGAGTAGTGAAACTACGGTGCAGGCCAAGTCTGTGGGTATATCTGAAGCGGAAGTTGATAGTTTCCTGATTGGTCAGGACATCAAAGGATATGGCGAGAAAGCAGGTGTTTGGGGTTGAGTAGGATCTGGGATCAGCCATGATGGAATGGCAAAACAGATTCAATGGGCTGAGTGGCCTAATTCTGTTCCTATGTATTATGGCCTTAGATCCTGTATAGATGTTGGGGGTATTTGTAGGCATCTACTTCCTCTTCTTACTTTAATCTGATGTTCCCACCTGCTTTACAAGGTCATTATCCCGGTAATGTATAATGAGAGCCATCTGGTGGCTCCAACATCCACCTTTGCAAAGTAAGTTGAGAGGCTGGTCATGGAATACAAAACCTCCAGGCTCCCAGGCGACCTCAATCCCCTCTGCAATTTACCTGCGGCCAAAACAAATCTACGCCAGCTCCCTCATCCCTGGACAGTAAAGACATCGATAATAGACTGTTGTTTATTGACTACAGCTCTGCCTTCAATACTATAATTCCAAGCAAACTCATCTTCGAAATCCTAAACCTGTGACTCAACACCTCCTTTACAACTGGATCGCTGACTTCCTGACCAACAGACCACATCAATAAGAGTAGACAGCACCATCTCCAACACAATTATTCTCATGTGCTAGATGGTACAACCATAGTGGGCCATATTTCAAATAATGATGAATCAGAGTACAGGAAGGAAATGGCGTCATTGCAACTACCTTTCCCTCAAAATCAGCAAAACTAAAGAGCTGATCATTGACCATTGATTTCAGGAGAGGGACCTTACATGTTTCTGTCGACATCAATGTTGCTGAGGTTGAGAAGGTTGAGAATTTCAAGCTCCGAGGAGTGGTTATCACCAATGACCTGTCCTGGTCCAACCACATAGACACCATGGACAAGAAAATGCTCCAGCAGCTCTTCCGACCTCAGAAGGCTAGAGAAATTTGCCATGCTCCGTTTGATCCTCACCAATCTTTATCAATGCACTATGGCTTGGTATGGCAGCTGCTCTGTACCTGACCACAAGAAACTAGCAGACACAGATCAGTACATCACAGCTCAGCCACCCTTCCATGGACTCTGCCTACATGTCACACTGCCTTGGTAAAACGGTCAGTATTATCAAAGGTCTCACCTACCCAAGACATTCTCTCTTCTCCCCGCTCCAGTTGGGTAGAAGCCTGAAAGCATATACCACTCGGTTCAAAGAGAGCTTCCATTTCACCTCTTACTGTAAGACTATTGAATGTATTTCTAATATGATAAGGTGGGCCCTTGATTTCACAATCTACTACACCATTGCCTTGCATCATGTCTACCAGCACTGCATGTTTTCTGAAACTCTTTATTCCGCAGTCTTTTGTTGTTCATCTTGTACACCTCAATGTACTGCTGTAATAAATTGATTTGTACCTCGGTACCTATGACAATAACAAACCAAATTATCAGTTTACTAATGTCTCTTAAACAGTATTCCTGGCAAGGCCTGAGCAGAGCAAGGCAAAAGTGGTCAATTTAACAAAACCCATGCTTGTTCTCTGATTCCAACATGCACACAATCTCTACAGCAATACTAACCTTTAGAAACCCTTTGATGTCCACCATATGGGACGGCACAACGTTTTGCAGTTCCAGCAAACTGGGTTCAATTCTCACAGCTGCCTGTAGGGAGCATGTATTTTATCCCTGTGACTTTGTGAGTTTTCTCTGGGAGCCTCCAATTTCCCCCCACAGTCCAAAGGCATCCTGGTTGGTAGGTTAATTGGTCATTGTAAATTGTCCCTTGATTAGGCTAGGGTTAAATCGAGGGTTAGTAGGTGGCATGGCTCGAAGGACCAGAAGGGCCTATACCAGGCTGCATACCAATATTGGAGAGCTGTTCTCCACAGCCCTCCAGTAAAGTTAGACATGTCATGAACCATAGAACCATAGAAACTACAGCACAGAAACAGGCCTTTTGGCCCTTCTTGGCTGTGCCGAACCATTTTCTGCTTAGTCCCACTGACCTGCACATGGACCATATCCCTCAATACACCTCCCATCCATGTATCTGTCCAATTTATTCTTAAATGTTAAAAAAGAACCTGCAGTTACCACCTCGTCTGGCAGCTCATTCCATACTCCCACCACTCTCTGTGTGAAGAAACGCCCCCCCATGTTCCCTTTAAACTTTTCCCCCCTCACCCTTAACCCATGTCCTCTGGTTTTTTTCTCCCCTTGCCTCAGTGGAAAAAGCCTGCTTGCATTCACTTTATCTATACCCATCATAATTTTATATACCTCTATCAAATCTCCCCTCATTCTTCTACGCTCCAGGGAATAAAGTCCTAACCTATTCAACCTTTCTCTGTAACTTAGTTTCTCAAGTCCCGGCAACATCTTTGTAAACCTTCTCTGCACTCTTTCAACCTTATTTATATCCTTCCTGTAATTTGGTGACCAAAACTGAACACAATACTCCAGATTCGGCCTCACCAATGCCTTATACAACCTCATCATAACATTCCAGCTCTTATACTTAATACTTTGATTAATAAAAGCCAATGTACCAAAAGCTCTCTTTACGACCCTATCTACCTGTGATGACACTTTTAGGGAATTTTGTATCTGTATTCCCAGATCCCTCTGTTCCACTGCACTCCTCAGTGCCTTACCATTAACCTTGTATGTTCTACCTTGGTTTGTCCTTCCAATGTGCAATACCTCACACTTGTCTGTATTAAACTCCATCTGCCATTTTTCAGCCCATTTTTCCAGCTGGTCCCTCTGAAAACCTTCCTCACTGTCTACTACACCTCCAATCTTTGTATCATCAGCAAATTTGCTGATCCAATTTACCACATTATCATCCAGATCATTGAAATAGATGACAAATAACAATGGACCCAGCACTGATCCCTGTGGCACACCACTAGTCACAGGCCTCCACTCGGAGAAGCAATTCTCTACTACCACTCTTTGGCTTCTTCCATTGAGCCAATGTCTAATCCAATTTACCACCTCTCCATGTATACCTAGCAACTGAATTTTCCTAACCTCCCATGCAGGACCTTGTCAAAGGCCTTACTGTAGTCCATGTAGACAATATCCACTGCCTTCCCTTCATCCACTTTCCTGGTAACCTCCTCGAAAAACTCCAATAGATTGGTCAAACATGACCTACCACACACAAAGCCATGTTGATTCTCCCTAATAAGTCCCTGTCTATCCAAATGCTTGTAGATTCTGTCTCTTAGTACTCCCTCCAATAACTTACCTACTACCGACTTTAAACTTACTGGCCTATAATTTCCCGGATTACTTTTCGATCCTTTTTTAAACAACGGAACAACATGAGCCACTCTCCAATCCTCCGGCACCTCACCTGTAGACAGCGACATTTTAAATATTTCTGCCAGGGCCCCTGCAATTTCAACACTAGTCTCCTTCAAGGTCCGAGGGAATACCCTGTCAGGTCCCTGGGATTTATCCACTTTAATTTTCCTCAAGACAGCAAGGACCTCCTCCTTTTCAATCTGTACAGTTTCCATGATCTCACTACTTGTTTCTCTTAATTCCATAGACTTCATGCCAGTTTCCTTAGTAAATACAGACGCAAAAAACCTATTTAAGATCTCCCCCATTTCCTTTGGTTCTGCACATAGCTGACCACTCTGATCTTCAAGAGGACCAATTTTATCCCTTACAATCCTTTTGCTCTTAATATACCTGTAAAAGCTCTTTGGATTATCCTTCACTTTGACTGCCAAGGCAACCTCATGTCTTCTTTTAGCCCTCCTGATTTCTTCCTTAAGTATTTTCTTGCACTTCTTATACTCCTCAAGCACCTTATTTACTCCCTGCTTCCTATACATGTCATACAACTCCCTCGTCTTCTTTATCAGAGTTGCAATATCCCTTGAGAACCAAAGTTCCTTATTCCTATTCACTTTGCTTTTAATCCTGACAGGAACATGCAAATTCTGCACTCTCAAAATTTCTCCTTTGAAGGCTTCCCACCTACCGATCACATCCTTGCCAGAGAATAACCTATCCCAATCCACGCTTTTTAGATCCTTTCTCATTTCTTCAAATTTGGCCTTCTTCCAGTTAAGAACCTCAACCCTAGGACCAGATCTATCCTTGTCCACGATCAAGTTGAAACTAATGGTGTTATGATCACTAGAACCAAAGTGCTCTCCTACACAGACTTCCGTCACCTGTCCTAACTTGTTTCCTAACAGGAGATCCAATATTGCATCCCCTCTAGTTGGTCCCTCTAATATATTGATTTAGAAAACTTTCCTGAACACATTTTACAAACTCTAAACCATCTAGACCCCTAACAGTATGGGAGTCCCAATCAATATATGGAAAATTAAAATCTCCTACCACCACAACTTTATGTTTCCTGCAGTTGCCTGCTATCTCTCTGCAGATTTGCTCTTCCAATTCTCGTTGACTATTGGGTGGTCTGTAATACAATCCCACTAATGTGGCCATACCTTTCCTGTTTCTCAGCTCCACCCATAAGGACTCAGTAGACAAGCCCTCTAATCTGTCCTGCCTGAGCACTGCTGTAATATTTTCCCTAACAAGCAATGCTACTCCCCCACCTTTCATTCCTCTGCCTCGATCACATCTGAAACATCATGATGCTGAGACTGTGACACTGCGCTGGCTGCTGTGCTTCATGTCTGCCAGCTTCATGGCGATTTGCCCCGCTAATATGATGAACTGAGACCAAGACTTGGGCCTACTCCAGGAATTCGGATCTAAGGACTCAATTTGTTTCGGAATGCTGTTGCTCGCTTCCTTTGTTTGCATGATTTCTCTGTGCATTGGGTGCTGGCCTTTTTTTTAATTGGTTTCTTTCAGGTTTCTTACTTTGTGGCTGCCTGTGAACAGACAAATCTCAAGGTTGTATAATTTATATATTCCTTGATGATAAATGTACTTGGAATCTTGAATCTTGAAATGTAAATTTAGCTGAAACACATAAAACTATATAAATTAATTAAAACAAATATAAATATGATAGAAATCTAAAAATCTTAACCCAAATTTATCTCTTTAAAGGCAGTTGGTCCTATTTACATGTAACTTATATCCAGCCCCTCAGTTTTGTACAATATAAATCACAATGGACTTGCTGGTGTGGCAGGTTGGAGGCATTGTTATCTAACTTCCAATGTGTTTCTGACTGCCACACTGCAGCACACATAAAGAACTTAAACAAGCTGAGCATTAGAAGGCAGTCTGTCAGTCATTTCAGGGAGAACCACTGCTATATTGCAACACAGTCTACCTTTAAATGTAATAAGGCCTGGGGAGAAACTATACACTTTGTACCTTCCTTCATGGTAGAATTTCAAAAATAATGGGAAGTCATGAAATAAAGAAATAATATTTGTAAATCCCAGGATTCCATATCCAATGGTTATGTAAGAAATGTTTTCTCAGACAATGGATTGATCGGTTTACACCCTTCAGAATGACCTCTGCAATTTGTAAGGTCGCAAAATTTAACAAATTACGATGGCAAATCCTCTGCAATTTGTAAAATAACAAAATGTGGAGAATTGTTTTGAAAAGATATAAGAGCAAAATATTTTTATAATGAGAGACAGAGAATTTTTACTGTCTAGAACAATCGTCATGTTGTTGTACTAGTTAGTAAGTAGGCAGAGAAGTAAATATTCTTCTTTATTGCTCAGAGATTACAGTATCGGAGTCAGGCAGAGTACTCCAATTTTTCAGGGTCTCAGAATGACCAAATCTAGAGTATTGTCTGCAATATTGCTCTCTTTACCAAAGGAACAATATACTTGCCTTGAAGAGAGCACAAGAGCATTTTTGGACTGATTACTGAAAATAGAGACCAATCTTAAATAGAAATAAGGTGAACCTGGCCAGTGTTTCTTGGAGTTTAGAACAGTATCACAAAACCTTTTTTTGCGGGGGGGGGGAAGAGTAGCGGGGTGGACTGGCAATCAGAAACACTTGAATGGCCACATGTGTGAGCTGTGCTTCATCACAAAGTAATGTTGCTCTCATCAAGTCATGTTAAAGTGTTAAGGAACAAGAGCTGTAGCTAGCTGGTTGACCCTCAATTCATACAGGAAACTGAGGAGCTGAAGGGATGTAGAAACCCCTAAGTTGCAGGAGACAGGTACCTGGGTGACTGTCAGGAGGAGGAAAGGAAATGAGCAGCCAGTACAGAGTACCAATACAGAATACCCCTGTGGCCATTCCCCTCAATAATAAGTATACCGCTTTAGATACTGTTAGGAGGGAAAGACGACCCACCAGGGGTGAGCCACAGTGACCGGCTCTCTGGTACCGAGTCTAGCGATGCCACTCAGAACAAGGGAGGAGAATAGTGAGAGGGGATTCCATTGCTAGAGGAGTGGACATGAGGTACTGTGGGCATAATAGATACCCAGATGGTGTTACTTCCCAGGTACCAAGGTCAGGGATGTCTGGGGTTTTGGGGGGGGGGGGGTGAGCAACTGCAAGTCTTGGTACCAATGACGTGGGTAGGAAAAGGGAAGGAGTTCTGAAGAGAGAATTTAGGGAGGTGAAAACTGAAAAACAGGACTCTCAGGATAGTCACCTCTGGATTGCTGCCTGTGCCATGTGCCAGTGAGGGCAAGATTTGGCAGATGAATGCGTGGCTGAGGAATTGGTGCAGGGGGGCACGGTTTCAGATTTCTGGATCATTGGGATCTCTTCTGTGGAAGGTATGACCTGTACAAAAGGGACGGGTTACACCTGAACTCAAGGGGGACCAATATCCTTCTGGGCAGGTTTACTACAACTGTTGGAGAGGGTTTAAACTAATTTGGCAGAGGGATAGGAAACTGAGTGATAGGGCTGAGGATAGGGTGGTTGGTGTACAAGCAGAGGCTGTGTGTAGTGAGGCTGTCAGAAGGGAGAGGCAGACGATAGGGCAAAATTGCAGTCAGTGGGGTGAGTTGCAATGTAACAGGGGGCCAAACTTGAAAAAGGTGATGAATACAGGACTGAAGGTTTTATATTTGAATGCACAAAGTATATGGAGTAAGGTAGATGATCTTGTAGCACAGTTAGAAATCTGCAAGTATGACATTGTGGGCGTCACTGAGTCGTGACTGAAAGAAGATTATAGTTGGGAGCTTAAAATTGAAGGTTGTACATTGTATCAAAAGGTAGGTAGAGGGGGGTAGGGTGGCTATGTTCATAAAAAATGAAATGAAATCCATAAAAAGAGGTGATATGGGATTGGAAGATGTAGAATTGTTATTATGTTCTGTACTTCAAAACATTAAACTGATTTAAGGAAGACAAAGGAGTCGGAAATGCAGGTGTAACTTCATCTTTACATTTGGGTAGGCACGCACCTATCGCATGGTAGTCTGATGATGCATGCAATTAACATATTTTTACATATAACCCATAATTAATCATTTAAATGAACAGGAATGCTTAATTAAACAATGTATGTACAAGATTACATAGGGAGAAGATGGCGGCGCGACGGCAGCGCGTGCAGCCTCTCCAGTGATGAATATCTGTTATCTGTCAAGTAGGGGACCGTGCACAATTCTGATTTGATGGAGACAGACGTGAGTGCATAGCGGAACATCTGGAAAACTTCTGAAATGCCTGCTTTGCTGCCGCTGCTACTGTGTGGTAACCAGAATCTCTGGAGCTGAAGGCCTCGAAATCCTCGGCTTTGCCTGCTTCAGTGGCCAGGGAGAGGTTGAAGGCGCTTGGCAGAGGATGGCACTCAGGAGGCTGTATCGGACAGGCTGCTCGGAAGCTCTGAGTTTTCGGACGGATGGACTCAGGGTCAGCTGGGGTCGGCTGCTTCCAAGGTATCGGCAAGTTGATGGTGCCTGGAGGTTTACGGCAGGGAGTTTCTCCCTTTTGCCACCACTATCGGGGACTCAGGAGTCGATCGACTCGGGGACTTTGAGACTTTTTTTTTAACTGTGCCTATGGACTGATCTTCATCAAATTATGGTATTGCTTTGCACTGCTGTAACTATACGTTATAATTATGTGGTTTTGTCAGTGTTAGTCTTTGGACTGTCTTGTTTTCTGTGATATCATGCCACAGAAACATTGTATCATTTCTTAATGCATGTATGCATTTCTAAATGACAATAAAAGAGGACTGAGTGTTCTCATAATCTAATATTATTGTAATATTAAATACACACTCCTTCTACTTAGCTATGAACTCCAACTCAATAGAGAATGCATCTCAACTATATACACAGTATACTACATAATACAACTACTAAGTTAAGACACCCACAGCAGAGTCATTTTAAACCATCCCAGTTAGGCTTACAGATTTAATCGTTGTGGAGGTTTTCTTACTCTTGTGGGATAACATACTTCCTGACAAAGGAGGATCACTCTGCTTGGCAGGTGAGACTTGCGGCTGTGAAACAATCTCAGGTTCTGGGGCCTCCTCCATGGTGTTTGTAGAAGTTGACTCAGAGGCAGCTCTCAACACCTTTCTTCCCCTTCTTCTAGTTTGTGATCTAGCATCTTGATCTAGGGAAGGTATATTTAGTTCACTCGGGTATTCTCTTATTAATCCTTCTATTGCTCCCTTCACGACCTGATCTCCCCTCTGGGTTTCATCACTGTGGAAGAAAACTAAAGTTTGAATGAAATTTTGTCGTCAAGCTTGACTAGCTAAGTATTGCCCAAGATTTGGGTCATGAAGTTGGCAGTATAAGATGCAGATTTTGTCTTGCTTGTGCTAGCTAACAATAGCTAGCAATAGATCACGCCTATAATGAGGTATTGCTAACCACTGTCTGAGACTCTCTTGCTAACAGAGGAACCGTACATGGATGTGCAGTTACAATTTTGTGTATTGCACAGAAACATTTGTGAACTGGCTGATACCAGACGAGTGCTTCTTGAAATCACTAGGTATGTTTAGCTGTATAAATTTAAGATCTAACCAGACACTAGCGCAATCAAATGGCAACGGCTCTCCGTGATCACGTATTAAAGGATTAGCCATATACTGAGGTCTGTGTCTTTATTTCTGTTTGATAACGGGGTAAATTCTCTGACAGTAAATACGGTAAAACACGATAGATTCTTCAACACTCATCCACAACATCATCTAACAAACCCTCTGTTTTCCTATCTCCATTGTCTCTATTCTTTTTGGCCTTCCATTCATCCAGCTGGACTTTGGTCTGTGCATCTACTTTTACAAGCAGCTTTTTCTCTCCCACTTGAAGTTCATGCAATAATATTAATGCACGCAGAGTGGGTTCTGGCTCTTTATACTCACAAAGCCAAATGCTTGCAACTTTCCTGAAGCTTCTTGAATGCCCTCCCAGCTTAAAACCTAGCCACAAAGGTATTGTAGTCAGACCACTGCTCTCATGACTTTCACAAAAACAAATGAGTGCCCCAAAGAATGAATGACAGTTCAAACACTGAAGCCTCCCTGCTCTCCCCCATGCACAAGCAGTAGCAAAGCAACAATCCGCCCCCACCCCTCACCCAGTCTACAAAAAACCATCAGCAACCTCCACCCACCAAGCAACAGCAAAGCTCCAATAAAGAGCATTATCTGCAGTACAACAAAAACTAATCGTTCCCCCGACAATTCAGCATACCACAGTCTCTCTCTCTCTCTCTCTCTCTCTCTCTCTCTCTCCCCCTAATAAAGGGAAAATGAGGTGTCCCCTTTGTGAGAGTGAGAGTGACTGAGTGTGTGAGAGAGAGAGAGAGATATCAAATACTGATTCGTGTTGAGAGAGTGAATGTGGACAGGCTGTTTCCTATGGTGAAGGAGTCCAGGTCCACAGGATACCACTGAATAGAGGGATGTCCACTTAGAATGGAGATCAGGAAGAATTTCTTTCGCCAATGGATGATGAATCTGTGAAATTTGTTGCCACAGATCTCAGTGGAAGCCAGGTCATTGTGTATATTTAAAGTGGAGGTTGATTGATCGGGGTATGAAAGGTTATGGGGAGAAGGCAAGAGAGTCAGGTTGAGAGGGAAATGGATCTGCCATGATCAAATGGAGAAGCAGACTCCATGGGCTGAATTCTGCTCCTATGTCTTGTGGTCTTATGTGAAGTTTTTGATGTCCTCAATTGTTTGCTTCTTTAACTCTGTCTCCTGTGCTCCTTTCATCCTGCCAGTTCTTGTCCATTTTGCTTTCTACACTACTCCCTCAGCACCTCCTGGCTGCTCCCACTATGGCCTTCAAAGCTGCCTTGCACTCTATCTCTGGCAACCCCTTAGTATTACCCTGCAGGCTTACAGGTTTTATCCTTCTCTTATCGCGCTAATGATCTTGAGATCTTCCACACTTTCTAAATCATTTTAGCCTCTCTCTATAGATCAGGTTTGTTGCTGAATAGAAATTAAAGAAAAATGCAGATACTGCAATATAAAACAAATGCAAAAAATGCTGGAAATATTCAACAGGTCTGGCCACATCCATGGGAGGAGAAACAGAGTTAACATTTCTCATTGGAGACTGTTCATCAGTGAACATCGCCTCTAACCAGAAACGTTGACGTTTCTCTTCCTACGGATATGGCCTGATATTCTGAGTATTTCTGCCACTTTCTGCCCTTGTCTTCTACTAAAATAGCTCATTTAGTAACCTACAAATTGTTATAGATCTTGAACTGCCACAAGATGTGCCAGATACCAAGGTTGCACGAAGTTGGAGTGTTGCCTCGGACTATATGTTGTGCACCATTAAACTAAAAGAATGGAACACAATTCACAATAATACACATTAATAACAGAAGAACTTGACTAACTGGAACCTGAGAAGCTGTGAACCCCAGCTTTGGTGTCTTATCCAAAGGATCATAAACTCAGAATACAGGTTGGTCATTTAAAACCAAATGGAGTTAAGTTTCTTCACTCAAACTGTTGAAAATTTTGATACTCTTTACACCAGAAGCCTCTGCATATTCATTGGATTTTAAGTTGAATAAGCATGGAGCAGAGATCAATAGATTAATGGACACCAAATCAATAAGTAAGGAGAAAGCAAAGGAAGGTGAATGTAAGGTACACCAGCTGTGACCTTATTAAATGGTGGAGCATGTTTAAAAGTGAAAAGGCAAGTTACTGAAATCCACACTTGTCTCCAACGACATAATTTTTGACTGAGCTCTTCTACTGTGAATGAACTCAGTTGAACTATGAACTCTTTTGATCATTAGCGTAAAATGATTCCCATTGCTTGGGCCACCTTAAAACACAGCTATCAATCTCAACAACAAACTGTAATTAAACTTCAAACAAGTTGTTCAATGGACTTTGTTTCTGTGACACAGATAAACCAAGAGCTTTATCACAAACCTTGACGAGCAAGCAGAAAATACTCCTGCTTTCTTTGCTCCCATTTATTTTTGCCCCTGTCTTGCTCACAAAATAACCAGACTATTTTCTGCTGGGAAGAAGAAACCTATTATTTTCAGATATTTGGGGTGCTCCACCAACAGCCATGGTGTTAAAGGATGTGCGTGGGTAACTATCGTGTTGTCTTGTTATGCTCTTGATGTGACTGATTTACCAAAACTTCTGGCTAATAACTCCAATAGATTTTAATGTGCACCACCACACATATAATTGACAACAATGGAAGGACATGTCCTATACCTCAGGTTGCAAGGTATACAATGGGGGGGGGGGGGGGGTGCAATATTCCAGCTGGGAGTAAGAGATAAAACACACCAAGATCCATGCTTTCCCAATGGCTTGTTTCACCTCCTCCTTCTCCTACCCTGTAGAAATGTTACATAGTGACTTCTCTAGTCACAACTAATCCTATACATTCTTATGCTGTCATTTCTATTCCTAATGTAAGGTATTGAGGTTTAAAGTCCCTACAGCCAATCCTATCCCATGCCTTAATTTCCAATCCTTAAATTCACCTTCCTTCTAATTAATTAAAGAAAATAGCTTTTCTCCTGAATTACAGGAATTTTTTTTACATCTAACAGTTTCAACATGTAGCCTCATTATCTCCTTTCATCTTAAGTAGGACACCAGCTTCTTCCCCGATCTGCCTCCAAGATTGTTTTTCGAAACACACCTTTTCCTCTAAGCAATGTTTAATTCTCCCGACTAGAAAAGAATTTTTTACAGAATATTTCAAACTCTTGCTGGCTTGAACTTGAGATGTGAGTGGAAGTTTCCCCTTGTTTCCAGTCTCCAATTTTGGTCTTTTAACTCCTTCAACTCTGTTCTCATATTATATCTGATCTCCAATATGTCATCCCCACCCAGAGCTCATAATTATTGTGAGAAATCTCAGGCACCACTATAAATAAAGCAGAGCTGAACAGAAAGAATTTTTAGAAGGAATATAAACAGCTAATTGCAAAAATATATTTTAAAGTATTGAGATTTATCAGCAACAGTGAATGAGTTAGGGATGATGAGGAGTTTAGGGAGGGAAAGTGGTGGTTTGAGCGGGTGGCTGGGGGTATATTGCTCCCAGCAGTTAACTTTATCAAACTCAATTTACCAGGAAAACAGAATCAGTTTAAAGAGTAAAGGTCAGAGAAGATAAGAGAAACCTCCTGAATAAAACCAGGGCAAATTCTCCAAAAACAAAATGAGAGTAGTTACATGTGAATTATGAACACAAAACTAATCAAAGTAGCTGCTAGCAAGGTACAGGCCAAACCTGTCTTACAAACGGGTTCCAATTTTATGGATGGCCATATGTCAACTAGTGGAATGGTGCCACAGCAACAACCTGGCACTCAACGTCAGTAAGACAAAAGAGCTGATTGTGGACTTCAGGAAGGGTAAGTCGAAGGAACACATACCAATCCTGATAGAGGGATCAGAAGTGGAGAGAGCTAGCAGCTTCAAGTTCCTGAATGTCAAGATCTCTCAGGATCTAACCTGGTTATAACCTGGATCTAACCTACATATTGATGTAGTCATAAAGGCGGCAAGAGTGCAGCTATATCTTATCAGGAGTTTGAAGAGATTTGGCATGTCAACAAATACGCTCAAAAACTTCTCTAGTTGTACTGTGGAGAACATTCTGACAGGCTGCATCACTGTCTGGTATGGAGGGGCTACTGCACAGGACCAAAAGAAGGTTGTAAACCTAGTCAGCTCCATTTTGGGCACTAGCCTACAAAGTACCCAGGACATCTTTAGGAAGCGGTGTCTCAGAAAGGCAGCGTCCATTATTAAGGACCTCCAGCACCCAGGGCATGCCCTTTTCTCACTGTTACCATTAGGTAGGAGATACAGAAGCCTGAAGGCACACACTCAGTGGTTCAGGAACAGCTTCTTCCCCTCTGCCATCCGAGTCCTAAATGGACTTTGAAGCTTTAGACACAACCTCACTTTTTTTAATATACAGTATTTCTGTTTTTGCAGATTTTTAATAATCTATTCAATATACGTAATCGATTTACTTGTTTATTATGTTTTATTTTATTTATTATTATTATTATTTTTCCCTCTCTGATAGGTTATGTATTACATTGAACTGCTGCTGCTAAGTTAACAAATTTCCTGTCACATGCCAGTGATAATAAACCTGATTCTGATTCTGAACTTTACTTTTATTGTCGCCAAACAATTGATACTAGAGCGTACAATCATCACAGCGATATCTGATTCTGCGCTTCATGCTCCCTGGAGTACAAATCGATAGTAAATAGTAAAAATTTAAATTATAAATCATAGATAGAAAATAGAAAAGGGAAAGTAAGGTAGTGCAAAAAACCGAGAGGCAGGTCCGGATATTTGGAGGGTACGGCCCAGATCTGGGTCAGAATCCATTCAGCAGTCTTACTACAGTCAGAAAAAAGCTGTTCCCAAACCTAGCCGTACGAGTCTTCAAGCTCCTGAGCCTTCTCCCGGAGGGTAGAGGGACAAAAAGCGTGTTGGCTAGGTGGGTCGTGTCCTTGATTATCCTGGCAGCACTGCTCCGACAGGATGCGGTGTAAAGTGAGTCCAAGGACGGAAGATTGGTTTGTGTGATGTGCTAGGCTGTGTTCGCGATCTCCTGCAGCTTCTTCCGGTCTTGGACAGAACAACTTCCATACCAGGTTGTGATGCACCCTAGAAGAATGCTTTCTACAGTGCATCTATAAAAGTTAGTGAGGGTTTTAGGGGACAGACCAAATTTCTTTAGCTTTCTCAGGAAGTAAAGCTGCTGGTGGGCCTTCTTGGCAGTGGACTTTACTTGGTTGGACCAAGTATGAACTTTGTCCATAAGTCAAAAAATTTACAAAATCATACAACACAGTCACGATACCTCCACAGTATTGTAATGAAAGGTGTTGATGAGGGCCAATTAACTTAGACATTTATTTGGTCTCCACCTCATGTTAAAAATCAGGATGTTGCAATCTCAATGGCTGATTCCAATGGGTTTCAAGAAACAATAGCTGTTATTTCAATTGATACTCTATCATTGAACAAATATCAATAGATGCTTTTGCTTGGTAACTTCCAAAGCAACTCTCTTGTGGCCTCACACAGTGAAACCAGCAGGTTGTGTTCCTAAGAGACAATAATGTCTGATTACTGTACAGATGTTACATGTAAAGTTTTTTTTCAACACTGGTTCTCATTTGAATCTAATAATATTTATGGGAGTTCATTCCTATATGTGGGAAGGCATATAAGTCAAATATTCATACTCAACCATGGACTGTGTTCACCAGGCTTAACTGACAGAGGGAAATTATCTGATCATTTCATCTTGTAGTGTTTCACTACACTTCTCAAATTAAATTTCCGAGCTTTACTGACAAGGCCAGCATTTATTGTGCACCTCATGTTGCTCCTGAGAAGGCGTTGCTGGGTCACCTCCTTTAACCACCACAAGATTTATCAACGTGCAGCTTGAACAGGAATGCAAGATTTGATGAACAGGTTTATATTCAGAAAAGCAGTGGTACACACCTAATGCTACTGTGCTGAAACCATCAAAACTTCAACTAATTTGATGTTGAGAAGTCATTCTGTGGATGAACAGAATGCAAAATTCTTTATAATCCCTTTTCTCATAAAACTTCCAATTTTTATTATGCAGGTCAGACAGTTCCAACTTGGATGTACAACAATCAAGTTCACGTTCATGTTCGTTCACCTTTATTGTCATTCAACCATATGCATGTATACCGCCAAACAAAAGGTTCCTTCGAACCAAGGTGCACAAGACATATAACTAACACACACAACACATAAAGTAATCTCATCTGAAATTAGTTATCACTTCTCAGGCTTCTTATCTGAAGACATCCTTTCTTCACAATCTGACTTTGTGCTCATCAGAATGTGAAACAACAGTGTAACATTAAATTCAAATGTGTCTGTGATACGCTTAATGAAGATTCATCAATCAGTGCCACCTTATGTCATGTAAAATGACTTATTGATTGAATTATTTCCTGTCACATGATCTGTGCTGAAGCCATACAACACATAAGCACTAAGCAAAGCCTGTGTGCATGACAGATGCTGGCTGACGGGCAAAGCTCCTGCGCAAGCTACACAAAGGAAATACTGCCTGTGAAACAGAGGTGCAGAAACTCAATTGAAGCAGTGGTAATTACATTCAAACATAAAATCCAAGATGATCTAAATACATTTTCAATTCAAAGTATATTATATTTTAATGGCATTCACTGGCAAATAAAATGAGGATATAATTTTGTATCATGAGAGTGGTGCCACATGAGCGTAAAACGATAAAGCAGGAGCATGTGGAAATCTCCCCATAGCATAAATACATCCTACTCATTCTGAACTTCCAGCTCACCCCCAAAGTCCTGAGTGCAGAACAGGATTCTTTATCAACACCATTTGGTATAAGCAAAATGAAGTTAGCTGAAATGGCGAAGAACACTGAGATCCATCCAAGGCGGGGCTGGGACACATCAACAGTGATGTAACCTGGGGTCATTGGGTGTTCCAGGTCTTTCAACATCAGACACTCTCACACAGGTGACCCAGCCAGGGTTGATCAGGCCCTGGCTTGTATCACAGCAGCACTGGTCCATGAGTCAAACCCTTTGATCCACAGTCAGAGTGTAGATGAAAATATAGTCAAAGAGAGAAACTGGAAGGGAGGGGTGTGCAAATAGAGAAGAGTGGGGAAGGGGAACAAAGGAGGAGAGTAGGAATACTGGGGTGAACAAAGAAAGATTATTGGCTAAACTTTTGGAGGGGATCTAGACTTTAGATAGGCAAGGTCTGTTTAAGGATAGTCAGAAATTAATAGGGCTTTGTGTGTAGAAAACTGACAAATTACAGGGGAGGCGGAGCGAAGCTAAATGGCGACTTCTTTGCTTGCATCTTCGGAAACAGCCCTATTTCCATCTTTAATATCTTTATTTTTCCCTTTCAGGGTTCTTTTGAAGACCCTGACCTGGAGTTACACACTGACTTCGGTTCTTTGTGGGAATGGGACCCATTCTTGGGGATTCAGGACTAGCTGTTGATCGGCATGCCAAGGGTTTGGCCGGAGAGTCCGACTCGTATTTGGAAGCCTAAGATCTCAGGGCTCTGGAGTTAGGCGGATCGAGGGTTGGTGTCACGGCAGGAGACCCATGTGTCGTCGGGATATCTGCTGTGGGCCTGAAGACCCAGGATCTTTGCGATCTTCAGGCACAGAGCTCGAAAAAAGTGACATAACGGACTTTTAACATTATAAACCAGCGAGTTGTTCGTTGGGTCTCCCCACCCACTGTGAAAACGGAACCACCTCTTTCTCCCTTATTAGGGAGAGAGAGAACCTGCGGTATGTCGAATACCGGGTGCAATACTAAGTCTTTGGGGTAACTGCAAGTCTGTGTCTTTGCTGTTGCTTTGCTCACGCTTGAGTGCTTGGTGACGGTGCCGAATCTTGCTTCTTTTTTTTACCAGTGGGGGGAGGGGGGATTGTTGCTCACTGCCGCTTACGCCGGGGTGAGAGAGGAGCTGCAGGACACTTTGGGGTTCTTACATTTATCTGTCGTTCATTCTTTGGGGCACTTCTCTGTTTTTGTGGATGTTTGCAAAGAAAAAGCATTTCAGGATATATATTGTATACATTTCTCTGCCACTAAATTGGACCTTTGAACCTTCTGAGTATTTTGAAGAGGTAACTAAGAGGATAGATTAGTGTAGGGCAGTGCATGTTCTCTATACATACTTTAACAAGGCCTCTGACAAGGTCCTGCATGGCAGGCTAGCCTGGGAGGTCAGAGGACATGGGATCCAGGGAAAGATACTAAATTAGGTTCATAATTGGCACGATCGTAGGAAGCAGAGAGTAGAGGTTGAAGGCTATTTCTCAGACTGCAGTCCTGTGGTGACTGGTGTGCACAGAGATTAGTGTGGGGACATTCGTTTCTATGTTATTTATATAAAAGATTTAGATGTGAATTTACAAGGCACGGTTAATAATTTTGCAGGTTAACAATAAAATAGGTGTTTTTTTAAAAAGTGAAAAAGGTTATCAAAAATTACAGAGGGATCTTAGTAGGTGAAAGACAAGTAGCCTGAAAAGATTGGCAAACTCTGTTCAATTCGAGTAGTATAAGGTGCTGTATTTTGGCAAGTCAAAGCAGGGTAAGATTCATAAAGTGAGTGGTCGAACCCAGGGGAGATTCATGGAACAGAGAAACCTTGAAACCCAGCACACAGTTTGCTGAAAATGGCATCACAGATAGACAGGGTGGTGATGAAGGCAATTAGCATGCTGACCTTCACAAATTAAAGCAGTGAATATTGAGGTTTGGATGTTATCCTGCAATTATACAAGACTTTAGTGAGATCTAAAGTGAGACTTTGGTCGGCTGGTGGCGCAGTGAGATCAGCATCGGGCTCGAGAACGGAGGTTCTCGAGTTCGATCCAGTGACAGACCGCTCCCGTGCACGCTCTCCATCCGCGCCGGGTTGATGTTGAGCGCGCAACTCGGCCTCGTAAAATAATACTGCGAAATGCCTGTGCGAGGAGTGGTGCCCCACACAGCCTTTCGAAGTGCGTCTTGTAAGGCATGAAAATGCCTGACGCTGGCCTCTCAGGTCTGAGTCGACATCATCATCATCATTAGTGAGACTATTTGGAGTATTGCAGATGGTTTTGGTCACCCTGTTATGAGAAAGATATCACTAAACTGGTAAGAGTGCAGAAGATTTACAATGATGCTGCCAGCACTCTAGGGTCCAAATTATAGGGAGAGGTTGGGCAGGCTAGGACATTCCTTGGAATGTAGGAGAATGAGGGATGACCATACAGAGGTGAATCGTCATCAGGTTCATAGATTGGCTGAAGACACATAGTGTTTTTCCCAGGGAAAACAAACTAAAAACTACAGGACAAAGACTTGAGAGGTAAATGACTGGAATATTTAGAAGGAATTTGAGGGGCAACTTCTTCACATAGAGGGATGTGAGTATATGGAATGAGCTGCCAGAGAAAGTAGGCAGGTACAATAACAAAATAAATATAAAACACATTTTGGTAAATACATGGATAGGAGGCATTTAGAGGGATATAGGCAAAATACAGGCAAAGATTCAGGTTCTGTAAACAAAACTGAAACAGAAAGCTGAAGGACCCTGTAGCAACAGAATAAGAATCAGTAGTTGGACCAACTGCCTCACAGCTCTGTTGACCCACGTTCAATCCTGACCTCTGCTGCTATCTGTAACAAATTTTCACGTACTTCCTGTACCTGCCTGGATCTCTGTTGAGTGCTTTGATTTGTTTCTGCACTTCCCAGAGACATGCTAATTTGTTAACTAGCTACACTAGATTGCTCTTGGTGTAAATAAAGGGAATCAAGGAGGAATGGATAAGCATTAGTGAGAAAGTAAGTTACACGGCTTTACGAACCGGGGTATGGAATGGATTGCTTCGGGAGCTGTAATGTATTCAATGGGCCAAATTACCTCCTGTGCTGTAATGTGAATATAAGTCTGAAGATAGCAAATTCAACATCCATCAATGGAACAAGTGAGGGCTGCAGACTTCCAGTCCTGCCTCCCAACACTGGCATCATCATCATCATTATGTGCTCTGGATGGCCTTCAGTATCACTCTACAAGTTAGCTACAGAGACCATTTGGCTGATCAGATTGTAACCTCAACACTGCATTTCTGTCATCTTTTAATTATCCAGCTGTGGAATTTGAAGTAAGGCAAGGTTAAAGACAACATCCAGGCAAGGATGACTGCAGGGGTATGTAGTCAAAGCCAGACAGGGAGACCTTAGAAGTGTGACTGCTGGAGCCAAACTTGCTTACTGCAGACAGATAAGTGAGAATGACTATGGCAGTGTGTCATCAATCTAGAAGGACACAGCTTCCTTTCATACCGTGGAATGCCAGAGACAGATGAGATAGGAATAACAGAAGGATGTGAAATACATTCAACAACTAAGGGTCATTCGCTTTACTATATTCAAAATATTATCAGTTGTCAGATTGAAGTTTCTCTATTGTGAATGACAAGTAATTTTACAAGTAAGGAATTCAAATATATCAAATTTATCAAATGACAAATATCCATAACTAATAAGCCAATCCTGTATAAAAATATAAATTTTCTCTTCAGACTGGAGAACAGTTTGCTAACAGGGCCCATGCTCTTCCTCTTCTGCGCAAATAAAATAAAAATATGTTTGAGTCATAAGAGTGTGTGTGTTCTGGGCCCAGATATTTTACTGTCGGAGACCACAGGTACCCTGCCACAGGCAGCAGATCCCAACAGCACTACGGCAGATGGGAGCCTGAGGGATGCAAAGGGGGATGAATGAAATGTTGATTTAAATGTACCTTGAGCTTATCTAGTAGGAGCCCTAGGAAAATGTTTCCCTCGCACTGTAGATTGGCAGAAAAAAAGTGTCAGACAGGAGAAAATGATATTAATAAATATGTAGAATACGCACGTAAATGTTTTCGAAATTATTCCAGTTTAACTGTAGAAGCACGGACTCCCATCTTAATAAATGTTATTGTAAATAAGTTGCAACCTAAGATTAAAGGAAACATAAACTGTTACTTGTGTGAGATGAGAAAATTGTGTGTTTTAACAATATTTCCAAAAATAATTACCAGATCAAACGATTAAATGATTAAAGCTGTTTAGGAGAATGAGGACCATATTTCTGTGATATTTCCGAAGCTGCTCCACTATATCTTCTGGGCAATATTGTACATTGTTTTAAATGTATTGAGACAGCTGCCCAACATAATATGAATGTTATTTTACCTCATAGCTTTGTTTTATATTTAACCAAATTGACAGTGACCACATTTTTTCTAATCAATACCAGATTAACTTCTGCTTCAAATTTCACTGTAAAATTTGGTTTTACCATTACCTGCGTTATACACGTGACTGGTAATCTTTGTTGTGACCAGTGTAATATGACTCTGAATATATGGGGTTTACTGTTCTTTGAACCAACAAACATGGAAAAGGGATGGTGGACATGGTAGCAGTAAACATGGGGATGTCCACAAGGGATATGTTTTTGTTTATGGACAGCCTAGCCACAGGGTTTGAAGATGCACTTGGGTAAAGGCAAACAGGTTGCACCTCCACCGCCCCCAGATCCATAGACTACACATTTAAATAATCTGTTCCTGAACTGCACTTAACTTGCAAGATTTTAATTCTGCCCGTTGTAAAATGCTACTTGATATAAATCCAAGTGTATTTTTTTTTCTTTGATCGCTTTTCCTCCTGGTCTGATACTGTGAAAACAGAAATGAGTGGAGATATGTGTGTGCAGGTCATATATCAGCCAAAGCTGCACAATTACCTTCCCTCCTGTACTGCTCAGGGAGCTGAACCTTTCTGCCACAACAAAGTCAGCATCCTCACAGCTACTGCCGTAAACGTTTACTCTGAATCTCCTTACGTCTCAGGAGTAGCACATGACAATGAACAATTATGAAAATCAAGTGTGTTTCTCACCTCATTGGAACTCCGATAAAAAACGGTGAAGTAACTATGACTACTTTCCTTCTTTTCAATTACTTAGTACAATCGTTGTTATAAACTATGCAGCTCAAACTAACGGGAAGGATGAAATAACTCGAGGGAACAAATGAGCTGACTTCTTTGCCAAGGCAACATGCAGCAGATCTTTATGGTCGTGTGGTAATCTAGTGTGATCAGGCTGACAATACTTTACAAAATCTTTTGATGAACTGTACGATTACAGAGTGATGCGTCAGAGACTGAGAGACTTTCTGGACTAAAACACACTGTATGCAAGACTATAAAGGATGATGGGTATAATTGATAATGAGAGATTCTCGACCACAGCAAGAAATTTAGCAGCAACTGTATGATTTGCCAGAAACATAATCCTGAAAGACACTGCTAGTATTTGCCACTGCTGGGACCTCCCCTTGGAGGTTATTCATACATCTTCAAATAGGCTTTATGCATTTGTTATCTCCATGCGCAGAAGCTTATTATACTGTAGCTGTTGATAAATTTTATTATGAGAATTTATTTGGGATCCTTGAGAAAAATCTCAACTCTCCCTCTAATTTTTTTTGACAGATGTACAGACTAACCATTCCTCTGAGCAGGTAATTTTTACGTGGCCTGAAAACTCACTTTAAATATTTTATTTTGGTAATATGCACATCAAACAAACACATACCACAATCTATAACACAAGTAAACGATGTCAGGCAGTCAAGACAACTGACAACATAATGGCAAAAATAAAATGTTTTGACTAGATGGCATCGACACTCAGCGGGCCAATGGTTTACTAACAATGAACTTTTAACTGTGTTATAACTTGACATATTCACAAAGTAAATATGTTGAAGCTCTAAAATGTTTCAAAGTAAAGGTTGTGGTACATTTATTATTTCAAAATTTTATGAATTATATTCATTAACACAATTCTACAAGGTATTTCACAATTGTATTAACCTAGATTTAAAAATTATATCAGCATAACTTCAAATAATATAAAAGAAAATTTGAGCTGTATGGCAACAAAGTCTATATGCACAGAAGCATTTCAGTTACTGTGCAGCTTAGAGGGAACAGTGATCTCAAGTGATAATGGTCCTCACTTTAGAGATAAAGTTATTTGAGAATTTTAAAAGCCTTATAGTGTAAGCACCATTTCATCTGCCCTTACCACCGTCCATCTTACAGGCCAGTTGAAAGCAATGCGCTGCTCCCCAAACTGCACAACAAGCCCACCTCCACAAGAGATCATTTTGGGATGTCCCATGTGCTTGCCACTCATCCCTCCCTTTTTAATTAAACAGACAGGTATCCATTCTATGAGTGAAAGAATGTTGCATTATTGCATAGCACTAACATAAACTCTTAAAGGTTTCCACCAACAGGTACATAAAGCCCCGAAGACCAGCAGATCGTGCTGGCTGCATAGTGCTGCTCCTACCAGCTGGGAGACCGGATACTGGTGAGAGCCTACCGACAAAAGAACAGCCTGGACACCTGCTGGGAAGGGCCATTCTAAGTGTTTGCTGACCACAAACACCACTTTAAAGGTCCAAGGAAAGCCAATGTGGATACACGCCTCACACATTAAGCCAGTGGTGCCACTGGACCAGGGAACAGGGGGCCAGAAGAACGTTGAGGATAAGAACTGATGGACTGAACTCTTGATCTTTGCTTTTTGCCACCTTCAGTAATCACTATGCATTAAAAGTTTCGCATCTTCTGGACAGCTGTTTTCAGCCTAAATGCAGAACGCAAATACTTCTAACACTTTTCTTTGCCTTAGTCATGAATATGAGTTGCGTACTAACCAGTCAGGTTAGAACATTCAGAAGGTGGCTTGCCAATATGTTTAAACCCTTGGATCGTTAGTGAGTTCGATTCCATGTTTTACTTTGATAACAAAATTAGAGAGCATGGGATTGCACTGCCCAAAGGAATGACTCTTGTCATTGCAACTGTCTTGAGGGATAGTATCCACCTAGCTACGATTGAATGCATAAGCCTCCTGCTCTGAAGCTGCTTCATGGGGATTACTGTAACCATAAAGGGACAGGACTAGACTCAGGTAACAGAACTATGCAACCAACAAAGCTATGAGTGACATAGCTTTTCCCTACTACTGGCTGTCAGCGGTACACCTTCTAAAATGGGATCTCTGGCCTAAACCAAAGCCATGAAGGGGCTGTTACTGGCCTAACATAGATGTACTATCCACCCTCTCTCTCTCTATATTCCACAGTGTGGGGCTGCCATCAAAAGTCTATGGTGACTAAGTGTTTCTGGATTGCAGTGTTTCTGCTCTGGGAACCTACCAGATTGGCTCAGGAAAGATTTAACATGCCCTAGCACTGCTGGAGAAACTAGCTACTTGGCTCAAGCCAGACTATCAATGACATTACTGCTGAAATGCAGGCAATGCACATTTGGCCTTTCAGAATTGACTAGCACAAGACTTTCTGTTGTCTAAGAGAGGTGGTACTTGTGCCATTATTAGCCAGGAGTGTTGCATGCTCATCCCTGATATCAACAGCCATTATGAAACTGGCACAGTGTTTCAGAGACTCTGCACTATCGAAATTCATTAAGATTTATGTTGTCACCTACAGGACAAAGAGGAGGGTGTGTGGAAGTTGCAGTCGGGCAGGGAATAAAGGCAACATCCAGGCGAGGATGACTGTGGGGGTGTGCAGTCAAACCCAGTCAAGGGACACCTTTGAAGTGATACTGCTAGAACCAATCTTGCTTACTGCAGACAGATAGGTGAGAATGGCTATGGCAGTGTGTAAACAAACTAGAACATAGCTTCCCTTTACGCAGAAGGTGCCAGAAACAGGAATAGTGGAAGGATGTGAAACACACCCAACAACGGAGGGATAATTGTTTTACTAACTTCAGTTGTCAGCTTGAAGTTTCAATGGACTTTTAGCACCCCAATTGTGAATCGCAATTGATCTTGCAAGTAATAAATTCAAACACATACAATTTACCAAATGTATAGGGCCCTGGTGAGACCACGCCTGGAGTATTGTGTACAGTTTTGGTCTCCAAATTTGAGGAAGGACATTCTTGCTACTGAGGGAGTGCAGCGGAGGTTCACGAGGTTAATTCCCGGGATAGCGGGACAGTCATATGTTGAAAGATTGGAGCGACTGGGCTTGTATACGCTGGAATTTAGAAGGATGAGAGGGGATCTGATTGAAACATATAAGATTATTAAGGGATTGGACACGCTAGAGGCAGGAAACATGTTCATGATGTTGGAGGAGTCCAGAACCAGAGGCCACAATTTGAGAATAAGGGGTAGGCCATTTAGAATGGAGTTGAGGAAAAACTTTTTCACCCAGAGAGTTGCGGATCTGTGGAATGCTCTGCCTCAGAAGGTAGTGGAGGCTAATTCTCTGGATGCTTTCAAGAAAGAGTTAGATAGAGCTCTTACTGATAGTGGAGTCAAGGGATATGGGGAGAAGGCAGGAACGGGTTACTGATTGTGAATGATCAGCCATGATCACAGTGAATGGCGGTGCTGGTTCGAAGGGCCGAATGACCTACTCCTGCATCTATTGTCTATTGTCTATCAATATTCATAACTGATTAGCCATTTCTGTATAAAAGTGATCCCACCACCAAGCACATCTTTCCCTCCCCCCCACTTTCCACTTTCTGCAGGAATCGCTCCCTACGTGTCTCCATTGTCCATTCATCCGTCCACACTGATCTCCCTCCTGGTACGTACTGCAAGTGGAACAAGTGCCACACCTGCCCCTACACCTCCTCTGTCACTACCGTTCAACGCCCTGAAGAGTCCCTCCAGGTGAGGTGATAATTCACCTGTGAGTCTATTGGGGTCATCTAATGTATCTGGTGCTCTCAGTGTGGCCTTCTGTATATTGGTGAGACCTGACATAGATTGGGAGACCGTTTCGCTTTGCACCTACACTCTGTCCACCAGAAAAAGGAGGCTCCCTCAGTAACCACCCACTTTAATTCTATTTCCCATTCCTATTCCGACATGTTAGTCCATGGCCTCCTCTACTGCCACGATGAGCCCATACTCAGGTTGCAGGAGCAACACCTTATATTCCATCTGGTAGTCTCCAATCTAATGGGATGAAGATCGATTTCTCGATTTCTCCCCCCCCCTTCCCCAACCCTTTTTCCCTTCTCACCTTATCTCTTTACCTGCCCATTACCTCCCTCTGGTGCTCCTCCACCTTCCCTGTCTTCCATGGTCTTCTACCCTCTCCTATCAGATTCCCCCTTCTCCAGCCCTTTATCTTTTTCACCAATCAGATTCCCAGCTTTCACCCTTCCCTTTCCTGGTTTTACCTATCACCTACCACCTTGTAATTCTTCCTCCCTTCCACCCAGCTTCTTCCTCTCACCCCTCATCTTTTATTCCAGTCCTGAGGAGTCTCGGCCTGAAAAGTCAACAGTTTCACTCTTTTCCACAGATGCTGCCTGACCTGCTGAGTTCCTCCAGCATTTTGTGTGTGTTGCTTGGATTTCCAGCATTTGCAGATTTTCTCGTCTCTGCATAAAAGCAGCAGTTTTCTGTTCAGACTGGAGAACCGTGCTGCCGGCAGGGGCCCATGCTGTTCTCCTTGTGCACAAGTAAAGTAAAAATATCTAAGTGTGGATGTGCTCTCGGTCCAGTTATTTAAATTTATTTTATAATTGGCGACAACACAGTTACTTCCATGTTAAAAATAATCAGACTCTTGAATCCACCACCCTTTGACTAACAGATTAATAGCTTCCTCAGTCAGATTTCTCCCTTTTCAATGAAGCTCCCACAATAATCAGCTGCACTCAGTTTTTTTGGTTACTGCAGAGGACATAGTAAAGCTTCCAATACTGAATATTGATAAATATGATGGCAACACGGTGCACTGGCTGAACTCAAGACTGTTAACCTGTAACTCGAATGCACTACTGCCTGGGTCAAGCTGCACATGCAGGTATAGTGATGCCTATGTCCTTGGATATCAAGGCAAGCTACTCAGAAACTAGTCCAAGTGTAAACACAGTTGGGACTGATTTAACAGAACTTTGAGGTTACATTTCCAGGACAGAGGGATTATTTCGTGTACCGCAGGAAACCACCATTTCCTCCAGATAGCCGGTCTGTAGGGAGAATGTCTCCCTGCTACCCCTGTACTTAAACAATGAGTATATCCAAAGTAGCAGCAATTTAGTCCAGGGAAGCCAGCCAAAAGCTTGCTTCCAGTTTTACAAAAGAATTGATTGATCTCAATCAATTAGGCACAACTCCAAGCTTTTCTGTATGTGTGGGGTGGTGTGTGTGGGTGTGTGTGTGTGTGTGTGTGTGTGTGTGTGTGTGTGTGTGTGTCTGTGTCTGTGTGTGGGGGGCTCTGTGTGTGTGTGTGTGTGTCTGTGTGTGTGTGTGGCTGTGTGTCTATCTGTGTGAGTGTGTGTGGGGGGACTGTGTGTGTGAGTTTGTGTGTGTGTGTGTGTGTGTGTGTAGTATGTATGGTCATGACATGTGAGTGGTGGAGGTGGGAATGTGCGTGTGTAATGTGTATCTAATGTGTGGTAGGTGGATGTGTACAGAGGTGCTGTGTGTGTCTGTGTGTTTACCTCTGGTGAAGAGCCGGGCTTTTTCTTCAGCTCCTCACATTTCCGCAGTTTGCAGATCTGGTGGCCGGTCTTGCGGTTGCGGCAGCTGCTGCACTCTCCACAATTGATCAGCCTCCTGCAGGGCGCGCAAAGTCCGCACCTCTTCCTCTTCTTCTTGGCCGGGTGCCCGCCACCGGCCACCGCCACCCGGTGTACCGGCCATTCGGGCAGACTGGCGAGCGGCAGCGCGCCGTCCGACACGGCCGCCAGTCCGGTGGGAGAGTGTAGGGCAGTCATGATAATGAAACCTGGGGGCATGGAGATGGCTCCCAAAGCTGGGAAAGCGGCGAACGCCCCAGCACGCTCCTGGAGAGCTAGGAGCTCGGCGTCGGATGCATTGCACTCGGTTTCGCTGGTGTAATCCCCTGCTGAAGTTTTGCTCTGCTCGGGAGACAAGGCAGGCGCCAGATCGCTGTGCACAATTTGCAAAGTCCCAGGCAGCCTGTCAATCATCCCCGGCCTCTGAGAGTCACTTCTATGCACAAGAGTCTTATTAGAATTTATTGCAAGCGGCTTCCTTCCCCAGAGCACTGTATTGTCATTATTCCAAAGTGAGTCGCCTAATCTGGCATGAGCAAACACCGGGGCCACCACGCACGGTTCCCCGGCTGCCTGCTTGGGCGATCCGTTAGTTTTGCTGCAATCTGCCGAAAGCTTGTAACTTTGGTCTTCGATGTCGGAGTGCACCGCTACCATACTCACTTCATCCTTCACCTTCTCGGTGTTGAGCGGCTTTTGGTCGCAACTGTTCACAGTGGGAACAATGCCTCTTGCACCAGACATCGCTCTGTACAAAGCAGCAGCGAGACAGACAGACCTCCCGGGGAACTTGCCTCACTGCCGAGCGCTTGTGGCGCCCAGTGCCGTCGCTGGGTCAGACTTCCAGCTTATTACATCTTTTCCAACTGATGCAAGCTACAATAAAACGAAGCGCACAGAAGATAACGTTAAAAACCTCGATGCGATAACTAACAAAGTACAGGGCAGAATCTCCAGCACGCGTTGTGTCTGCTGGATTCAGGAGAGGGCATTGCCAACTAGCAATTCCAAAACCCCTTTTCTGAGTTAATTAGTTTTTTCTGATGCACCGCTCCGAATGTTTCAGTGAGTAGATTTCTGGATTCTGGTTTACCACAGACAGTGCAATTGGTGAGTTCGACGGTGCCCTCGGCTGCCCTAGCCTCGCCCGGGAGACCCGGCGGTCTGCATGCGAGCCCTGAGGCGTTTAGTGACACCGAGTCTCTAGGGAGGGCAAACAGCATCTTCCACCAGTGGCACAATATTGTAAACCCCACAAATGCGGCGCTCACATCTGGTACTGCAGAAACTGATGGTATCTGGCTCCGCGACAAACGGATTATGTGGAGGCACAGATTGTTCGGATACGGCTCCCGAGCAGGCGCGTCCTCGCTGGCGGCTTTATCTCGGGGAGGCACGCGAAACTTTCAATTCTGCTATTTGCTTTGCTGGTTCTGTTTTAGCATTTAACAAATCTCCGCGGTTCAGGATCACTTAAGGAGTGAATGTAGCTTTTTTATTAAAAATAATGGCACTGACTTTTAGGTTCAGTGTCGTCACTCCACAAAATAAACACACACACGCACACGCTCGGAAATAGAGCTTTCATTATCTGATAAGAGTCACTTAGCGATAATGGAGTCTCTCAATGCATTCTAGTTAAATTCACCGAGAATACGCCTCTATGATGGCTTTCACTTGAACCACTGGTGCTTCGGAAGCGAGAACACACCTCCACCAGGCGTTTTTTTATTTAATTTTTATTTCTACGGTGGCCCTGGTAAGGCGAGCTTTTGTTGTCCATCCCGAGTTGATTTGAGAAGGTGTGGCGAACTATGTGGCCCTTCTGGCAAAAGTACTCTGCCTACCCACTGTTGATGGCTAGGCAGCGCCAACATTTCAGCCCAAGGACCATAATAAATACATGGCGTTGGGTTGAGAATGGAGGCGGGGTGGGGGGGGGGGTGTCCCTGCCCTGACTATCCTGATCTTTGTTAGTGGCGTCGGTCCCCAGTTTGAGACACCTTGTCAAGAGCCGGGGTCGCCTTTGATTAGTGAGTGGCTCAATTGATGTCTTAACAAACGTGGAGATCAATCGTGATCGTTTATCTCGCTATGCGTAAAGTTCTGAAGTCATGACAGTCAGAGGCGGAGATGATTGAATAGCTTAACTGTAGCAGGAATTTGCCCTGTTAAAAGGGCATTATTTTCAATGTTACAAAAGAATGTTGAAGTTAGTTGAGAGCAGTGATTTATTCAAAAACGAGTGTTTACCTAATGATAGTAACATACTATAAAAAATCTCAGGGTGATTTACAGGACAGTAGTAATCCAAGAAAAACATGCCACAGAAGAATATAGTAGGAGATGTGATAAAAGCTTTCCAAACACATTAAAGACAAGAAAATAGAAGCAAGAATGAGCCAGGGAGCACAAGTTACTGCAGATGCTGGAATCTGGAACAAAACCAGAGAAGGGTGGGAAGAACTTCTGCAAATGGTTGGTGGAGTTGTAGGTATGTACAAGGTTGTGCTAGGTTACAAGGGGACAGTGACAGTTTGCAGAGCTATGCTCAGAAGTGGCAGGTGGAGTTCAACCCAGAAAAATGTGGAAGTAATTCACTTTGAAAGGTCAAATATGAAGGCAAAACGCGGGGTTACTGGCAGGACCCTAACCAGTATGGAAGGACAGGGGGATCCTGGAGTCACGTCCATAGATCCCGTAAAGTTGACGCACAAGTTGATAGGCTGGTTAACAAGGAGTATAGTGGGTTGGCCTCGTTACAAGAAGAATGTGCAAGCTTTAGAGAGGGTGCAGAGGGGATGCACGTTCAGAGACCATATCTTAGGAGGTATGTTGAGTGAGCTAGGAGTTTTTTGTTAGGAGCGAAAGAGGATGAGAGCTGACTTGGCAGAGGTGTACAAGAATGATAAGAGGCATAGATTGATTGGGTAGAAATGGCCGAAGTGAGGGGGTATAATTTTAAGGTGATTGAAGGAAACTATAGGCTGATGTCAGAGATAATATTTTAAACACAGAATAGAGTGTGGGTGGAACTGTCTGTCACAGGGAGTTGTGTAGGTTTTCACAAATAAAACAGAAATCCATAGCAACTCACTTATAGAACACCAAAAACTGAACTCAAAACTGAGTAAAAGTCAAGGTTGGTGGTTGTGAATTCTGTACGTTTCCATCAATTACATTCCCCTACACAGAGGACACCCCCCCCCCCCCAGAATTCACTAAAACTGGCATTGTAGCTTGTCCAGAGCCTGGACGAGCTGCCCAACTCAGGGTGGAGGAACAACAGATGATGGCTTGTCCAGAGGTGTGTTGACACGCTCATGGTTATGTTGTGTTGGCAGGAGCATGGCAGCAGAATCCTCCAAATATTGATTAGCCGGTTTAAGGCGATTCGCTGAAACACATTTAGGTTTATCCCTTTTATCTACGATAAAAGTATTTTTCTCTCCATTCCAAAATGTGAAACGGGCCAGCAGAAGGGGGCCTAAGGGGATGTTGGTCTGCATCATGGTAGACGAAAACAAATGAGGCAGCATGTAGGTCAACAGGAACAGAAGAGTGCTGTACGCCATGTAGGAGCAGGTGGATAGGAATTGAATTTACTAAGGAGGGTGGAATGCTGTTCAGGGCTGACCAGGCAGTCATGGCCTTAGGAATAAAATCACCTGGCATTTGTAAATGCTACCTGTGTACCAATTCAGCCACGGACGACTACAGGTCCTCTTTTGGAGCTGTTCCGAGCCCCAGCAGGACCCGTGGAAGATGATCATGCAGGACCCGTGGAAGATGATCATGCAGGACCCGTGGAAGATGATCATGCAGGACCCGTGGAAGATGATCATGCCAAACTCATCCGTCAGGGAAGCCTTCAGAGCAGCTTTTAACAAGCAGTGATTCCACTCGCATAGGTCATTGGATAGTGGGTGATACACCGAACACTGAGGTTCTGGGCCATCACAGCCCAGAGGTCTGATATGAATTGGGGACCGCGGTCAGAGGAAATATCAAATAGGGTGCCTATGCGTTAAACCCAGATGCTGATGAATGTCCAAGCCATGTCTGCGGCTGTCGGCGATGCTAGAGGGACAATCTCTGTCCACCTGTTAGTACGGTCCACATGGCAGGGAGGTGCATGAAACCGCAGCAGGGAGGAAGAGAACCAACAAGGCCCACGTTGACGTGGTCAAGCTGTCGCTCAGGGACCTCAAAAGGTGCAATTGGCATCTGGTCATGACGGCTACTTTTTGCCCTCTGGCACTCCCCACAGACTGCAGTCCAGTCAGGCATGTCCTTCCTGAGGCCGTGCCGCACAAACTTCAGTGCAACCACTTTCTGCGAGGCCTTCTGGCCCAGATGTGAGAGGCCATGTATTGAGTCGAAAAAAGTCCGTCTCCAGTTTGCGGGCATCATGGGCGAAGAGAGAACCCCCAGCTTCCCTGAACGTAATGTCAGCCAACCAAAGGCCCATGAATGCTGTCCACTAGGCCTTGGTCAGCAGCTTGGTTGGTTAGGGGTATTGCTTATAGGTGCACTGTACAGGGGAAGCATAAGTTCAGCAGTTTGCGGAATGAAGTGGCGATAGAAATTCACCATGCCCAAAAAAAATACATCTGGTAGTTTTTTCAGTAGTGCGAGGCAGTGGGAAATCCATAACAGCTGCTACTGATGAAGAGGTTTCACACCTTCTGCAGAGATGTGATGGCTGAGAAACTCAATGTTTCACAGCCCAAACTGACATTTAGCAGGGTTAATAATCAGTTCATGTTGGCTTCAGTGTCGAAAAGTGTGCGGAGATACATGTTAAGATTTGGAAAGTGCTAGCGACAAGTACAGTACCAATAAAAAGTATTCACCCTGTTACATACCTCGTGGGTATCTTGTGACTGTCTTATGATTATGATGTAATTGAGTATCTTGTGAGCATGATGTAATTGTCTTGTGATGGTGGGATGATGTAATCTTCCTGCCAGTGTGAGGTCACATGATGTAATTTTCCCGCCGGTGTGAGGTCATGTGATGACATGTTCCTGTTGTCATGCAGTTAGTTCATCAGTTAGTTTTGCTGCGTATTCGTCTCATGATGCAGTTTCATTTTAAAGTGGAGTTTTACTTTCTATAGTAATGTAAAAACGTTGTGCCGGCAGTTTCGCTAATCGCCACCAGTTTTTGTTTGTTGCACCTTTGATTTACCTTTACAGTCTACTATTGGAGAGTGAAGACCTTTTCCAAAGTACAGGAACTTGAAGGATTGAGTAAAGTTGGTGTCATTCGGTGGTTTTATAAAGGATTGACCTTATTGAATCTTCATTCAGAAATAGTGGCCTGCATCTGAGATAACCCCTGCAAGATCAGGAAGGTTTGTGCAGTGTTCACCCTCCAGCAAAAAAGTCAGTTCCTTTAAGCCGTTTTATTCCCTCCGTCATGAATCCTTTCGACAAGGCACCTCTCAGCTGGGATCAGCAATAATGTCACGTCTTCGAAGAAATCAGTTTTCAGAGAAGTCTCTCCTTACTGACTGTATAAATCACTTGGACTTTCGAATTTACCACTTTAAGACTGTGTTCGAATTTACCACTTTAAGAACTATTCCGGAGTTTGGCTGTTTGTTAAATTGATGTATAGCAGTTAACTTCCAGTTAAGTTAGTCATTTGTTTACTTTTCACTATTGTTGAGCAGTGTTTAATAAATGTTTATGTTTGTCTATAAAACCTAACTCAATTCTATATTCATTGTTGCCGACCACGTAATAGAAATTGGGGGCTCTTCCGGGATTTGTTCCGATTGTGGGCTTAAGTGCTTGTTTAATTATCAATCTGCTAGTGATTTGAAGGTCGCTAGTTCAAGCCTTGGCTAAGGCAACATGTGTATCCTTGAGCAAGGCACTTATCCACACATTTCTCTGCGACGACACTGGTGCCAAGCTTTATGGGTCCTAATGCCCTTTCCTTGGACAACATCGGTGGCGTGGAGAGGGGAGTCTTGCAGCATGGGCAACTGCTAGTCTTCCATACAACCCTGCCCAGGCCTGCACCCTGGAAACCTTCCAAGGCGCAAATCCATGGTCTCATGAGACTAATGGATGCCTATTTGATTTGGAAAAGGGAAATACCCGATTCTTTTGTTTGATTGGTCTGTGGGTAGTATTCGGCAGCAATGAATATTGACAACTTTCTGGCATCGCCAGACCCGGAAGTATTAGCGAAGGTGAGAAAGGGTGATGGATCCGAGATTGCTAGAAAGTTGGGCCTTTCGAAAGTTACAACAAAGCCAGTTACTCAGAGGAAAATAGTGGAACATTATATAAATTAGGGAGATTTTGATGAAGAAGTGTTAGATATGTTTCCAATAAGTAAATTAGAGATACAGTTGCAAATAAAACAAGTAAAGTTGGAATTATTTAAAGCGGAGGTGGCCGAAAGAGAAGCCAATAGGGAAAGGGAATGTGAAGAAAGAGAAGCAGATAATTGAACCTGTGAGGGAGAAATTAAAGTCCGAGAATAAGGCTCTGGTTCTAGGAAACCGTTTGCTGTTAGTCAGGAAATTAAATTAGTTCCTCCATTTAATGAGGCAGAAGTGGATAAATATTTCCAGCATTTTGAAATTGTTGATCTGATTTCAGAGTGGCCGAAAGATAAACGGCCAGTGCTGTTACAAAGTGTAATTAAAGATAAGGCACAACATGTTTATACAGCTTTAACTGCTGAGCAAGCACTTGATTATGATATTGTGAAACAGCATATACTGAAAGCGTATGAACTGGTTCCGGAAGCTTACAGAGAAAGATTCAGAAATTTGAAGAAATCCATGGACAAAACTTACATGGAATTTGCCTGCGATAAATCTGTGTGTTTTGAGTGATGGGTTTCCTCTAAAAATGTGAATGGGGGGTACGATAACTTAAAAGAGTTGATTTTAATGGAGGAATTTAAAAGGTGCATCCCTGTTGACATAAGGACATACTTAAATGAGAGGGATACTGCTACATTACAGGAGTATGCTAAATCAGCTGATGACTATGCTTTAATCTATAAGATTATGTTTCATCCGGGTAGAATTTTTAAAAGGAAAAATAGCACAGAGAGTCAAGGTAAACCAGAAATTAAATCAGAAGTTAGTGAGAAAGGTATGGATGAAGGGAAATATTTTGGTCCTATTTGTAATTATTGTAAGAAACCTGGTCACGTAATAGCTAACTGTTTCCAACTGAAGAAGAAGGAGAAGGGGGCAGTCCCAGATGCTTGTGTGCAACATATTGAAACACCTGTAAATCCACAGGGTTCAATAAATTCGAATGAAGCCAGGGTCTGACCAAGTTAAGAGGGGATATGATCATTTTATAACTGAGGATTTGTATCTTTGAAAGAGGGTTCCACTCCAGTGCCAATAAAAATCCTTAGGGATACTGGAGCTTCTCAGTCACTTATGTTAGTCAGTGTTCTAAAGCTTAGTGATGAGTCTGACATTGGTGAGGTAAACTATATATGAGCTGCTGGGAGTGCCCTTATGCCTGTACATTTGCATAGAGTAAATTTAAGGTCAGGGTTAGTTACAGGACCTGTTAAAGTAGGACTACGACCCAGTCTACCCGTGAATGATGTTTCTGTATTGTTAGGGAATGACTTAGCAGATGGACAAGTTTCTCCTGAAGTGCATTTTACGATTAAGCCCATCTCTGATGAACCAAAGATAGTTCTAACATGGATTCCTCCTGTGTTGTAACCCGATCTATGGCCAAAAAGATTGCTGAGGCGGATGGATCTGTGCAGGCTGAGGCTGCTACCCATAACTGCGCAACTCGGGATTCGAATTTTGAGGATGTGTCAGAAACTATCTTACCTTCATTGTTTGATCAAGATTCTTGTAATAAGTCTGACCATGAAGATTTGTCTCTATTTCAGAAGGAGATGATAGCAGAGCGAGTAGAGACCCGGAGATAGTCAAGTTAAAAGAACAAGCTCTCCCAGATAGTGAAATTGAGAAGGTGCCAGTAGGATATTATTTTGAGAAGGAAATATTAATGAGGAAGTGGAGATCACCTACAATTCCTGCAAGTGAGGAATGGGAGGTTGTTCACCAGGTAGTAGCTCCTAAAGTTTATAGGAATGAGATTTTAACTTTGGCACATAGTATGCCCTTGGGTGTCCATCAAGGTGTGAAGAAAACTGAACAAGGTTTTTAAACATTTTTACTGGCTTGGTTTAAGAAAAGATCTGGCGACATTTTGCCGAACGTGTCATATTTGTCAGATTGTGGGTAAACCTAATCAGGTTACTCCAGTGGCCCCACTGCAACCTATTCCTGCAATTGGTGAACCGTTTTCCAAAATTATTGTAGATTGTGTAGGCCCATTGCCAAAAACCAAGACTGGACATCAATATTTGCTGACCATTATGTGCACAGTGTCTAGGTTTCCAGAGGCCATACCACTCAGGAATATAACGGCTAAAACTGTAATAAAGACTCTTATAAAATTCTTTACTTACTTTGGGTTGCCTAAGGAAATACAGCCTGATCAAGGTAGTAATTTTATGTCTGGATTGTTCCAGCAAATAGTTTATAAACTGGGAGCAAAACAGATTACCTCATCTGAATACCATCCAGAATCGCAAGGAGCCTTGGAGAGGTACCATTCTACCCTCAAAACCATGATTAGGACGTATTGTGTGGAAAATGAAAAGGATTCAGTTGAGGGCGTTCATTTGCTTTTATTTGCCATACCGGCGTCAGTGCAAGAATCCCTAGGTTTTAGTCCTTTTGAACTTATGTTTGGGCATAGAGTTCGAGGACCTTTGGCCTTGTTAAAAGAATAGTGGATTAATAAAGAGGTGCATACTAATTTGCTGGATTATGTTTTGAAATTTAAGGAAAGATTGCATAAAGCTTGTAGCTTAGCCAGGGTAAATTTAAAATCGGTTCAGGAAAAAATGAAAACTTGGTATGATAAGGAAGCTAGACTGAAGTCATTTAAGCCTGGAGATAAGGTGTTGGTTCTTTTCCTTGTGCAAACGAACCCTTTACAAGCTAAATTTCATGGTTCTTATGCGATTATATCTAAAGTTAATGATGTGGATTATGTGATAAAAACACCAGATCGAAAAGGTCAACACAGCTTTGTCAAATAAATATGATAAAACCATATTATGAGAAACAGTCTGCTACTATGACTGTTGTCATCAATAATAGTGAGTCTGATCCCACTGGGAACTTAATGGATAATTCATAAAATGAAATTCATTTTAAACCCAACATTATTTCTGCCAGATTACCAAACTCAACAATTCTGAAAAATATTGATGAGAAATTAGCTCATTTACAGCCAGAGCAGAGGCAGCAGATGAAGCAGTTAATTTTTAAATATAGGGATTTATTTCCAGACGTTCCTAAAAAAACCACAGTAACTTCACATGATGTAGATGTTGGAGATGCCAAACCCCTAAAGTAACATCCATATTGGATGAACATAGAGAAATGTGCACTTGCTGAACAAGAAATTAAGTATATGTTAGAGAATAATATTATTAGACCTTCTAATTCGAATTGGAGTTCACCTTGTGTTATGGTGCCTAAGCCAGATGGTAGCATTCAATTTTGTACTGATTACATGAAGGTGAATGCTGTAACAAAAACTGAAGCATATTCAATCTGTAGGGTGGATGATTGTGTGGATAAAGTTGGAAAAGCAAAGTTCCTTACAAAGATTGATTTGTTAAAAGGTTATTGGTGTGTTCCATTGAAGGATAGAGGTAGAGAGATTTCTGCATTTGTAACCTCATCTGGGTTATATGAATATAATGTTGTTCCCTTTGGGATGAAGAATGCACCAGGTACTTTCCAGCGAATGATTAATTCTGTGACTCATGGGTTAAAATATACTGCTGCCTATATTGATGATTTAGTTACAGGAAATGCTACTTGGGAAGAATATATTACTGTGGTGAAGGAACTATTTGAAAGGCTTTCAAAAGCTAACTTAACTAGTAACTTAGCTAAAAGTGGATTTGGTCATACCACTGTGACCTACCTTGGTTATGTTGTGGGTCAAGCTAAGTTAGCTACTGTTCAGGCAAAAGTTCAGGCAATTTTAGAGATATCCACTCCAACTGGTAAAAAGACTCTCAGAAGATTCTTGGGAATGGTAGGATATTACTGAAAATTTTGTAAGAATTTTGCTGACGTTGCTCATGAAGAAAGGTGAAAAGTTTGTGTGGACAGTGCTTTGTCAGGGGGCATTTGATAAATTGAAAACTATGCTATGTCATCAACCTGTGCTCGGGTCACCTGACTTTGAAAAACCATTTTCATTAGCTGTAGATGCTCGTGATGAGGCTGCAGGAGCAGTGTTACTCCAAAGGGATGATGGTAATGAGATTGATCGTCCAGTAGCTTACTTTTCTTTTTTTTTTGGAATTTATTTTTTATTGAAGTTCATCATCAAACAAACATTTCCATAAAATGTATTTCAGGTATTGTTCATATATATCATATAATCATATTTGTTACAAATCTTCACATCATATTCATCTGAGGTATACACTTATAGAAAGGAGAGGAAAGAAAGAACAATCGAAAGAAGAAAACTATGTACAAAGTATGGAGTGATCTTTTTTTAACAACATATTCATTGACTTGTGAGAATAAAATGAGGTGTTATGTAGTTAAACCATTTTCCCCAGTATGAATCAAATTGTTTCAACTTATGATTAATAGATGCTGTTATCTTCTCCATTTTGTAAAAGTCTATTATAATTTCCATCCATACATTTAAAGTTGGTCTCTCCTGTGATAACCATTTCCTGGTAGGGTTTTTTTACCAGCCACCACCAGTATATTCATTAAATATTTATCTCTTTTCAACCATTCTTGAGGTATATACCCAAAATAAATGATCTTCTCTAAGGGTATTTCACATTTAAAGGTGTCTTGTAGGGCATTATGTATCCCACTCCAATAGTCTTTGATAACAGGGCATTCTCAGAAAATATGATAATGGTTTGCATTTTGATTTCCACAATTTCTCCAGCAAACAGGGAGGTTACTATCATAATGCAATTTCTAATAGGGTGTAATAAAATAGCTTATCAAGTTCTTCCACCCAAACTCCCTCCATTTCTGTGAACTGGTACCTCCATATTATTGTCTAGTCTTCCTCAGATATAATTATCCCTCCTTCCTTCTCCCATTTTGTTTTAATGTATGAAGTTGAATGTGTTTTAAGATTTGACAAACCCTTATACACGCTTGAAATGATTCAACTACCGTTGTCTGAATTATATGCTTTTCTAAATAGCTCTATCAGACATGTACTTGCCTTGGTTACATTTTTAACTGTCCTATTAACATACTGTCACATTCGTAAATACCGGTAAATGTCTTGTTTTTCTAATAAGTGTTTCTCTTTGAGCATTTCAAAACTGAACAGTGTTCCTTCTTTCATTATATTGCAAATAGCTGTTATTCCTTTAGCTGTCCAGTCCTTAAATCTAGCATCCAGTTTATTCGGTGTAAAATCCGAGTCACATGCACACCATTTAAGAATTGCAATGTCTCTCTCTAGTTTAAATTCTTTCATAATAGTTTTCCATTTCCAAGAGTCCATTTCATCGACGGGTTATCAATAGTATTTATGTACTATTTATGTTGTTGTCAGCCAAAATTGCCTGTATGGGGATGGAAAGTATCCTCTCCTCGATGTTTTTCCATTAAGCGTCATATAATGGGTTGCACCAGCATATCACAGCTCTCAACTTACTGCAAAATAATAATCTCTAAGAGAAGGTAGGCCCCATCCCCCCTTTTCTTTGGCTAACTGCAAAGTTTTGAGATGAACCCTGGGCCTTGTACCTTGCCATATATATCTTGATAGCATCTTGTTCCATTCATTGAATTGATTTTGGTTAACCTCCATTGGTAGGCTCTGAAAGAGATGTAGTAGTCTGGGCAGTATACTCATTTTAGAAAACAGAAAAAAAACATAGAAAAATAATAGATTCAATCCTTGAACTGAGACCAAGAAAAGGAATTAGGTTCCATCTTGTTATATCTTCCTTAATTTTTTTATATATAGGATGATAATTGCATTCTGATAATTTTGCCAAATCTTTTGACATAATTATGCCCAAATATTTGACAGACTCTGTTTGCCATGCCCAAGGATACCTACTTTCAATTTCTCTTGGTAGGCTATAGTGTTACATACCTTGTAGGTATCTTGTGACTGTCTTATGAAGATAATGTAATGGTTTTGTGGAGGTCACATGATGTAATTTTCCCGCCATCGTGAGGTCATGTGTGGACATGTTCACGACAGGTATAACTGGTGTGACACATTTTAGTTTCGGTTGAGTTGTTGTTTGTTTCATTTGTTACTCAGTTATGCTGCGTATTTGTCTTATGATGCAGTTCGCTTTTAAACCAAAGTTTTACTCTTTGTTTTAAGGTAGAACCTTTGTACTGGCAGTTTCGACAATATCTGCCAGGTTTTTGTTTTAGTTTTACCTTTGCAGTTCAGTATCGGAGAGTGAAAGTATGGGACCCGATGGACTGGGAAAAGTTGGTGTCGTTCGGCAGTTTCATAAAGGATCGACCTTATTGAGTCTTCGGTCAAGAAATAGTGACCTGCATCTGAGATAACCCCTGCCAAAGGAGCAGGGAAGTTCGTGCAGGGTTCGCTCACCAGGAAAAGGTCCGTTCCTTTTAAGCCGTTTATTTCCTTTGTTGTGGATCCTTTGGAGAGAACCAGCAGAAATGTCGCATCTATGAAGAAATCCTTCTCCAGAGAAGTCTCTACTTATTGACTGTGTAAATCACTTTAAGAACTGTTTTGGAATTTACCTTTTTAAGAACTGTTCCAGAATTGCTGTATAGCAGTTAACTTCCAGTTAAGTTAGTCGTTTGACTATATTTTTCTGCTATTGTTGAGCAGAGTTTAATAATTGTTTATGTTTGTTTAATGTAACCTGTCTCAATTTGATATTCATTGTTGCCAGTCACGTGACAGTAGTTATATGAAAGTGGTTGGGTTTTATCTATGTTGATCTTGTATCCTGATAATTGGCCATGTTGTTCAAAGGATTGCATCAATTTAGGTAAAGAGTATGTTGGTTACACCCTAGATAGATCAAAATGTCATCCACGTAACAGGACAATTTATGCTCTGACCCTTTAACACTAATTCCCTTAATATTTTCATTTTGTCTGATGTATTAAGCTAATGGTTCCAGATGTAATGCAAAGAGTAGTGGTGATCATGCACAACCCTGTCTCGTGCCCGTTTCTAGGGTAAAATTATTAGATAAATATCCATTGATTTTAATCCTAGCGGTAGGATTGTCGTATGGTGCCTGTTCGTATATTATCTTGTGTTTGGCGTTGTTGTATAAAACCTGTCTGATCATTATGTATCAGTGTGGGTAGAAACTCTTTTAATCATTTGGCCATGGTGGAAGTAAATATTCTATAATCCACATTAAGAACAGATATTGGTCTAAATGACCCACATTCCATTTTATCCTTGCCTCCTTTCGGTATAGCTGAGATTATCGCCTCCTTCCAGCTGGGTGGCATTTGTGCCTTTCTTAGAGCCCAGTTCAGTGTGGGGAGTAAAACAGAAATCACTTCTGAATTCCTTATACCACACTGCCGTATATCCATCTGATCCTGGTGACTTGCATAATTTAAGCCTACTAATTGCAGTTTTTAGTTCAGCTTCAGTTATGTCAGCAGTCATCGTTCTATTTTGTTCTTTGCTTAAAGTGGGTAACTCTAAGGAATTCAGGAAGGTGTCAATTTGGGTTATGCTTCCCCGTGGAACTTTGGAACATAGAGTTTTGTAAAACATTTCAAAAGCTTCTTGCATTTCACTTAGCATTTTTATCACCTTTGTTCTTGGATCCCTAATTGTATGAATTGTATTTTTTGCTATCTTTTTCTTCAGTTTCCATGCCAGTATTTTCATTTATTTAGATCCACGTTCATAGTGTCTCTGTTTCAGAAACATTAAATTATTTCTAATTTCTTGAGTAGCCAAATTATTAACTTCATTCCTAATTTTTAAAATTTCCTCTAGTGTATCCTGTGCCAAACTCAATTTGTGTTTTTTTTTTCTAGTTCCTACAGCTTATTTTGTAATTTCACTAATGTTTTATTCCTCATTTTTTTCTTATATGAAGATATCGCTATAATTTTCCCTCTTAAGATAGCCTTCAGAGTATCCCATAGAATGGGAGGTGAAACCTCTCCATAATCATTGAAATCTAAGTAAAGACCAATTTCTTCTTTAATTTGTTCCTTAAAGTAGGGATCATTGAGTAGACTTCCAGCACGCTGGAGGACCTCAGCAGGTCGGGCAGCATCCGTGGAAAAGATCGGTCAACGTTTTGGGCCGGAACCCTCTACAGTCCTGATGAAGGGTTCCGGCCCAAAACGTCGACCGATCTTTTCCACGGATGCTGCCCGACCTGCTGAGTTCCTCCAGCGTGTTGTGAGTGTTGCTTTAACCCCAGCACCTGCAGATTATTTTGTGTTTATTGAGTAGACTTGAATTTAGTTTCCAAGTAGTATTCTTTGGTTGTAGGTCAAAATCAACAGATAAATATATAGGTGCATGGTCACTTTCATCTATTGTCCCAATTCCACAGGTGATTATTTTGTCTTTATCTTTTCCAAATGTTATGAAATAGTCTATTCTTGTATAAACGGAATGGGGGGCAGAATAATGAGTGTAATCCCTTCTGCCGGGGAAAAGGTCCCTCCGTATATCAATTAGACCAACATCCTCAAAAAGACTGTTAACTCTCTTATGTAAGGACTTTGTTTCATAAGCTTTTTCTATTGGAAGAGTCTAACTTTGGTTGTTATTGTAAATTTAAGTCTCCCCCACATGTCAAGAGACCTTCTGTTTCCGTTATCTGTTAGTATATCATTGAAATTTGCAGAATATAACTTAATCGATCTACTCCCTGAACAAATAAGAGCCAAGAAATGCAAATAATAAAAAAAAAAGGTAATGAAGGTGTGATTCCAAGGCTGGGTTTTCTAGATGACCCTGGGTTGAGCTAGAAGAAACGTCTAGCCGTGGGGGATAGCCCCTCGTCGTTGTGAGTTGAGGGCCCCGCTGCAGTACCGATAAAAGTAAGTAAAAAAATCGATGTCCTTTACACAGAATTTCCCTGTGTATTCCTCCCATGTATATATTCTCATTTAGGTGGGGAAAAAGGAGTGAATGAATGAATTTTTAAAAACTGAGTAATATAAAATCCACATTATAATACGTATTTCTTGAGATAGGTATATCACCGTCTATTTTTGCTTCCATTTAGTTTATCAGCACTTTTAAAGTTAGCCAAACCTTATGGCTCTTCTGGAGGAGGTGAGGGCTGCCCTCGGAGAACGGAGTCTCTTCCTAATATCCTTCTCTCGTCCTCCTCCCGTCCCCTGCTTTCTCGGTTCTTTTACTATTTCCCAAGCAGATAGGGATAACTGCTCAGCCAGCCTTTCCCTCTGTCTGACCATGCTAATGGGTGGCCCTCTGTTCTTCATGTCTGTAGTCGCCTCTTCCACCATCTGATATAGCTCTATCCCTCCTTTGTAAAACACCAGTTTAGCAAGGTATGGGTTTGGAATTTAATCTTCTCTTGCTTTAATATTCATTTCGCTTCGGAATATTCCTTCCGTTTCTCTAGGACTGCCGGGGGGTAATCATGATTGAAGTATATTAACTTCCCATTACAAAACACCCTCTTCTTACCCCAGGCCCTTCGTAGAATCTCCGCCTTGCTCTTAAATCGAAGGAATCTAAGTACTATTGAGCACGGCTTACTTTCTCTGTCTTCGGGAGGCTTTGGGACAAGTCCTCTCAATTTCAATGTCCATAGTCGGGGGAATCTCCAGCGCATCCCGCAGCAACTTTTCTACAGACTTCATCATCGACAACCCCTCCGCTCCTTCGGGAACATTATAAATCCCGATATTTTTCCGTTGCGACCTTCCCTCCTGGTCAAGCAATTTACTTTCCTGTTGATTTAATATTTTTATCCTCTTACTTAGTATCTGTTCCACGTTTTGCACGCGATCTTCCACCTTCTCAATTTGCGTCTGTGCCATTGCTATTTTCTGATTGACGTTGGTGAGCTCTGACTTTATATCATTTAGTAGCTGTTTTATATCTTTTTGGACTTCCCTTATCTCTTCCAGAATCCTTATCATATTTGCCGCTTCACCTGCACAAGGCCCATCGTCAGCTTTGCCGCCATGCACATGTGTAGGAGAGCCGCTTGTTGTATCCCTCTCTTCCATAGGCTCCGCAGTGATGCTTTTTTTAATCTCCATTCTTTTTCCCCATTCTTGCCCCCCTTATCAATTCAGATATTTTCCAATGATCTTATATTTGATGGATTTACGGGGCAAAATATGTGTTTTTCCAAAGGAGCTATTGATTTAAGCTGCCATTCTGGACGATGACGTCACCGGAACCCGTAGCTTACTTTTCTAAGAAATTTAATGAGCATTAGAGAAGCTATTCAACTATAGAAGAGGAATTATTATTCCTTGTTTTGGCTTTACAACATTTTGATGTGTATGTGGGTACAACTCAGAAACCACTCATAGTTTACACTGATCATGATCTGTTAGTGTTTTTGAGTAAGATGAAAAACAAAAATAGAAGGTTACTGAATTGGAGTTTGACGTTACAGGAGTATAATATTTTGATAACTCATATTAAAGGCAAAGATAATGTGATTGTTGACTATCTAGATGTTGAATGTACAATGTAATTTTTTTATTATGGAGTGGTATTTTAACATTTGTAACACTCCTACTGTATATTGGTGTGTAAGGTGCTGTATGATAATACTGTGTATATTGTGTATGTTGTAGATTGTATACATTTGTATTTTTTTTGTAAATAGTTGTGAAAATTTTGCTCATAACAGACCAAAGTTTTCCCTTTTGGAGGGAGGTGTTACATGCCTCGTGGATATCTTGTGACTGTCTTATGACCATGATGTATTTGGGTATCCTGTGAGCTATGTTCTTTCTAAGATGTACACATGTGCGCACGCACACATTTTAAAACCAGCGCACAAAGGAAATTAATGTCCGCTCAAAAGGTTAGGTACCTAAAATAATGTAGTAATTAATAATTATACTTATTGAAAATAATCTTTTAGCTAAGTGTTTCTGTTAACTAGTTAGTCAGTTTTTCAAATATCACAATGCCCGTCACTCACCTTTCCTGTTCCAGTTTGTACAGCTGCATCGTGACGACAGCCATCTTTGGTGGACAGTGTTAATATTGTAAAGTTGAAGTTTTGCCATGCCAAAACGTGAAGAAAACAAAACAGTAGATACAAGTTCGCTGTTGACTTTTATAAATAGTCTTTGTTTTCATTTAGAAGAAAGGTTTCCTGAAGATGAGATACAAGAATGGTCAGCTTTTGATTTCTTCGCGAATGCAGGTTGTGACTTCACATTTGGCGATGAACAAGTTAATGCCTTATGGCTAAAATATCATGATTTTCTAGCTGAAAATACTGTGATAGACAGTTTAATGATTTCAAATTTTCCGTGCAAGAAAAAATTAAATCCAAACTTCGCTCAAATAGTGGCATTTGTACTTCAAAATGAACAGTTTTGCAACCTTGCACAATTGGTGGACATTGGGGGAAACCTTTCTTGCATCTGGTGCGGACTGTGAGCGAGGTTTTAGCCTAATGAATCAACTCAAGAACAAGCTGAGAAACCGTTTAGGTGAATGTCATTTGGATATGTTAATGTGAATCAAAAGCTATCAATTGGATGGAAGTTCTATTAGTCTAGATAGAGTATACAAAGAATGGGTAAATGCCAAAGTCAGGAGAGAGAAAAATAACTGAGTGACTTAAATATGTATGTTATTTTGTGCAGTTTTATGTTAAATAGATTAGATTAGATTAGATTAAAATATTTTGTAAACCTACATAAACTGTGCCATGCGTGCATTCAGTGCGCACGTACTTTTGTCACAGGAAAAAAATTTGCACAACATAAGATTTTTGCGCACACTGACTACTAAAATTTAGAGGGAACATTGCTTGTGAGTATGATGTAATTGTCTTGTGATGGTGGGGTGATGTAATCTTACCGCCAGTGTGAGGTCACATGATGTAATTTTCCCACCGGTGTGAGGTCACGTGATGGCATGTTCCAACAGGTATATAAGGGGAAACCCCTGCTGTCACGCAGTTAGTTCATCAGTTAATTATGTTGCATATTCGTCTCATGATGCAGTTTCGTTTTAAAGCTGAGTTTTACTTTCTATATTAAGGTAAAAACATTGTGCCAGCAGTTTCGCCAGTCACTATCAGTTTTTGTTTGTTGCACCTTTGATTTACCTTTACAGTCTAGTATTGGAGAGTGAAGACCTTACCAAAGTACGGGAACCCGAAGGACTGAGTAAAGTTGATGTCATTCGGCGGTTTTATAAAGGATCGACCTTATTGAATCTTTGTTCAGGAATAGTGGCCTGCATCTGAGATAATCCCTGCAAGATCAGGAAGGTTTGTGCAGTGTTCACCCTCCAGCAAAAAGGTCAGTTCCTTTAAGCCGTTTTATTTCCTACGCCATGAATCCTTTGGACAAGGCACCTCTCGGCTGGGATCAGCAGTAATGTCACGTCTTCGAAGAAATCAGTTTTCAGAGAAGTCTCTCCTTACTGACTGTATAAATCACTTGGACTTTCGAATTTACCACTTTAAGACTGTGTCCGAATTTAACACTTTAAGAACTATTCCAGAGTTTGGCTGTTTGTTAAATTGACATATAGCAGTTAACTTCCGGTTAAGTTAGTCATTTGTTTACTTTTACTATTGTTGAACAGTGTTTAATAAATGTTTATGTTTGTTTATAAAACCTGACTCAATTCTATATCATTGCTGCTGACCACGTAACAACCTTCCTTGAATGTTTTCATGTTTTATTGTTTAAAACATTGAATCACAGTGGATTTAATTTGGCTTTTTTGACACTGATCAAAAGGCGCTTTTATGTCAAAGTGAAAAATGATCTCTACAAAGGGATCTAAATTAATTACTAATATAAACACAAGATAAATGATTACAGAAGTATTCACCCCCCTTAATATGACACACTAAATCATCACTGGTGCAGACAGCTGGTTTTGGAAGTCACATAATTAGTTAAATGGAGATCACCTGTGTGCAGTCAAGGTGTTTCAATTGATTGTAGTAAAAATACACCTCTATCTAGAAGGTCCAACTGCTGGTGAGTAGTATCCTCGTGAAAATTACACCATAAAGACAAAAGAACACTTCAAGCAACTTCACAAAAAGGTTATTGAAAAGCACAAGTCAGGAGATGGATACAAAAAAGTCTCCAAGTCACTGAATATCCCTTGAAGTAGTTAAGTCAATCATCAAGAAATGAAAAGAATATGACACAGCTGTAAATCTGCCTAGAGCAGGCCATCCTGAAAACCTGAATGACCATGTGATAAGAGGACTAGTGAAAGATGCCACCAAGAGACCTTTGACAACTCTGGAGGAGTTACAAGCTTCAGTGGCTGAGCTGGGAGAGACTGCACATACAACAACTGTTGCCTGGGTGCTTCAGCAGTCACAGCTTTATGGGAGAGTGGCAAAGAGAAAGCCACTGTCAAAGACAGCTCACATGAAATCCAGATAGAGTTTGCCAGAAGGCATGTGGGACATTCTAAAGTCAGCTGGAAGAAGGTTCGATGGTCTGATGAAAGCAAAATTGAGCTTTTAGGCCACCAGACTGAAAGCTATGATTGGCGTAAGCCAAAGAACGCACATCATCAAAACACACCATCCGTACTGTGAAGCATGGTGCTGGCTGTGGGGATGCTTCACTGCAGCAGGCCCTGGAAGGCTTGTGAAGGTAGAGGGAAAAATAAATGCTAAGAAATACAGGGAGATCCTGGAGGAAAACCTGATGCAGTCTGTAAGAGAACTGCAACCTGGAAGACAATTTGTTTTCCAGCAAGACAATGACCCCAAGCATAAAGCTAAAGCTACACAAGAATAGCTTAAAGACAACAAAGTTAATGTCCTGGAGTGGCCACATCAGAGTACAGATCTCAATCCAATTGAGAATTTGTGGCTGGACTTGAAAAGGGCTGTTCACTCACAATCCCCATGCAATCTGACAGAGATTGAGTAGTTTTGTAAAGAAGAATGGGGAAAAATTACAGAGTCCAGATGTGCAAAGCTGATAGAGACCTATCCACATAGATTCAAAGCAGTAATTGCTGCCAAAGGTTATGCATCTACTAAAGTCCAACTTGAAGGGAGTGGATACTTATGAAACCAATTATTTTATATTTCATTTTTGTAATTAGTTTAGATTACTTTGTAGAGATCTGTTTTCACTTTGACACAGTCTTCTTCTGTTGATCAATGTAAAAAAAAAACCAAACTAAATCCACTGTGATTCAATGTTATTAAACAATAAAACATGAAACTTTCTGCGGGGGGGGATAAATACTTTTTGCAGGCACTGTAAACAAGATGAAAATCTAAGTCTTTTAATACAGAGTCCATCAGCCGTTGGAAAGTCTGTGCTGCATTTTTCACCCCAAACAGCATGCACAGAACTCAGAGGCCAAACGGGGTTATCACAGCCATTTTGGGAATTCCTCCAAGTACACAGGCACCTTCCTCCATCAAGTTGATCTTGGAAAAAATCAAATTTCCGAGAAGTCCTGAATTTATAGGACTGGGTAACAATTGAAGAAGGTGGCCTGGTTAACATAGAACATAGAACATAGAATAGTACAGCACAGTACAGGCCCTTCGGCCCACAATGTTGTGCCAACCCTCAAACCCTGCCTCCCATATAAGCCCTCACCTTAAATTCCTCCATATACCTGTCTAGTAGTCTCTTAAACTTCACATGTGTATCTGCCTCCACCACTGACTCAGGCAGTGCATTCCACGCACCAACCACTCTCTGAGTAAAAACCCTTCTTCTAATATCCCCCTTGAACTTCCCACCCCTTACCTTAAAGCCATGTCCTCTTGTATTGAGCAGTGGTGCCCTGGGGAAGAGGCGCTGGCTATCCACTCTATCTATTCCTCTTATTATCTTGTACATGTCTATCATGTCTCCTCTCATCCTCCTTCTCTCCAAACAGTAAAGCCCTAGCTCCCTTAATCTCTGATCATAATGCATACTTCCTAAACCAGGCAGCATCCTGGTAAATCTCCTCTGTACCCTTTCCAATGCTTCCACATCCTTCCTATAGTGAGGTGATCAGAACTGGACACAGTACTCCAAGTGTGGCCTAACCAGAGTTTTATAGAGCTGCATCATTACATCGCGACTCTTCAACTCTATCCCTCGACTTATAGAAACATAGAAAATAGGTGCAGGAGTAGGCCATTCGGCCCTTCGAGCCTGCACCGCCATTTATTATGATCATGGCTGATCATCCAACTCAGAACCCCGCCCCAGCCTTCCCTCCATACCCCCTGACCCCCATAGCCACAAGGGCCATATCTAACTCCCTCTTAAATATAGCCAATGAACTGGCCTCAACTGTTTCCTGTGGCAGAGAATTCCACAGATTCACCACTCTCTGTGTGAAGAAATTTTTCCTAATCTCGGTCCGAAAAGGCTTCCCCTCTATCCTCAAACTGTGGCCCCTCGTTCTGGACGTCCCCAACATCGGGAACAATCTTCCTGCATCTAGCCTGTCCAATCCCTTTAGGATCTTATACGTTTCAATCAGATCCCCCCTCAATCTTCTAAGTTCCAACGAGTACAAGCTCAGTTCATCCAGTCTTTCTTCATATGAAAGTCCTGCCATCCCAGGAATCAATCTGGTGAACCTTCTTTGTACTCCCTCTATGGCAAGGATGTCTTTCCTCAGATTAGGGGACCAAAACTGCACACAATACTCCAGGTGTGGTCTCACCAAGGCCTTGTACAACTGCAGTAGTACCTCCCTGCTCCTGTACTCGAATCCTCTCGCTATAAATGCCAGCATACCATTGGCCTTTTTCACCGCCTGCTGTACCTGCATGCCCACTTTCAATGACTGGTGTACAATGACACCCAGGTCTCATTGCACCTCCCCTTTTCCTAATCGGCCACCGTTCAGATAATAATCTGTTTTCCTATTTTTGCCACCAAAGTGGATAACTTCACATTTATCCACATTAAATTGCATCTGCCATGAATTTGCCCACTCACCCAACCTATCCAAGTCACCCTGCATCCTCTTAGCATCCTCCTCACAGCTAACACTGCCACCCAGCTTCGTGTCATCCGCAAACTTGGAGATGCTGCATTTAATTCCCTCATCCAAGTCATTAATATATATTGTAAACAACTGGGGTCCCAGCACTGAGCCTTGCGGTACCCCACTAGTCACCACCGCCTGCCATTCTGAAAAGGTCCCGTTTATTCCCACTCTTTGCTTCCTGTCTGCTAACCAATTCTCCACCCACACCAATACCTTACCTCCAATACCGTGTGCTTTAAGTTTGCACACTAATCTCCTGTGTGGGACCTTGTCAAAAGCCTTTTGAAAATCCAAATATACCACATCCACTGGTTCTCCCCTATCCACTCTACTAGTTACATCCTCAAAAAATTCTATGAGATTCGTCAGACATGATTTTCCTTTCACAAATCCTTGCTGACTTTGTCCGATGATTTCACCGCTTTCCAAATGTGCTGTTATCACATCCTTGATAACTGACTCCAGCAGTTTCCCCACCACCGACGTTAGGCTAACCGGTCTATAATTCCCCGGTTTCTCTCTCCCTCCTTTTTTAAAAAGTGGAGTTACATTAGCCACCCTCCAATCCTCAGGAACTAGTCCAGAATCTAACGAGTTTTGAAAAATTATCACTAATGCATCCACTATTTCTTGGGCTACTTCCTTAAGCACTCTAGGATGCAGACCATCTGGCCCTGGGGATTTATCTGCCTTTAATCCCTTCAATTGACCTAACACCACTTCCCTACTAACATGTATTTCCCTCAGTTCCTCCATCTCACTGGACCCTCTGTCCCCTACTATTTCTGGGAGATTATTTATGTATTTATGTCCTCCTTAGTGAAGACAGAACCAAAGTAATTATTCAATTGGTCTGCCATGTCCTTGCTCCCCATAATCAATTCACCTGTTTCTGTCTGTAGGGGACCTACATTTGTCTTTACCAGTCTTTTCCTTTTTACATATCTATAAAAGCTTTTACAGTCCGTTTTTATGTTCCCTGCCAGTTTTCTCTCATAATCTTTTTTCCCCTTCCTAATTAAGCCCTTTGTCGTCCTCTGCTGAACTCTGAATTTCCCCCAGTCCTCAGGTGAGCCACTTTCTCTGGCTAATTTGTATGCTTCTTCTTTGGAATTGATACTATCCCTAATTTCTCTTGTCAGCCATGGGTGCACTACCTTCCTTGATTTATTCTTTTGCCAAACTGGGATGAACAATTGTTGTAGTTCATCCATGCAACCTTTAAATGCTTGCCATTGCATATCCACCGTCAATCCTTTAAGTGTCATTTGCCAGTCTATTTTATGAAAGCTAACACCCCATAAGCTTTCCTAACTACCCTATCCACCTGTGAGGCAACTTTCAGGGATCTGTGGACATGTACCCCAAGATCCCTCTGCTCTTCCACACTACCAAGTATCCTGCCATTTACTTTGTACTCTGCCTTGGAGTTCGTCCTTCCAAAGTGTACCACCTCACACTTCTCTGGGTTGAACTCCATCTGCCACTTCTCAGCCCATTCCTGCATCCTATCAATGTCTCTCTGCAATCTTTGACAATCCTCTACACTGTCTACAACACCACCAACCTTTGTGTCATCTGCAAACTTGCCAACTCACCCTTCTACCCCTACATCCAGGTCGTTAATAAAAATCACGAAAAGTAGAGGTCCCAGAACAGATCCTTGTGGGACACCACTAGTCACAATCCTCCAATCTGAATGTACTCCCTCCACCACCACCCTCTGCCTTCTGCAGGCAAGCCAATTCTGAATCCACCTGGCCAAACTTCCCTGGATCCCATGCCTTCTAATTTTCTGAATAAGCCTACCGTGTGGAACCTTGTCAAATGCCTTACTAAAATCCATATAGATCATATCCACTGCACTACCCTCATCTATATGCCTGGTCACCTCCTCAAAGAATTCTATCAGACTTGTTAGACATGATCTGCCCTTCACAAAGCCATGCTGACTGTCCTTGATCAGACCATGATTCTCTAAATGCCTATAGATCCTATCTCTAAGAATCTTTTCCAACAGCTTTCCCACCACAGATGTAAGGCTCACTGGTCTATAATTACCCGGACTATCCCGACTATCTTTTTTGAACAAGGGGACAACATTCACCTCCTTCCAATCCTCCGGTACCATTCCCGTGGACAACGAGGACATAAAGATCCTAGCCAGAGACTCAGCAATCTCTTCTCTCACCTCGTGGAGCAGCCTGGGGAATATTCCGTCAGGCCCCGGGGACTTATCTGTCCTAATGTATTTTAACAACTCCAACACCTCCTCTCCCTTAATATCAACATGCTCCAGAACATCAGCCTCATTCATATTGTCCTCACCATCATCAAGTTCCCTCTCATTGGTGAATACCGAAGAGAAGTATTCATTGAGGACCTCGCTCACTTCCACAGCCTCTGGGCACATCTTCCTACCTTTATCTCTAATCGGCCCTACCTTCACTCCTGTCATCCTTTTTTTCTTCACATAATTGAAGAATGCCTTGGGGTTTTCCTTTACCCTACTCGCCAAGGCCTTCTCATGCCCCCTTCTTGCTCTTCTCAGCCCCTTCTTAAGCTCCTTTCTTGCTTCCCTAAATTCCTCAATAGACCCATCTGATCCCTGCTTCCTAAACCTCATGTATGCTGCCTTCTTCCACCTGACTAGATTTTCCACCTCACTTGTCACCCATGGTTCCTTCACCCTACCATTCTTTATCTTCCTCACCGGGACAAATTTATCCCTAACATCCCGCAAGAGATCTCTAAACATCGACCACATGCTCATAGTACATTTCCTTGCAAATACTTCATCCCAATTCACACCCGCAAGTTCTAGCCTTATAGCCTCATAATTTGCCTTTCCCCAATTAAAAATTTTCCTGTCCTCTCTGATTCTATCCTTTTCCATGATAATGCTAAAGGCCAGGGAGCGGTGGTTACTGTCCCCCAGATGCTCACCCACTGAGAGATCTGTGACCTGACCCGGTTCATTACCTAGTACAAGATCTAGTATGGCATTCCCCCTAGTCGGCCTGTCCACATACTGTGACAGGAATCCGTCCTGGACACACTTAACAAACTCTGCCCCATCTAAACCCTTGGAACTAATCAGGTGCCAATCAATATTAGGGAAGTTAAAGTCACCCATGATAACAACCCTGTTATTTTTGCACCTTTCCAAAATCTGCCACCCAGTCTGCTCCTCTGTATCTCTGCTGCTACCAGGGGGCCTATAGAATACCCCCAATAGAGTAACTGCTCCCTTCCTGTTCCTGACTTCCACCCATACTGACTCAAAAGAGGATCCTGCTACATTACCCACCCTTTCTGTAGCTGTAATAGTATCCCTGACCAGTAATGCCACCCCTCCTCCCCTTTTTCCGCCCTCTCTATCCCTTTCAAAGCACTGAAATCCAGGAATATTGAGAATCCATTCCTGCCCTGGTGCCAGCCAAGTCTCTGTAATGGCCACTACACCATAATTCCATGTATGTATCCAAGCTCTCAGTTCATCACCTTTGTTCCTGATACTTCTTGCATTGAGGTACACACATTTCAGCCCTCCACCTTACTGTCTTTACACCGTTTATTCTGCTTCTCTTTCCTCAAAGCCTATCTGTATGTTAGATCTGGCTTTACTCCATGCACTTTTTTCACTGCTCTATCGCTCTGGGTCCCATCCCCCTCACAAATTAGTTTAAACCCTCCCGAACCATGCTAGCAAACCTATCTGCAAGGATATTGCTCCCCCTCGAGTTCAGGTGCAACCCATCCAATCTGTACAGGTCCCACCTTCCCCAAAAGAGATCCCAATGATCTAAAAATCTAAAACCCTGCTCCCTGCACCAACTCCTCAGCCACGCATTCAACTGCCATCTCCTCCAATTCTTACCATCACTGTCACGTAGCACTGGCAGCAATCCTGAGAACGCCACCCTTGAGGTCCTGTTCTTCAGCCTTCTGCCTAGTTACCGAAACTCACACTTCAGGACCTCATCCCTCTTCCTGCCTATGTCGTTGGTCCCAACACGTATCACGACTTCTAGTTGCTTTCCCTCTCGTACCAGGATGTCGTCCACCCGGTCAGAGACTTCCCAGACCCTGGCACCCAGGTTTCGGTAATCGCCACAAGGGCAGTAACCACCATTGGACTTAGGAACCATATGGAGGAGCAAAGCCTAGGGGCTATTCAACTGGCATACAATGCCAAGTCTTTCCTTATTGCCAAACTCAACCTTCGTGGTTGCCAGCTTTTCTGGGTCTAGTCTACATGCACGGGCATAGACTGCTGAGCCAGTTGTAGAAATGTGGTGCTTTACCTCATGTGTTGTGACTGTAGTGGAGAATGTGGGCTTGGTGAGGTTTGGGAATTCACTCAGCAGTCGAGTAAACTCACGTGGTGGTGAATGCACTTAACCAAGTCATGGTGGGGAGCTTACTAGGGCCGCAAGGTAACGACCCAAAGTCCTTGACATCCACTTGCTGGCAGTTCTTAAGATCACATAATAGTCCTTGGGCTCACAGGAAATGTGCACTGAGCAGAGACAGAGCCACTTCAGCCAGAACGACATCCCATGTGTATTTAGAGATACAATACAGGATAGGCTTCCGGCCCTCCCAGTAACCCCCGACAATTCTGACTTCACCCTAACCCGGACAATTTATAATGCTCAATTAACCCACCCAGGAGGTTTCTGGACTGTGGGAGGAAACCAGAGTACCTGGGGATGATGTACAGAGACTCCTTACAGAGGATGCTGGAAATGAACCCCAAACTCCAACATCCCAAGCTGTAATAGTGTCGCACTAACCACTACAGTACCATGGCGCCCAAGACCTTTGTCCTTACAGATGTTATTTGACCTGCTCAATTCCTCTAGCAACTTGATATTTGGCCAGAGTAGGCCATTTGATCCTGAACCATTCAATGTATTAGGCAGATTTTATGCATTGTTTTGCGTATTGGGCAGATTTTAAGCACTGCTTTGAAAGAGGCAAAAGAGAAGTAGAGGCTTGGGGGGTGTAAATACCATTTCATAGGGAACAGACTCTTGAAGTCGTACATGCCAATATGAAGCAAGTGAAAAATTGAAGGGGATAGAACTGATGAAACACAACTTTGCAGGGCTGGAGGACATTACAAGAAAAGTAATGCCTAGGACCACGTAAGGATTAAACACACACAAAGAAAGATATTTTAAACTCCTGGAATTGGTGGATGACAAAAAATGTAGATTAGTGAGTAGAGTGTTAATAAGTGGCTAGGACGTAGGTTCTGGGCCAAGTGCATGGTGAAAATGAATGATTAGAAGTTAGTTTGAGTTATGCAGTGGGCAGTGTTGATGAGATATTGGAACTTAGTGTGAGTTACATAATGGCCAGCTGAACTTTGGATGATCTCAAAGTCTTTATAAACCTCCAGGTAAAATACGAAATTAGATAATAAGTCTACAAGAAATTACCTTAGAAGTGCAGTTCAATGTATTCAAACTGCAAGTAACAAGCACACTTAAGAATCAACAGTTGAGCTCAGAATTTTGAATGGGGAGTTATTACCATTTAATACACTCATCCACTAGAGGGTGCAATTAACAACTGGATTGCAGCACAAGGCTTCATCATGAGTTCTAAAGGCTAACTTACTTTTTGTATGTCTTACCATTTGAATAAAAAACAAAATTTAAATACAATAGAAAAGGTCGCATTCTGAAAACAAAACTGTGTATTTAACAATTTCATATTTAGAAATTCAGTCTTTCTGGCTGTCACTTGTTGCAAATAAAATGGTACAACTTTGAGTGAAATATGAAACAGTATATTGTTGTCTCCTGGTGGAGGTGCATTCTGCTTCACTCCATTGGTTTCAGTAAAAGCAAGAAACATCCAATTCCAGGGTGTTCTTATATGCTTGAGTTGCTATTTGCACCATGCAGTGTTTTCAGTGCTCTTCATGATGCTTCATCACATGACCATCTTCCTGATGAACCCCAAATCAAAATATGTCGTACATCAGCCATGTATCCTAACAATCAGCCAAATGTCTCCTACAAAAAAACATTTTCTTTGAACTTATGATCAAAGTATGTTCTGACATGTCTGCCCTTCAGGAACTCAAAAGCTGACTGCATTCTAGTTGTATGTGGTACATTCCATTCGTGAAACAATCACATAATCTTGGTTCCAATTTCTCTTCCTATCAACTTTTTAAATTATCTCTCATGTTTGAACTGCCCTTCCTGCCAACCTGTTTGAGACTGGGTGGAATAGAGCTGTGCTCTCAGGCATGAACATTCCCCTGATCTTCCCACCAGCCTCAAGAGTAAATTATTGCAGCCAGTCATGTGACCAGCCAGCAGATCATTGGAAAGGGGAAGGAAATCAAAGAACAGCTGCAGAGTTCACAGCTGCTAGAGCCACTTCCTCACGGTGATAGATTTTGGGTTCATTCCGACCCTGGATGGTGTCTATGTGGAGTCTGCATGCATGTGCTTCCTGCAGATTCTCTGGCTTCTTCTCATGTACTAAAATCTCTCAGTTTGGGCGATTAAATAGTGTAGGTGAGCGATAGAATCTGGGCTGAAATGTTGAAGCTCAGAGACCTCGGCCTTCATTCTCCTTTGTGCAGCTGGATCCTAGATTTCCTGTCAGGTCACCGGCAGGTGGTAAGAGTGGGCTCCCTCACCTCCACCCCTCTGACTCTCAACACAGGAACCCCCAGGGCTGTGTCCTAAGCCCCCTCCTTTACTCTCTGTATACCCATGACAGTGTTGTCATCCACAGCTCCAATCTGCTAATTAAATTTGCTGACGATACTACATTGATTGGCCTTATTTCAAATAACAACGAGGCAGCCTACAGAGAAAAAGTCATTACCCTGACACAGTGGTGTCAAGAAAACAACCTCTCCCTCAATGTCGCAAAAACAAAGGAGCTGGTTGTGAACTACAGGAGGAATGGAGACATCAATGGATCTGGGTTTGAGAGGGTTCCTCAGCATACACATCAATGTGGATCTCACGTGGTCTGTACATACCGGCTGTGTGGTGAAAAAAGCACAACAGCACCACGTTTACCTCAGACAGCTGAAGAAGTTTAGCTTGAGTCCTCAAATCCTAAGGACTTTCTACAGGGGCACAATTGAGAGCATCCTGACTGGCTGCATCACTGCCTGGTATGGGAACTGTACATCCCTCAATCGCAGGAGTGGTGTGGACAGCCCAGCACATCTGTAGATGTGAACTTCACATTATTCAGGATATTTACAGAGACAGGTGCGTAAAAAGGGCCTGAAGGATCATTGGAGAACCGAGCCACTCCAACTACAAACTGTTCCAGCTGCCAACATCCCAGAAATGGTACTGCAGCATTAAAGCCAGGACCAACAGGTTCCAGGACAGCTTCCTCCACCGGGCCATCAGACTGATTAATTCATGCTGATACAATTACAATATTGATTGTTCTGTTGTACATACTATTTATTATTAACTACTATAAATTGCACATTGTACATTTAGATGGAGATGTAACATAAGGATTGTTACTCCTTGTGTTTGTGAAGGATATAAGTAATAAAGTCAATTCAAATTCACGATGTGGAAAGAATAAAATAAGATCAGTATAAAATGAACAGCATCTCTCTGTGCCTGTCGGTCACCTGCAGAGGAACCCATAGGGCCAAAGGGTAAAATTGCAAGCTCCATGCAAACAGGACTTTACATCAGAATGGAACTGAGATTATTGGAGATTGCACATAACCCTTCACTTTCCTCATAAGTGGACCAGCAAAATCCATACACATTTTTGGCCACGGTCATGAAATTAAAGTCTGCCATGGACGGTCCCAAGCCCGGCTGTGAAAGGAGGATGATTGGGTGTGGGGCCAGCAACTCCTTCCTGTAAAAACCCAGAGCTACAGAAACCCCTTCATTCCAAGAATCATCGCCGTGAATCTCTTCTAGACTCTTTCCAAAGACAACACATCCTTTCTGAGATATGGGGCCCAAAACTGTTGACAATACTCCAAGTGTGGCCTGATTAGTGTCTTATCTCCTTGCTTTTATATTCTATTCCCCTTGAAATAAATGGCAACATTTCATTTGCCTTTTTTACCGCAGACTTAACCTGTGAATTAACCTTCTGGGAGTCTTGCATGTGGACTCCTAGGTCCTTTTGCACCTCTTTTGAACCCCTTCCCCATTTAGATAATAGCCCACTCTACACTATTGTTCTTTTTACCAAGATGCATTATCGTATTTTTCCCAACACTGCCTTCCATCTGCTTCATTTTTGCCCATTCTTCCAATGTGTCTAAGCTCTGCTGTAATCGCATTGCTTCCTCAGCGCTACCTACCCATCAACCTAGAATTTGAATTAGAATTAGAACTTTATTTCTTACATCCATGAGGAAGAGTGCAGGGGAATCTCATTGAAACCTATGAAATGTTGAAAGGACAAAATAAGGCTATTGTCTTCCACAGTGAGGACAGATGCAAGGTACTTATTAAGTTCATCTCCCATTTATTTGCCCCCATTACTACCTCACCAGCATCACTTTCCAGTGGTCCAATATTAACGCCCACCTCCCTTTTACTCATAATATAATTGAAAAAAATAGTATCCTGCTTTATATTATTGCATAGTTTGCCCTCTTTTCCCTTCTTATAGCTTTTTTAGTTGGCTTTTGTTGGGTTTTAAAAGCTTGCCCAGGTGGATTGGAGGCGGATACTGGTGGGGTTGATGGCAGAGCAGAGATGACTGAAATTTCTGGGAATAGTTCAAGGCGCAGGATAGATATGTCCCACAGAAGTTGTTCTCAAATGTCAGAGATAGGCAACCGTGGCTGACAAAGAAAGTTAAGGACCGCATAAGAGCCAAGGAAAGGGCTTATTAGGTAGCAAAAGTAAGTGGGAAGTTGAATGAATGATGGATTTATGCATGGAAAGTCATGTTTGACAAATCTTATTGAATTTTTTGAAGAGGTTACTAGGAAAGTTGACGAGGGTAAAGCGGTGGATGTTGTCTATATGGACTTCAGTAAGGCCTTTGACAAGGTTCCACATGGAAGATTAGTTAGGAAGGTTCAATCGTTAGGTATTAATATCGAAGTAGTAAAATTGATTCAGCAGTGGCTGGATGGGAGATGCCAGAGAGTAGTGGTGGATAACTGTGTGTCAGATTGGATGCCGGTGACTAGCGGTGTGCCTCAGGGATCTGTACTGGATCCAATGTTGTTTGTCATATACATTAATGATCTGGATGATGGGGTGGTAAATTGGATTAGTAAGTATGCAGATGATACTAAGATAGGTAGCATTGTGGATAATGAAGTAGGTTTTCAAAGCTTGCAGAGAGATTTAGGCCAGTTAGAAGAGTGGGCTGAAAGATGGCAGATGGAGTTTAATGCTGATAAATATGAGGTGCTACATTTTGGTAAGAATAATCAAAATAGGACATACATGGTAAATGATAGGGCATTGAAGAATGCAGTAGAACAGAGAGATCTAGGAATAATGGTGCATAGTTCCCTGAAGGTGGAATCTCATGTGGATAGGGTGGTGAAGAAAGCTTTTGATATGCTGGCCTTTATAAATCAAAGTATTGAGTATGAGAGTTGGGATGTAATGTTGAAATTGTACGAGGCATTGGTGAGGCCAAATTTGGAGTATTGCGTACAGTTCTGGTCGCCGAATTATAGGAAAGATGTCAACAAAATTGAGAGAGTACAGAGAAGATTTACTAGAATGTTACCTGGGTTTCATCTCCCAAGTTACAGAGGAAGGTTGAACAAGTTGGGTCTTTATTCTTTGGAGCATAGAAGATTGAGGGGGGACTTGATAGAGGTATTTAAAATTATGAGGCGGATAGATCTGTCACAATGGCGGGGGCATTGGGAGAAAGGGTGGACCCAAATGCAAGATATATCTTGTGAGGTTACTTAGATTTAGTTTATTGTTCGATACCAGGAGAGCTAGGCAGGAGCAGGGGTAGCGAACTGGACAAGGACTCAGGACTACTACTAGGCTGGGACTAGTTGTCTGGGCTAGGACTTGGAATTGGATCCCAGAACTAGAGGAGACATGAAAAGGCTAGGGTATGGACTCCGAGCCCGAGACTGGGCAAGGACCCAGTACCTGGGTCTTGCCTCGGGCTTGGACCCCTGCACCAGGCATGGACATGACATGGGCTAAGGAAGAGGAGGAACATGGAAAACAGAGCCTCGGTCTTGGGAGAGCAGGTACATGGAACGATAGTCGGACACAGAACACAGAGTCGGGACCCCTCCTTGGGTACAGGACATAGGGCCGGGACTCATGACCCCCCGCGGGGCAATGGCAAGACAGTCTGACCTACCCCACGGAGGCGAGGACAAGACACGACAAGACCAACACGAATGAACACCAGACAGTACCTATCTAGCTCCGGCGATGGAACTAGACCGAAATGCAGGCGGGGGCTGCAGATGAGGGCTAGAGGCAAGAGGGTCAGAGAAGGGATTCAGACAAGGGGGTAGGACAGGAATCACAGACCGCCAGGGCCAGGACTTGACCTGATGCTTGAGCGCCGCAAGGACCAGGACTTGACCTGGTGCTTGAACGCCACTAGGAACAGGACTTGATTTGGAGTTTGAATGCCCCCAGAGCCAGGACTTGACTTGGAGCCTCCAGGTAGTGGTGAGCTCTCGACTCGACCAGGGAACAGTAGACAGCGGTTCTTGATTCCATCCAGGGGGTTAACTGACGGAACCACCTTGATGAGGAAACTTTGCAGGCTCGCTTTGGTGAGGTAACTGGACTGGGTTGCTTTGGTGAGGAGAGGCGAATTACCGGCATTCGCTTCGGCAGAGACTAGGCTTGCTCCGGCCAGATGACATTGGCACGCCATGACTTTGCAGATGCTCCCACACCGAATGGCTGAAAGCTGGAGACTATAAACTACCGGTTCAGCCAAGCGTTAATTGCCTCTAATCACCAAAGTTGAGGGACACGGGAAAACAAGGAATCAACGGTCTGGATCGTAACATAAACAAGGTAAATTTAAAGGGACCCCAATCCGGACCATGACAAGATCGAGTTGACGTGGATAGGCTTTTTCCATTGAGAGTGGGGGAGATTTAATCAAGACGGACATAAGTTGAGAGTTAAAGTGCAAAAGTTTATGGGTAACATGAGGGGGAACTTCTTTACTCAGAGAGTGGTAGCTGTGTGGAACGAGCTTCCAGCAGAAGTGGTTGAGGCAGGTTCGATGTTGTCATTTAAAGTTAAATTGGATAGCTGTATGGATAGGAAAGGAATGGAGAGTTATGGGCTGAGTGCAGTTCTGTGGGACTAGGTGAGAGTAAGAGTTTGGCACGGACTAGAAGGGCCGAGATGGCTTGTTTCCGTGCTGTAATTGTTATATTGTTATATGGTTATATACGCTATCAGTGACATAATCTGCTGGGTTGAGAATGAGGTGCTGTCCATTTACTCCATCAGTGATAGGACCTGCTGTGTTGCAGATGTGGTGCTAACCATGTATGCATCATTGATACCATCTACTGGGTTGTGAATGTCTATGTGCTCTATCACTGACATGATCTGCTGTATGTCAATGGGGTGCTGTTCATGTACTGCATGGTGACATCATCTGCTGGGTTATAAATAGGGTTTTGTCCATATATGTTCCATCAGTGACACCATCTGCTGGGTTGTGGTTGTTGTGCTGTCCATATACTCCATCAATGACATGATCTGCTGGTATTGTGAATGGGATGTGTTCTATGTACTCTATCAGTGACATGATCTGTTGGTGTTGTAAATGGGACGTATTCTATGTACTCTATCAGTGACATGATCTGTTGGTGTTGTGAATGCGGTCCTATCCATATAAGCCATCAGTGATACCAACTGTTGGTCCGTGAATGGAGTATTGTCCATGCAATCCAACAGTGACAGTATAGGCTGGGCTGTGAATGGGGTGCTGTCATTGTATTTTATCAATGACACAATCTGCTGGGTTGTGAATTTGGTGCTGTCTATATACTTCATTGTGACACCATCATTTGGGTTCTGAATGTAGTGCTCCATCAGTAACATTAACTGCCGGTTTGCGAATGGGGTACTGTCCATGCACTCCAACACTGACACCATTGGACAGGTTGCTAATGGACTGCTGTCCAGATACTTATAGTAACCATCCTTCTCCGTGGATTGTCACCTTGTCGCGGTGGAGAAGCTTGTGTGGTCCTGAGATCCCGAGAGCAATGCTGTCTGGACCTATGCTTCTGGTAGGGTCACCCATGGTGGTAAGGTCGAGGATGAGGTCCCTGACAAAGAATAATCCAACCAAGACCTCAACGGTGGAACAGGAGGACGAAGTTACTTCAAACTCAGCGGCTGTGAAGGATGATGAAGGCTGCAACAAATCCATCAACTCCAATTGTCATGGTTTCCACGCCACTGGAATCAGTTAGTTGATTTGTGAAGTATCGTGTGCTTCTTGGAGTGCAACATCAAGTACACATTAAACAAATACATGCACAGGTGTCTTCGCTCTGTACAGAACGAAGACCATCATCCTCGAGCTCAAGGGATAGCCGCGATAGAGTAACTCCATTGGCTGGGTTGTGAATGCTGTGTGGTCCATATACTCCATCAACAACATAGTCTAGTGCATTGTGAATGGGGTGCTGTCCATGTACTCCATCAGTGACACCATCTGCTGGGTTGTGAATGAGGAGCTGGTTATTTACACCATCAAAAACATGATATGCTGGGTTGGGAGTGGGGTCCTGTCCATGTATTCCATAAGTAACACTATCGACTGGTGGTGAAGGGGTTGCAGTACATGGACTCCATCAATGACATGATCTGCTGGGTTGTGAATGAGACCCTGTCCATGAGTTCCATCAATGAGAAAATCTGCTGATATGATTGGGTTGCTGTATATGTACTCTATCAATGATGAAATCTGCCGGGGTTGTGAGTCGGTTGCTGTCCACAGACTTCATCAATGACGCAATCTGCTGTATGTCAACGGGGTGCTGTTCATGTACTGCATGGCAACAGCATCTGCTGGGTTGTAAATGGAGTTTTGTCCATATGTACTCCATCAGTGACACAAACTGCTAGGTTGTGTGTGGTGCTGTCCATGTACTCCATCAATGATACTCTAGGCTGGGTTATAAATGGGGTGCTGTCCATGGATTCCATCAATGACATGATCTGCAGTGTTGTCAATGGGGTGCTGTCCATGTACTACATGGTGACAGCATCTGCTGTGTTGGGATTGGGGTTTGGTCCATTCATCTTCCATCAGTGACACCATCTGCTGGGCTGTGAATGGGGTTTTCTACATGTAATCTATCAGTGACACCATCTGCTGGGTTGTGAGAGGGGTGCTGTCCATGTAATCTATCACTGACACCATCTGCTGGGTTTTAAATGGTGTGCTGTCCATGTACTCCATCAAGAAAATGATCTGCTGAGTCGGAATGGGCAGCTGCCCAGCTACTTCATCAATGACATGATCTGCTGTATTGTGAAGGACATGCTATCCTCGTCCTTCCTCAGTGACATGATTTGCTGGGTTGAGAGTTGGGTGTACATGTACTCCATCAGTGACATGATTTGCTGGGTTGTGAATGGGGTGCTTTCCATGTACTCCAACAGTGACAGATCCGGGTTGTGAATGGGGTGTACATGTACTCCATCAGTGACCCCTTATGCTGGGTTGTGAATGGGATACTTTCCATTTACTCCATCAGTAACACGATCCAAGTTGTGAATGGGGTGCTGTCCACTTACTCCATCAGTGACAGATCTAGGTTGTGAATGGGGTGCTGTCCATTTACTCCATCAGTGATATGATCCACTGGGCCGTAACTATGTTACTGTCAATATGCTCATACGTTCCATCAATGAAATGATTTGCCCCCTTTTCTCCCACACCCCAATTCCACAGTTACCCTGAGAGTCCCTTGGAGTGTTAGATTCTCTATTGCTTTGGAGTAATGGTTGTGATGCCACCTCTTGTTGGTAATGAGGTACTGTAGGACAAGTTAGGCTGCAGTGAGTCCACTCGCTGGCTCATACTCTCTGACCTATATTCTGGTGTCTGGAGAAAGAACTTGCAGAAGCTGCTCCAGAACAATAGTGTCACCAGTCTCCTCCTTGAACTTCTGCTCTGGTTGATCTATTGGCAGTAGGGACCCCTCAGTGGGTAACTTCCCCGGTGGTATAATACTGCAACAGAAGTGTTGGCAATAGGTTTCTACTGAAATATCAGACTTTGCCTGCAGCATCTACTTCAGATCAAGATAGTTGTTGGACCTCTCCTCATCCACTGCAATGTAGACTTCAGGAGTTTTACCCATCAGTATTGGTACTAGTTAGCAGGCCTACTCCTCCTCTGGCCATTGCCATATACCTCTCGAACCTGAAGAGGTAGTTCCCAATATTATCACTTTGTTGATAAGAAGGCATCTTCGGACCCTTCCACAGGCTTGGAAGTTCCTTTCTAAAAGCATTATCTCTGCTCTACTATGCAGGCAAAAAGTCTCAGAAGATTGTCCAGGGAGGGTTCAGAGACAGTGCCACTTGATGGCCTGAGTTTAGCCTGGGGTGATACATAGAAACATAGAAAACCTGCAGCACAATACAGGCCCTTCAGTCTACAAAGCTGTGCTGAACATGTACTTACCTTAGAAATTACCTAGGGTTACCCATAGCCTTCTATTTTTCTAAGTGCCATGTACCTGTCCAGGAGTCTCTTAAAAGACCCTATCGTATCCATTTCCACCACCATCGCCAGCAGCCAATTCCATGCACTCACCACTCTCTGCAAAAAAAATTTACCCCTGACATCTCCTCTGTACCTACTCCCAAGCACTTGAAACCTGTGCCCTCTTGTGCCAGCCATTTCAGCCCTGGGAAAAAGCCTTTGACTATCCACATGATCAATACCTCTCATCATTTTATTCACCTCTATCAGGTCACCTCTCATCATTTTATTCACCTCTATCAGGTCACCTCTCATCCTCTGTCGCTCCAAGGAAAAAAGGCCGAGTTCACTCAACCTATTCTCATAAGGCATGCTCCCCAATCCAGGCAACATCCTTGTAAATCTCCTCTGCACCCTTTCTATGGTTTCCAAATCCTTCCTATAGTGAGGCAACCAGAAATGAGCACAGTACTCCAACTGGGGTCTGACCAGGGTCCTATATAGCTGCAACATTACCTCTCGGCTCCTAAACTCAATTCTACAGTTGATGAAGGCCAATGCACCATATGCCTTCTTAACCACAGAGTCAACCTGCACAGCTGCTTTGAGTGTCCTATGGACTCGGATCCCAAGATCCCTCTGATCCTCCACACTGCTAAGAGTCTTACCATTAATATTATATTCTGCCATCATATTTGACCTACCAAAATGAACCACCTCACACTTAGGCCACACTTGGAGTACTGTGTCCAGTTCTGGTCATCTCACTATAGGAAGGATGTGGAAACATTGGAAAGGGTACAGAGGAGATTTACCAGGATGCTGCCTGGTTTAGAAAGTATGCATGATGATCAGAGATTAAGGGAGCTAGGGCTTTACTCTTTGGAGAGAAGGAGGATGAGAGGAGACATGATAGAGGTGTACAAGATAATAAGAGGAATAGATAGAGTGGATAGCCAGCGCCTCTTCCCCAGGGCACCACTGCTCAATACAAGAGGACATGGCTTTAAGGTAAGGGGCAGGAAGTTCAAGGGGGATATTAGAGGAAGGTTTTTTACTCAGAGAGTGGTTGGTGCGTGGAATGCACTGCCTGAGTCAGTGGTGGAGGCAGATACACTAGTGAAGTTTAAGAGACTACTAGACAGGCATATGGAGGAATCTAAGGTGGGGGCTTATATGGGAGGCAGGGTTTGAGGGTCAGCACAACATTGTGAGCCGAAGGGCCTGTACTGTGCTGTACTATTCTATGTTCTATGTTCTATGTTCTATCTGGGTTGAACTCCATCTGCCACTTCTCAGCCCAGTTTTGCAGCCTATCAATGTCCCACTGCAACCTCTGACAGCCCTCCACACTATCCACAACACCTCCTACTGTTGTGTCATCAGAAAATTTACTAACCCATCCCTCTACTTCTTCATCCAGGTCATTTATAAAAATCACAAAGAGCAGGGGTCACAGATCCTGAGGCACACTACCTACCTCCATGCAGAATATGACCCATCTACAACCACTCTTTGCCTTCGGTCAGCAAGCCAGTTCTGGATCCACAAAACAATGTCCCCTTGGATCCCATGCCTCCTTACTTTCTCAATAAGCCTTGCATGGGGTACCTTGTCAAATGCCTTGCTGAAATCTGTATACACTCCATCTACTGCTATACCTTCATCAATGTGCTTAGGCACATCCTCAGAAAATTCAATCAGGCTTGTAAGGCACGACCTGCCTTTGACAAAGCTATGCTGACTACTCCTAATCATATTACACCTCTCCAAATATTCATAAATCCTGTCTCTCAGGATCTTCTCCATCAACTTACCAACCACTGAAGTAAGACTCACTGGTCTATAATTTCCTGGGCTATCTCTACTCTCTTTCTTGAATAATGGAACAACATCCACAACCCTCCAATCCTCTGGAACCTCTCCCGTCCCCATTGACGATGCAAACATCATCGCCAGAGGCTCAGCAATCTCTTTCTTCACATCCCACAGTAGCCTGGGGTACACCTCATCTGGTCCCGGTGACTTGTCCAACTTGATGCTTTCCAAAAGCTCCAGCACATCCTCTTTCTTAATATCCACATGCTCAAGGTTCTCCTCCTCTGAGATCTTAGCTGTTTCCCAGGAATGTGCTTCACTTTTAGCTGCAGAGGGTTGCCCGATTTGGGAACATAGTCCCACTCTTCCCGAGTTGAATGCACCCTTTTGTGACTGGCTATGGCACCATTGCTACCATATATTAGATATGTGGGTTATGACTAAAGAAAAAAACGGCTCGAGTCACTTAGTGCTTTAGTGCAAGAGAGTTTATTAGGAGCGTAAAAAATCAAGCTTACAAAAATTAATGAAAATAGTGAAAAGAAAATGTCAATATTTACAAAAAGATATCTACCAGAAAACAATAATAACTCTGTACTTATTCTTGTCCAGTGTGAACCCCATCTCTCTCTCTCACTGACTGTGAACGCCTTTCTTTTTAGGCACTTAGACATACCATCTTGAATTACTAACAAAATTAGCTTAGGACTACACATGCATTAAAATATGATGCACCGCAGAATGTAGTTACTATTATATTACAAAATAAACAAAAGTATCTGCATTAATTACAGTAAGGAAAGCATAAACAGATTTACATTGGTTTAGGACTCATTACAAGAATATACCACGGAAGACATTGGAGTGTGTGTGCATGCTTAACACAACGACATCAGAATGACATGGCAATATTTGTGCGTGTGTGAATGTTTGTGCGTGTAAGGAGTGCATTTACCAAGTGCTCGCCATCTCAGTTTGGTGTTGGAAAAGTAGCCAGTTAGTGGTTAGGATTGATTGTTGAGAATAAATAAAAATAAGGCAGGGGCAAGTGGAGTGGCCTTTGTTGGAGTGGACAGTGTTAGAATGATCATTTGAGGCTTTAGCTCTTCAAGGCTTCTGTGAGGAGAGGCTTGTGTGAGAGAAGGCAGAAAAGCTGTAGGTAGTTTTTTCCGGTTTATTTATTGTTTCCTTCTTTATATTTGTGTAGTTAGAATAGTATGGATGTCAGGCAGTATAGTGGAATGCTCGTCTTACAGGATGTGCGAAGGCAGGGAGAGCTCCAGTGTCCCTGACAACATCACCTGAAAGAAGTGCACCCAGCTGCAGCTTCAGACACCCCACATTAAGGAGTTGGAGCTGGAATGGGATGAATTCTGGATCATTCAGGAGGCTGAGGGGTTGACATATAGGACATATGGAGAACTATTTGCATCTAAGGTACAGGACACAAGAGACGTGGTGACAGTCAGGAAGTGGAAAGGGGTTAAACAGCCAGTGCAGTGTACCACTAGAGCTACCCCCTCAACAGCACTTTGGACACTGTTGGGGGAAATGACCTAGCAGAAGGAAGTCAGGCGGTCAGGCCTCTGGCACTGAGTCTGGCTCTGTGACTCAGAAGGGAAAGTGGAAGAAGAGGTGAGTGTGGTGATAGGGGATTCATTAGTCTGGGGTACCGGAAGCAGGCTCTGTGAATAAGGACAAGATTCCCAGATGGGATGTTGCCATTCAGCACATCGAGTCTGTTCCACCATTCTACCATGGTTACTCTTGGACCACACTCAACCCCAGACACCTGCCTTCTCACCATAAACTTTGATGCCCTAACCTATTGAGAAAATAATCAACCTCTGCCTTGGATAGGCCTCCACCGCAGCCTGAGGAAGAACTTTCCACAGATTCACTGCTCTTTGGCTAAAAAAACTTCCTCCTTACCGCTGTTCTAAAGGGTCACCCCTCAATTTTGAGGATGTGCCCTCTAGTTCTGGATACCCCTACCATAGGAAACATCCTCTCCACATCCATCCTATCTAGTCCTTTCAACATTCAGTAGGTTTCAATGAGATCCTCCCGCATTCTTCTAATTCCAGTCAGTACAGGCCTAAAGCTGCCAAATGCTCCTCATGAGTTAATCCTTCATTCCTGGAATCGTCCTCTGAACCTCCTCTGGACTCGCTCCAATGACAATGCATCCTTTCTAAGATATGAGGCCCAAAACTGTTGACAGTTCTCTAAGTGTGGCCTGACTAGTGTTTTATAAAGGCTCATTGTTATCTGCTTGCTTTTATATTCTATTCCTCTTGAAATAAATGCCAACATTGCATTTGCCTTCTTTACCACAAACTCAACCTGTAAATTAACTCTTAAGTCCCTCTGCAAGTGTGATGTTTGAACTTTCTCCCCATTTAGGTAATAGTCCGCACTATTGTTCCTTTTACCAAAATACATCATCATACTTTTCCCAACACTGTATTCCATCTGCCACCATTTTTGCCCATTCTTCTAATTTGTCAAAGTCCTGCTCCAATCACATCGCTTCCTCAGCACTACCCATCCCTTCACCTATCTTCATGTCATCTGCAAACTTTGTCACTAATCCATCAATTCCATTATCTGTGTGTTCGTCCATAGTCGACGTCGATGAGGACTTCGGCACCATTATGATGGTGTCAAGACTAGGGTGTGATTTGGATTTAAGTGAGGGAGAGTTGCGCAGCGTCAGCCTCACTCTCTCTTCCCAATTCCCATCTGGATCCAATGGCAAGACAGAGTCTAGACGGCTGAAGATGGGACTAGGCGCAGTGGATGACCAGGACGTCTTCTGTGTCTTGTCCTGCTCTACATGTTCCACGACGCTTGCAGAGACCGCCTTCTTGACCGCTGGACCTTCCATTGGTCTCGTCTGCTCAATCCGCCGGAGTCTGTCTTCACATGCTGGGATAGACAACTCCCTATCTCACTGAGGGTTTGAGACCTGTCAGCTACCCTCACCTGGTTTAGCCGGTTTCTCGAAGCTGTTGCCCGGGGTGTGGCTGCTGTCGCATGCAAACAGCTACAGGGAGCCACAGGTGAAAGCTGAGTGCCAGGTGGGGACCAGAGGTGCTACCCCTCTCTGACACCCCATACATTCATTATCTAAATCATTAACAAACAATCAACAGAGAGAATAGGAATAGAATGAGGTGGAGGATAAATGCGTGGCTGAGGAATTGGAGCAGGGGGCAGGGATTCAGATTTCTGGATCATCGGGACCTCTTTTGGGGCACATGTGACCTGTACAAAAAGGATGTGTTGCACTTGACTCCCAGGGGGACCAATATCCTGGCAGGGAGGTTTGCTAAGGCTACTGGGGAGAGTTTAAACCAGAATTGTTTGGGGGTGGGAACCGAATTGAAAAGACTGGGGGAGAGGAGGTTGGCTCACAAAGAGAGAAAGCTTGTAGACAGTGCGAGAGGGAGGATAGGCAGGTGATAGAGAAAGGAAGCGCTCAGACTGAAGGTTTGAGATGCGTCAATTTTAAAGCAAGGGGTGTTGTGAACAAAGCGGATGAGCTTAGAGCGTGGATCAGTACTTGGAGATATGATGTCGTGGCCATCACAGAGACTTGGATGGCTTGGGGACAGGAATGGTTACTTCAAGTACCGGGTTTTAGATGTTTCAGAAAGGACAAAGAGGGAGGCAAAAGAGGTGGGGGCGTGGCACTGTTGATCAGAGATAGTGTCACAGCTACAGAAAAGGTGGATGCCATGGAGGGATTGTCTACAGAGTCTCTGTGGGTGGAGGTTAGGAACAGGAAGGGGTCAATAACTCCACTGGGTGTTTCTTATAGGCTGCCCAATAGTAACAGGGATATCGAGGAGCAGGTAGGGAAACAGATCCTGGAGAGGTGTAATAATAACAGGGTCGTCGTGGTGGGAGATTTTAATTTCCCAAATATCAACTGGCATCTCCCTAGAGCAAGGGGTTTAGATGGGGTGGAGTTTGTTAGGTGTGTTCAGGAAGGTTTCTTGACACAATATGCAGATAAGCCTACAAGAGGAGAAGCTGTACTTGATCTGGTATTGGGGAATGAACCTGGTCAGGTGTCAGATCTCTTAGTGAGAGAGCATTTTGGAGATAGTGATCATAATTCTATCTCCTTTACATTGGAGAGGGATAGGAACAGACAAGTTAGAAAAGTGTTTAATTGGAGTAAGGGGAATTATGAGGGTATCAGGCAGGAAATTGGAGGCTTAAATTGGAAACAGATTTCTCAGGGAAAAGTAAGGAAGAAATGTGGCAACTGTTCAGGGGGTATTTGTGTGGAGTTCTGTATAGATACGTTCCAATGAGACAGGGAAAAGATGGTAGGCTACAGGAACCATGGTGTACAAAAACTGTTGTAAATCTAATCAAGGAGAAAAGAAGAGCTTACGAAGGTTCAAAAAACTAGGTAATGATAGAGATCTAGAAGATTATAAGGCTAATAAGAAGGAGCTTAAGAAGGAAATCAGGAGAGCCAGAAGGGGCCATGAGAAGGCCTTGGCACGCAGGATTAAGGGAGACCCCAAGGCATTCTACAAGTATGTGAAGAGCAAGATGATAAGACGTGAAAGAATAGGACCTATCAAGTGTGACAGTGGGAAAGTATGTACGGAACCAGAGGAAATAGCAGAGGTACTTAATGAATACTATATTCACTATGGAAAAGGATCTTGGTGATTGTAGTGATGACCTGCAGCAGAGTGAAAAGCTTGAGCATGTAGATATTAAGAAAGAGAATGTGCTAGAGCTTTTGGAAAACATCAAGTTGGATAAGTCGCCAGGACTGGATGACATGTACCCCAGGCTACTGTGGGAGGTGAGGGAGGAGATTGCTGAGCCTCTGGCGATGATCTTTGCATCATCAATGGGGACAGGAGAGGTTCCAGAGGATTGGAGGGTTGCGGATGTTGTTCCATTATTCAAGAAAGGGAGTAGAGTTAGCCCAGGAAATTATAGATCAGTGAGTCTTACCTCAGTGGTGGGTAAGTTGTTGGAGAAGATCTGAGAGGCAGGATTTATGAACATTTGGAGAGGTATAATATGAATTAGGAATAGTCAACATGGTTTTGTTGAGGGCAGGTTGTGCCTTACAAGCCTGATTGAATTTTTTGAGGATGTGACTAAAGACGTTGATGAAGGAAGAGCAGTAGATGTAGTGTATATGGATTTCAGCAAGGCACTTCATAAGGTATCCCATGCAAGGCTTATTGAGAAAGTAAGGAGGCATGGGATCCAAGGGGACATTGCTTTGTGGATCCAGAACTGGCTAGTCCACAGAAGGCAAAGAATGGTTGTAAATGGGTCATATTCTGCAAGGAGGCCAATCACCAGTGGAGTGCCTCAAGGATCTGTTCTGGGACCCTTACTCTTCGTGATTTTTATAAATGACCTGGATGAGGAAGTGGAGGGATGGGTTAGTAAGTTTGCTGATGACGCAAAAGTTGGAGGTGTTGTGGATAGTGTGGAGGTGCTGTCAGAAGTTACAGTGGGACATTGATAGGATGCAAAATTAGGCTGGGAAGTGGCAGATGGAGCCCAGATAAATGTGAAGTGGTTCATTTTGATAGATCAAATATGATGACAGAATATAATATTAATGGTAAGACTCTTGGCAGTGTGGAGGATCAGAGGGATCTTGGGATCCGAGTCCATAGGACACTCAAAGCAGCTGTGCAGGTTGACTCTGTGGTTAAGAAGGTGTACGACGTATTGGCCTTCATTAATCATGGAATTGAATTTAGGAGCCGAGAGGTAATGTTGCAGCTATATAGAACCCTGATCAGACCCCACTTGGAGTACTGTGCTCCGTTCTGGTCACCTCACTACAGGAGGGATGTGGAAGCCATAGAAAGGGTGCAGAGGAGATTTACAAGGATGTTACCTGGATTAGGGAGCATGCCTTATGAGAATAGGTTGAGTGAACTCGGCCTTTTCTCCTTGGAAAGACAGAGGATGAGAGGTGACCTGATAGAGGTGTATAAGATGATGAGAGGCATTGATCATGTGGCTAGTCAGAGGCTTTTTCTCAGGGTTGAAATGGTTGCCATAATAGGACGCAGGTTTAAGGTGCTGGGGAGTGGGTACAGAGGAGATGTCAGGGTTAAGTTTTTTCACTCATAGAGTGGTGTGTGCGTAGAATGGGCTGCCGGGAACGGTGGTGGAAGCAGATACAGTAGGGTCTTTTAATAGACTTTTAGATAGGTACATGGAGCTTAGTAAAATAGAGGGCTATAGGTAAGCCTAGTGATTTCTAAAATGGGGACATGTTCGGCACAACTCTGTGGGCCGAAGGGCCTGTATTGTGCTGTAGGTTTTTTATGTTTCTAATGTCAATAATATAGTATTAATGGTGAGAATCTTGGCAGTGTGGAAGATCTGAGAGATCTTGGGGTCTGTGTCCAGAGGACACACAAAGCTGCTGCGCAGGTTGACAGTGTGGTTAAGAAGGCATGGTGTGTTAGCCTTTATCAACTGTGGGATTAAGTTTAAGAACCATAAGGTAATATTACAGCTATATAAGACCTTAGTTGGACTCCACTTGGAGTACTGTGTTCAGTTCTGGTCACCTCACTACAGAAAGGATTTTGATACTATAGAAAAGGTGCAGAAGAGATTTTCAAGGATCTTGCTTGGATTGGAGAGCATGCCTTATGAGAATAGGTTGAGTGAACTTGACCTTTTCTCCTTGGAGTGATGGAGGATGAGAGGTGACATGATGGAGGTGTATAAGATGATGAGAGTCGTTGGTCATGTGGGTAGTCAGAGGCTTTTTCTCAGGGCTGAAATAGCTATCATGAGGGGACGTAGTTTTAAGGTGTTTGGAAGTAGGTACAGAGAGGGTGTCGGGAGTAAGTTTGTCACACAGAGAGTAGTGAGTGTGTAGAATGGGCTGCCGGCAATGGTGATGGAGGAGGATACAATAGGGTCTTTTAAGAGACTCTTACATAGGTAAGTGGAGATTAGAGAAATAGAGAGCTATGTGGTAGGGTAATACAAGGCAGTTTCTAGAATAGGTTACTTGATCGGCACAACACTGTGGGCTGAAAGGCCTGCAATGTGCTGTAGATTTCTATGTTCTAATGTGAAAAACAGCTGTCCCAATACTGATCCCTGAGGAACACCACTAGTCATCAACAGCTAACCAAAAAAGGCCCCTTTTATTCCCATGGGCTGCCTCCTGCCTGTCAGCCATTCCTCTATCCATGCCAATATCTTTCCCCTAGCACCATAAGATCTTATCTTGTTAAGCAGCCTCATGTGTGACACCTTATCAAACGCCTTCTGGAAATCCAAGTAAGTGACATCCACTGCCTCTCCTTTGTCCAACTGCTTGTTACTTCCTTGAGGAAATCTAAAAGATTTATCAGGCAAGGTATCCCTTTACAGAAACCATGCTGACTTTGACTTATTTTATCATTAGTCTCCAAGTACCTCGAAACCTCGTCTTTAATAATGGACTCCAACACTTTCCCAACCTCTGAGGTTAGGCTAACTGACCTATAATTTCCTTCCTTTTGTCTTCCTCCCTTCTTAAAGAATGGAGTGACATTTGCAATTTTCCAGTCCTCTGGGACCATGCCAGAATCAAGTGATTCTTGAAAGATCATGACCAATGCATCGGTTATCGCTCAGGACTCTGGGATGTAGTCCAACTGGTCCAGGTGACTTATCCACCTTAAGACCTTTAGGTTTGCCTTCACATTTTCCTTGTATTATCAATGGCACTCACTCCTGCTCCCTGACACTCACGGACCTCTGGCGCACTACTAGTGTCTTCCACAGTCAAGATAGATACAAAGTACCTATTAAGTTCATCTGCCATTTCCTTGTTCCCTATTACTACCTCACCAGCATCACTTTCCAGTGGTCCAATGTTGGCCCTCACTTCCTTTATACAATTGAAAAAACTTTTGACATCCTGCTTTATATTGCTGGCTAGTTTGCCCTTGTATTTCATCTTTGTCCTTCTTATAGCTTTTTTGGTTGCCTTTTGTTGGATTTTAAAGTTTCCCAACTATCCAACTTCCCAATCACTTTTGCTACCTTATATGCCTTTTCCTTGTCTTTTATGCAGTCCTCAACTTCCTTTGTCAGCCACAGTTGTCATTTGAGAACTTCTTCCTCTGTGGGACATATCTTTCCTGTGCCTTGTGAACTATTCGCAGAAACTTCCGCCATCTCTGCTCTGCTATCATCCCTGTCAATATCCTCCTCCAATCCACCTGGGAAAACTCCTCTCTCATGCCCCTCTAATTCCCCTTATTCCATTGTGATACTGATACATGTGACTTATGCTTCTCCCTCTTGAATTGCAGTATGAATTCAATCATATTATGATCACTGCCTTCTAAGGGTTCCTTTAGCTAAGCTCCCTAATAAGATCTGGGTTATTACACAACACCCAATCTAAGATAGCCTTTCCCTGAGTAGGCTCAAGCACAAGCTGCTCTAAAAAACTATCTCACAGGCGTGCAACAAATTTCCTCTCTTGCGATCCGACACCAAACTGATTTTCCCAATCCTCTTGCATATTGAAATCCCCACTTACAATTGTGTCATTACCCTTATTACATGCCTTTTCCAGATCCCTTTGCAATGTCAGCCCCACATCTTGTCTACTATTTGGAGCCCTATATAAGATTCCCATAATGTTTTTTTTTACCCTTGTAATTTCTTAACTCCACCCACAAAGATTCAACATTCTCTGACGCTATGTCACCTCTTTCTAAATACACAATTTCATCTCTTATCAGCAAAGCCACACCACTGCCTATGCCTTCCTGCCTGTCCTTTCGATAGAAAGTATTACCTCCAATCTATGGTCTTCTTTCAGCCATGGTTAGTGATGCCCACAACGTCTTACCAACCAATCTCTAATTGCACCACAAGTTCATCCACCTTACTCCAACTGCTATGCGCATTTAAATACAGCATCTTCTGTCCCCAGACAATGACAGGAATCAAAAAGTTGAGCATGGTGTGATTAATGTTCTGAGGCATGTATATTTCTATGCAAGAAGTATTGTAGGAAAGGAGATGAGCTCAGGACATGGATCAACACATGGAGTTATGATATTGTAGCCATTAGTGAGACTCTGCTGCAGGAGGGACAGGACTGACAGCTCAATATTCTGGGGTTCAGTTGTTTTAGACGCAACAGTGCAGGAGGGTTTAAAGGGAAAGGGGTGGCATTACTAGTCAGGGGAAAAGTCATGGCAGTGCTCAGTCAGGACAGACTGGAGAACACGCCCCGTGAGGCATTATGGATGGAACTGAGGAACAAGAAAGATATGATCATGTTAATGCGGCTATATTATGGACCGGAGAGTATGGGGTGTCCAGGAGGGATAGTGGGCTTGTCATGCTCCGCCAGTGGCAGCTTGTCCACTTTTGGTCCCCACCTGCCACCCAGCTCTCTCCTGTGGCTCCAAGTACAGTTTAGTTTGATTACACCACATTATCTTCCTGAAGTTTTTTTTCACTTTACCTCATGTTCTCAAAACTCTCATCATTCAAAGTAAAAGTCACCGAATACAACTCTGAGATGCATTTCCTTGCGGGCATACTCAGTAAATCCATGGAAAAATAACCATACAGAATCAATAAAAGACTACACCAATTTGGAAATTCAACCAGTGTGCAAAAGAGAACAAACTGTCCAAATATAAAAAGAATGAAGTAATAATAATAAATAAAGAAGATTTAAATATTAAGAAAATTAGATGAAGATTCCTTGAAAGTGAGTCCATTGGTTGTGGGAATATTTCAAAGATTGACAAGTTTTCCCCTTTAGTTCAATAGCCTGATGACTGAGGGATAATAACTGTTCCTGAAACTGGTGGTGTGAGTCCAAAGGCTCCTGTACCTTCTTCCTGATGGCAGCAGTGAAAAGAGAGTACGTCTTGGGCGGTGGGAGGCCCTGAAGGTGGATGCTGCTTTCCTGCAACAGTATTTTGTGCAGATGTGCTCAATGGTGGGGAGGGGAGAACTTTAGACTGAGCCATTTCCACTACTTTTTCTGGGCATTCCCATTCAAGGGCTTTGGTGTTTCCATACTAGGCTGTGATGCAGCCAGTCAATATACTCTCCACTGCATACCTACAGAGGTTTGTTAAAGTTTTAGATGTTATTCCAAAATATTTACAAATTTTTAAGTAAGTGAAATCACTGCCATGCTTCTTTGTACTTGTACTTTTATGCTGGGATGCATGCACTTAGCATCCGACATATCTCATTTAGCTAACATGGTATAAGTTGAGGCTGATCAAGTAGGGAACACATTTTAAGAGAGAGGAGATTTATGCTATCATCTTTTTACCAGTTTCACTGACATTCACTCTGACACCATCGATACCATTGCCCACATATACAGCAGGGGATCCAAGCCCTTCAGGAGCATTTCACCTTCAGTCTTTCCCCTGAAACAATGAATGGATGTCAGCATATTGGATAAGCTGCACTGGATCTGGCACATAAATATAATCACAAGAAAGACATGCTGATATCTTGATTTTCATAGAAAGTTAAAGAAGTTTGACACATTACCAAACACTGTCACAAACCTGTACAGATGGAGGGTTGAAGGTATCCTGACAGGTTGCACAGGAATGTAAGACCCTGCAGAGAGTACTGTACAGCCCAGCACATGAAACATAGAAACATAGAAAATAGGTGCAGGAGTAGGCCATTCGGCCCTTCGAGCCTGCACTGCCATTTATTATGATCATGGCTGATCATCCAACTCAGAACCCCGCCCCAGCCTTCCCTCCATACCCCCTGATCCCCGTAGCCACAAGGGCCATATCTAACTCCCTCTTAAGTATAGCCAATGAACTGGCCTCAACTGTTTTCTGTGGCAGAGAATTCCACAGATTCACCACTCTCTGTGTGAAGAAGTTTTTCCTAATCTCGGTCCTAAAAGGCTTCCCCTTTATCCTCAAACTGTGACCCCTTGTTCTGGACTTCCCCAACATCGGGAACAATCTTCCTGCATCTAGCCTGTCCAATCCCTTTAGGGTTTTATACGTTTCAATCAGATCCCCCTTCAATCTTCTAAATTCCAACGAGTACAAGCCCAGTTCATCCAGTCTTTCTTCATATGAAAGTCCTGTCATCCCAGGAATCAATCTGGTGAACCTTCTTTGTACTCCCTCTATGGCAAGGATGTCTTTCCTCAGATTAGGGGACCAAAACTGCACACAATACTCCAGGTGTGGTCTCACCAAGGCCTTGTACAACTGCAGTAGTACCTCCCTGCTCCTGTACTCGAATCCTCTCGCTATAAATGCCAGCATACCATTCGCCTTTTTCACCGCCTGCTGTACCTGCATGCTCACTTTCAATGACTGGTGTACAATGACACCCAGGTCTCGTTGCACCTCCCCTTTTCCTAATTGGCCACCATTCAGATAATAATCTGTTTTCCTATTTTTGCCACCAAAGTGGATACTTCACATTTATCCACATTAAATTGCATCTACCATGAATTTGCCCACTCACCCAACCTATCCAAGTCACTCTGCATCCTCTTAGCATCCTCCTCACAGCTAACACTGCCACCTAGCTTCGTGTCATCCGCAAACTTGGAGATGCTGCATTTAATTCCCTCATCCAAGTCATTAATATATATTGTAAAAAACTGGGGTCCCAGCACTGAGCCTTGCAGTACCCCACTAGTCACCGCTTGCCATTCTGAAAAGGTCCCGTTTATTCCCACTCTTTGCTTCCTGTCTGCTAACCAATTCTCCATCCACATCAATACCTTACCCCCAATACCATGTGCTTTAAGTTTGCACACTAATCTCCTGTGTGGGACCTTGTCAAAAGCCTTTTGAAAATCCAAATATACCACATCCACTGGTTCTCTCCTATCCACTCTACTAGTTACATCCTCAAACAATTCTATGAGATTCGTCAGACATGATTTTCCTTTCACAAATCCATGCTGACTTTGTCCGATGATTTCACTGCTTTCCAAATGTGCTGTTATCACATCTTTGATAACTGACTCCAGCAGTTTCCCCACCACTGACATTAGGCTAACCGGTCTATAATTCCCCGGTTTCTCTCTCCCTCCTTTTTTAAAAAGTGGGGTTACATTAGCCACCCTCCAATCCTCAGGAACTAGTCCAGAATCTAACGAGTTTTGGAAAATTATCACTAATGCATCCACTATTTCTTGGGCTACTTCTTTAAGCACTCTAGGATGCAGACCATCTGGCCCTGGGGATTTATCTGCCTTCAATCCCTTCAATTTTCCTAACACCACTTCCTTACTAACATGTATTTCACTCAGCTCCTCCACCTCACTGGACCCTCTGTCCCCTACTATTTCTGGAAGATTATTTATGTCCTCCTTAGTGAAGACAGAACCAAAGTAATTATTCAATTGGTCTGCCATGTCCTTGCTCCCCATAATCAATTCACCTGTTTCTGTCTGTAGGGGACCTACATTTGTCTTTACCAGTCTTTTCCTTTTTACATATCTATAAAAGCTTTTACAGTCAGTTTTTATGTTCCCTGCCAGTTTTCTCTCATAATCTTTTTTCCCCTTCCTAATTAAGCCCTTTGTCCTCCTCTGCTGAACTCTGAATTTCTCCCAGTCCTCAGGTGAGCCACTTTCTCTGGCTAATTTGTATGCTTCTTCTTTGGAATTGATACTATCCCTAATTTCTCTTGTCAGCCACGGGTGCACTACCTTCCTTGATTTATTCTTTTGCCAAACTGGGACATCCCTCTCCACTATCAGTAGCATCCACGTGCGGTGTTGCCTCAAGAAGGCAACATCTTTGATCAAAGATCCCCGTCATCTGGACCATGCCATCTATTCACAACTACCATCAGGCAGGAGGTACAGATGCCTGGAACATCACACAACCAGGTTGAGAACAGCTACTTCCCTTCATACATTTGATGGTGCAACCAATCCGTAGTATCCTAATCACTACCTCTGTATAGCAACATTATTGCACTCCAATGCACTTTGCATTTTTGTTCAATTGTGTATAATCATGCTTAGTTTATGATTTTTCTTGTGGCTGTTGTGAATCTGGTGCTATGTGCCTATTGCATTGGGTACCGTTGCAAGTTAGTTTATTGTTACGCCAATGCATGCATGTACTTAAAGCCATTCACCATAGAGACCGACAGCACGGAAACAAGCCTTTCAATCCCGTGGGTCCATACAGAGACCGACAGCAGGGAAACAGGCCTTTCAATCCAGTGGGTCCAAACAGACCAAGGTTTCCATGTAATCTGGTCCTATTTGCCCACATTTAGCCCATATCACCTCTAAACTTTTCCATGTACCTGTTCAATTACTTTTTAAACAACTTGTAATCTCCTTTGTGTTATTTACAGATGATACAAAGATTGAAGGCTCTATGGATGGTGTGTAAGATTGCCAAAAGGCGCAACAGGATGTAGGTCAGTTGCAAATATGGATGGAGAAATGGCAGATGGAGTTGAATTGGTCCTAACGTGAGGTTTCGCACTTTGTGAGATCCAATACAAAGAGACAGTACACTGCTAATGGCAAGACACTTAACAGTGGTGATGTACAAAAGAATCTCGGAGTCCAAGTCCATTGCACCCTGGAAATGACTGCACTACTTAATAATATTGTAAAGGTATATGGGAAGTGATGTTGCAGCTTTAAGGAGCAAAAGAGCATAAAACAAAGGAACAAATTTGGCCATTTGGCCCATTTAGTCTGTTCTACAATTCACTTATAGCTGATTTATTATTCCTCTCAACTCTATTTTCCTGCCGTCTCCCTGTAACTTTTGACACCCTTACTAATCAAGAACCTATCAACCTCCGCTTTAAATATACCCAATGACTTGCTCCCACAACTGTTCATGGCAATGAATTTCACAGATTCAACACTCCCTGGCTAAGGACACTCATCTTTAGAGATGGCATTGCCAGGGCCTGTAGGGGAGGCAAACACAATAGAGGTGGTAAACAGACTTTATGATTGGCACATGAAGGTGTAGAGAATGGAGGGATACGGACTGTGTTGGCAGAAAGGTCTAGTTTATTCAGCTTTTCATTACGATTTTAATTATTTAAGCACAACAATAGTCTGTTTTTGTGCTGTACTGTTCTGAGTTCTGCACCCGCCACAATGCCAAGCTCTCCTTTCGTTGCTTCCGTCTACGAGTTCACTTCTTCGGCACTGAATCTCCACCTTGCTCCAGTGTTCCCCTTTCCCGTCACCAACTCTGATCGTCTTCTTGGCTCCCTTCTCTGTTTCTCTACCTGCTCTGGATCTATTGATCTCTAAATGCCAATGAGACGTCGACAAGCTCGACTTCACTCCTTCTCCTCCTCGAAATGTACTGCCTTCCACTCTCTGCATATCAATCCCAACCTCACCATAAACCCCACAGACAAAGAGTGTGCTGTTGTACTGTTGCAGACTGACCTCTAACTTGCTAAGGCCAGGCACCTCCCCTTAAACAGGACCCCACTCCAGACCGTCAGGCCATTGTCTTCCGCATCATCACTAGCCTCAGCAGGTCTAGAAATCTGCAAGATGTGGCAAGGCAGGGAGACCTTCAATGACCCTGAAGACTACAAATGCGAGAAATGCACCCAGCTGCAGCTTCTAACAATCCACGTTAAGGAGTTGGAGCTGGAAGTGAGTGAATTCTGGATCATTCAGGAGTTTGAAGGGGTGATAGATCGGACATATAGCGAGGTAGCTACACCCAAGATGCAGGACACAGGAAACTGGGTGACAGTCAGGAAGGGGAAAGTGGTTAAGGAGCCAGTGCAGAGTCCCCCTGTGGCCATCCCCCTCAACAACAGGGATATCATTTTGGATACTGTCAGTGGGGGCGGGGCGATGGAATGTCCTAACAGAGAAAGTCACAGTGGTCGGGTCTCCTGCACGGAGTCTGCCTCTATGACTCAGAAGGGGAAGGGGAAAAGAGGCAAACTGTGGTGACAGGGAATTCATTAGTTAGGGGACTGGACAAGAGGTTCTGTGGGCGGACACGAGATTTCCAGACACCTGCCTCCCAGGTGCCAGGGTCCAAGACATTTTAAGTCAAGTCAAGTCAAGTCGTCACTTTTTACTGTCATTTCAACCATAACTGCTGGTACAGAACATAGTAAAAATGAGACAACGTTTTCCAGGACCATGGAGCTACATGAAACAATACAAAAACTACACTGAACTACGTAAGAAAAAACACTCTAGACTACAGACCTATCCAAGACTGCATGAAGTGCACAAAACAGTGCAGGCATTACAATAAATAATAAACAAGACAATAGGCACAATAGAGGCCAGTAGGTTGGTGTCAGTCCAGGCTCTGGGTATTGAGGAGTCTGATGGCTTGGGGGAAGAAACTGTTACATAGTCTGGTCGTGAGAGCCCAAATGCTTCGGTGCCTTTTGTCAGATGGCAGGAGAGAGAAGAGTTTATATTGTTACGTAACCGGCAACAATGAATATCAATCGAGTCAGGTTATATAAAAACAACCAAACATTTATTAAACATGGATAAACAATTTAAAAAAACGAAAACCTTAACCGGAAGTTAACCGCTATGCGGCCATTCAACAAATTGCCACTCGGTACTGGTTCTTAAAGCGATAAATGTGAAAACAGTTCTTAAAGCGGTAAAGTCAAATACAGTTCTTAAAATGGTAAATTCGAAAGTCCAACAGATTTATACATTCAATTGGGAGAGACTTCTCTGGAGAAGGATTTCTTCATAGACGCGACTTTCCTGCTGGTTCTGTCCAAAGGATTCACGATGAAGGAAATAAACAGCTTAAAAACAACTGACCTTTATTTCTAGAGAGCAAACCTTGCATGAACTTCCTTTCTCTTTTGGCAGGAGTTATCTTTGATACAGGTCACTACTTCTTCGATGAAGACTCAATAAGGTTGATCCCTTATTAAACTGTCAAACATTACCGATTTCTCTTAACCCTTCATATCCTGTACTTCGATAAAGTCTTCACTCTCCAATACTACTGAAAAGGTACATCAACAAACCTGGCAGAAATTGCCAGTCCAGCACTGTTGTACCTTACAATAGAATGTAGAACTCCATTTTAAATCGAAACTGCGTCATAAAAAAAAATGCAATGGAGCGGAGTCTCTGGCTAATGTTCTAACTGGAAAACTAACTGCGTCACCAGGGGTCTTCCCCTTTATACCTGTGGTGAACATGTCATCACGTGACCTCACATCGGTGGGAAAATTACATCAGGTGACCTCCAAAAGAGCATTACATCATTCTCACAAGAAAGTCACTAGATCTCCTTGAGGTATGTAACAATATGAGGGGTGCATGGGGTCCTTTATAATGCTGTTTGCTTTGTGGATACAACGTGTGGTGTAAACATCTGTGATGGCGGGAGGAGAGACCCCGATGATCTTCTCAGCTGACCTCACTATCCGCTGCAGGGTCTTACGATCCAAGATGGTGCAATTTCCAAACCAGGCCGTGATGCAGCTGCTCAGGATGCTCTCAATATAACCTTTGTAGAAAGTGGTGAGGATGGGGGGTGGGAGATGGACTTTTCTCAGCCTTCGCAGAAAGTAGAGATGCTGCTATGGAGCTGGTGTTGAGGGACCAGGTGAGATTCTCCGCCAGGTGAACACCAAGAAATTTGGTGCTCTTAACGATCTCTACGGGGGAGTCGTCGACATTCAGCAGAGAGTGGTCGCTCCATGTCCTCCTGAAGTCAACAACCATCTCTTTTGTTTTGTTTATGTTCAGAGACAGATATCTCAGATCAAGTCTTCAGCATTTTTAAGTGGGAGGGTGAACAGTCAGAAGTTGTGGTCCATGTAGGTAGCAATGACATAGGTAGGACAAATGACGAGGTTTTGCAAAGAGAGTTCAGGGAGTTAGGTGCTAAATTAAAGGCAGGACCTCCAGGGTTGTGATCTCAGGTTTGCTACCCATGTCACATGCTAGTGAGGCCACAACTAGAAAGATTATATAGTTTAACACGTGGCTAAGGAGTTGATGTAGGAAGGAGAATTTTGGATAATTCAGCTCTCTCCCAGGGAAGATGGGACCTGTACAGAAGGGACAGTTTGCACCTGAACAGGAGGGGGACTAATTGTCCTAGCAGAAAGGTTTGTTAATGCTGCACAGTGGAGTTTAAACTGGCATTGCTGAGGGATGGGAACCAGAGTGCCAGAGCAGTTAGCGGAGAGGTTGTGGAGGCAGATGTTGGTAAGACATCAAACAAAGTCAGGAATCAGAAGGTTGAGCATGCTGTGACAAGTGTCATCAGCTGCCTATATTTCAATGCAATTAATATCATAGGAAAGGTGGATGATAGTGCTGAAGATGAGATACAGTAGCTGGTTTACAAACAGAGGCAATGTGCAGTGAGGAGAGGCTGTTGATAGGGCGAAATTGCTGACAACAGGATAAATAACAACATAAAAGGAGGACAAAATCGGAAAGGGTGAACACAGGACCCAAGTGAAATAACAACATAAAAGGAGGACAAAATCGGAAAGGGTGAACACAGGACCCAAGTGTTTTTGTGGACACGTGCAGTATACGGAGTACAGTTGCATATTGACAGGTATGATATTGTGACAGGTATGTACCACTGAATCAAGGCTGAAAAAAGATTATTGCTGGGAGCTTAAGTCTAAGGATACACATTGTTTCAAAAGGACAGGCAGGAAGGCAGAGGGGGTGGTGTTGCTCTGTTGGTAAAAAAGTAAAATCAAATCATTAGAAAGAGGTGATATCAGGTTGGAAAGTGTTGAATCATTGTGGATAGAGCTAAGGAAATGCAAAGGTAAAAAGACCCAGATGGGAGATGTTTACAGACCCTCCCCCACAAACAGTAGTAAGGATGTGGCCTACAAATTATGATGCATGCCAAAAGGGCAATGTTACAATCGGCATGGGGGACTTCGATATGCAGGTAGACAGGGAAAATCAGACAGCTGCTGGATTCCAGGAGGGGGAGTTTCTAGAATGCCTATGAGATGGCTTTTTATGATCAGCTCATGGTTGAGCCAACTAGGGGATCAGCTATTCTGGATTGGGTGTTGTGCAATGAACTGAATCTGTTTAGAGAGCTTAAGGTAAAAGAACCCTTGGGGCTAGTGATCAAAATGTGATCAAATTCACCCTGAAATTGAGAAGGAGAAGCTAAAGTCAATTGTATCAGTATTACAGTGGAATAAAGGGAATTACAGAGGCATGAGAGAGGAGATGGCCACATTTGATTGGAAAAAAATACCAGCAAAGATGACGGCAGAGCAGCAATGGCTGGAATTTCTGGAAGCAATTCGGATGGTTCAAGGTATATACATCCATAAAGGAAGAAGTATTCTAAAGGAAAGATGATACAACTGTGGCTAACAAGAGAAATCAAATCCAACATAAAAGCCAAAGAGAAGGGCATATAATAGAGCAAAAATTAGTGAGAAGTTAAAGGATTGGGAAGTTTTTAAAAACCAACAGAGAGCAACTAAATAAGTCATTAAGAAGGTAAAGATGGAATACGAAAGTAAACTGGCCAATAGTATTGAAGAGGATACCAAAAGTTTCTTTAGTACAAAGTGTAAAAGAGAGGCAAGAGTGAATATTGGACTGCTGGAAAGTCCTTGTGCAGGATTCCCTAAGGGTTACTTTGCAGGTTGAGTCTGTGGTGAGGAAGGCAAATGCAATGTTAGTATTCATTTCAAGAGAACTAGAATATAAAAGCAAGAATGTAATATAAAGCACTGGTGAGGCCTCACTTGGAGCATCATGAGCAGTTTTGGACTCCTTATCTAGAAAGAATGTGCTGAAACTGGAGAAGGTTCAAAGGAGGTTCAAGAAAATGATTCCAGTATTGAATGGCATGTCATATGAAGAGTGTTTGATGGCTCTGGCCCTGTACTCACTAGAATTCAGAAGAATAAGAGAAATCTATCGACAGAATTATCTTCAAGACTTTAGAATATCTGCCAAACAGAGATCAACAGTGGTGGCATCTGTTAGTCTTGTGAGACCATGGATCTGCGCCTAGAAGTTTCCAGGGTGCAGGCCGGAGCAAGGTTGTACGGAAGACCAGCAGTTGCCCATGCAGCAAGTCTCCCCTCTACGCGACACTGATGTTGTCCAGGGCAAGGGCAAGGGCCGATACAGCTTGGCACCAGTGTCGTCACAGGAGTCGCCAGAACAAGGTTGAAGGCAATGTCGGTCTGCCTTAGGGACTCCAGCTCTGGATTTGTCCTCAGGGTTTACTCCCAAAGCCTTTCGCATGAGTGGGTATGGCCGCAAGGCAGCGGAGGTTTGAAATCAGAGTTTTCCCTCTCTTAGATGGACTGCCTTCTCAGGCTGATGAGCTCCATCTACCCGAAGCATTGGTTTTAAGGTGCCAGGACCTGCCTTCACCCCTTCTCCTGTCAGTAGAAACAGTTCTGCCAGGCTTAGAGGCTAAGCCACATGAGAAGGCCAGGAGTTGGACTTGGTTGTCAGAGACTATTTGAGGTGCATGCCATGAGGAGCACTTTTAGGTAGTGGGAGCTTGTCCCCACTACCACTCCTCGGCTTGAGAAACTTGGATCAGCAGTAAAAATGTAACAAAGGCTATAAACACTTTCACTATACCTATATTAACATATTCTTTAGGCATAATATATCTTGGTCCAAAACCAATATGGAAAATTTATAAAGAAAATAAGAACTGAAAAGACAAATCTCAGAAAACACTATATACATTTGAACGCACTTGGAATAACACTTCCTAGGACAATGGTCAGATAAAACTTTTAAGGATATACTTTCATCAATGAAAACAGGATTCAGATCTCCATCTGCAATTCTAATAAGGAATACACACCATTAAACTAAGAGCTGGGCACCCCTTCCCAGAAACAGATGGATTCCTTGTGGCAATACAGGACCAGGTAGTTAACACAAAAACTTATCAAAAATACATAATAAAAGACCAACAAATTCAAGACAATAAATGCAGCAAATGCCAAGAGAAACCAGAAACAATCCAACACATTACAGGATCCTGCAGCAGTTTAACTCAACCTGACTAATTACACAGGCAAATATTCATTATTATGACTGATCCATTATTATAGATAGGACAATAACTACCTACATATAAATAAAGTTACAGGATGAACAAGCAAGATCAGCTTACCTAATACATATAGCCATTTCTAACACACATGACATACAGTAATAAGCGAAAAACGTCAGAAATATGCTGAATTAAATGAGGAAATTGAAAAACTATGGAACATGGACAGGGTATACATTGTCCCAATAGTAATATCTACAACTGGTATCATCCCAAAAGCATTAAACAATTAGGCCTACACAGCAATATTTCTGCAAGTCTCCAGAAAGCCACAATACTAAACACCACTAGAACAGATCGGAAGTGCCTAGCAATTAGTGTGCTTGGTTATGCCCATTCCTCAGGTCTTACCAGCTCGAGATGAGAAGTGATAAAAATACAATAATAATAACAACTTATTTATAGAGCACTTTTTGTACAGACAATGTAGCTCAAAATGCTTTAAATGGGATGAAGTGCAAACATGAAAATAAAATATTAGCAAAATTGTAAATCAAAGACAAAAAGATGTTCATTAAAAGTGAGGTTAAACGAATAAATAATGCAATAAATACGATGAAGAAATAAAGATGAAGATGAAGATGAATAAATAATGCAATAAATACGATGAGGAAAGGAAAGGCAGCAGGTCCTGATGAATTAGTAACAGAACAAATTATCGCCCTTGAAGATTATGGAATTGAAAAATTTACTGATTTAATCAATGACATTTATGAGACTAGAATAATATCAGAAGAGATGAAAAAAATCTGTATTTATCACTCTTCCTAAGAAACCTGGAGCAACAGAATGTGAATTACATAGGACCATAAGTTTAATGAGTCATATCACCAAAATACTTCTAAGAATTTTGATGACAAGAGCTAAAAGTAAGATGCAAGCTGAAATAGGTAAAGAATAATGTGGTTTTGTGAAAGACAAAGGTACAAGAAATGCAATATTGATGTTAAGGATACTATCAGACGAGCTATTCAAGTGCAAAAAGATTTGTTTGTTTGTTTTATTGACTACACAAAATTATTTGATAAAGTGAAGCACAATAAGTTATTTGAAATATTATAGAAACCTCTAGATCTAGATTCGAAAGACCTCCGCCTAATCAGAAATCTGTACTGGGAACAAACTGCCAGTGTAAGAGTAGGTGGAGAAGTGAGTCAGTTTACGAAAATCAAGAGAGGCGTTAGACAAGAGTGTGTTTTTTCCCCTGATATATTTAATGTGTATGTGAAACAATATTACAAAAAATAAAAGTCATCTTGGGAATTAAAGTTGGTGGTGAAAACATCAATAATTTCAGATATGCAGATGACACTGTTAATTGCAAGTACAGAGGAAGAACTACAAAACTTAATTGATATAATTGTTGAAGAAAGTGCAAAAATGGGTCTATCTATCAATTGCAAAAAGGCAGAATGTATGGTGATATCCAAAAAGAAGGAGAATCCTGTCTGCAGGCTGAGAATAAACAGGGAAGACATAAAACAAGTACAGAACTTTTGCTACTTAGGAAGCTGGGTGACATCAGATGGCAGGTGTGACATGGACATCAAAAGAAGAATAGGGATGGCAAAAGACACCTTTACAAGAATGAAGAGTATACTAACCAATACAAACTAGGCATGACAACCTACCTCAGAGTACTGAAATGTTACATTTATCCAGTTATGTTATATGGCTCAGAATGTTGGACAATATCTAGTAACATGAGGAAGTGAATTGAAGCATCAGAGATGTATTTTTTGAGGAGGATGCAAAGAATATCATGGATGAAACGAATATCTAATGAGGATGTCATGAACAGTGCAAACACAAAAAGAGAAATAATGTATGAGATCATGAAAGGCAATGTGACTTCATTGGACATGTGATTAGGAAAGAGGAGTTAGAATGCATGGTAATTATGGGAATGATTAAAGGGAAGAAAGCAAGAGGAAGGCAAAGACAAATGTTGATGGAGACAGCAGCCAGAGAACTGGAAATGAATATCAATGAATTGATCCACTTGGCCCGAAACAGGAGTGTGTGGGCCATGGCAGTCAAAGCTCAAACTGGGCACGGCACCTGATGATGATGATGATGATGATGGTGAAACAAATAGGTTGTGAGATAGTGTTTAAAGTGTCAACTGATTCTGCATCCCTTATAGTTTTAGATATTGAATTCCACAGTTTAAGAGCTTAGTTTTAAAAAAATCTGACCTGCCAATGATCTCTTGAGGGAGATTGTTTAAATTTCAGAGACTGTCAAAAGAAGACCTGGGAGCTCGAGCAAGATTATAAAATGAAAATGACTCTGCGATGTACCCTGGTCCCAGACCATTAAATGCTTTAAAAATAAGTAAGAGAACTGTAAAATCAATTTTAAAAGATACAGGAAACCAATGCAAGGACGGGTGTGATATATTCCCCGTGCCGGTTTTAGTTAAAAGTCTGGAAGCATCATTCTGAATGAGTTGAAGTTTGTCAATAGATTGCTTTGGAAGGCCAGTAAAAAGTGCATTGCAGTGATCTAGTCTGTTTGATGTAAAAGGGTGAATTAGTTTTTCAGCATCATTACGTGACAGAAATGGATATATCTTTGCAATATTTAAGCGTCGCTTTCTTTATGTGGAATTTAAAATTCTGGATCAAGGATAACATTCTGTCTTGTTACTTCTAATTTTACAGGGGGAGTCAAGTTCCCAAGTTTATCAAGAAGTTCATCTCTTTTTGGTTTGGGACCAACCAGAAGTATTTCATTTTTATTTTCATTTAGTTTTAGGAAATTATTGCTCATCCACTTCTTTACTGCAGCCATACCGGGAGTCAGAGAAGATAGGGTGTTATCACCATCGAGTTCCACCAAGATATATTATCTGCATCATCTTCCTTTCCAGTCCGGATAAAGTGTCTTGGCCCAAAACTTCAACAGTTTATTCCTTTCCCTAGATTGTGTCTGACCTACTGAGTTCCTCCTGCATTTTGTATGTGTTGCTCTGGATATCCAGCATCTGCCAAATCTGTATTTTATGTTATGCTTTCTAATGTCTCCCAATTGAACATATATAAAGTGGGAACCAAGACAGCTCCCCTGAGCAACACCAAAAGGGTACATCATATCTCTTGGAAAATGTAGAAAATTGGTCTCCAAGACAGACAAAAATATTTTTCCTCTAAGACACACAAGTGAAACTAATTAAAGGCACTACCAGAAAGGCCAACGCAGTTCTCAAGGTGTTCAAGGAGATGTTGTAATCGATTGTGATGAAAGCTGCACTCCGATCTAGAACAATGTTTCCCAACCTTTTTTAGCCCAATGCCTCCCTGAGGTGCTTTCATACTTGCCAACGCCCCTCTTAGGCACAATATACATTCCGGTGTCCCCATAGTGTAAAAACATGTAGCAACTTGAGAAAAATCATTCTGCTTTAAAATGTTCATTTGTCTTTAAACCTAGCTTGCACAGTACCTGTGCACTGTTCAGCAGCTTTGTTATCAATGCGACCCTTGAGCTTGATGGTTTTTAGCAAAATTGAAATATCTGATTTAGGTTGAGAAAGCAAAAGTCCCCACATGTAACAATATCCAAACAGCTTCTGTTTTTTGTGAGTATATGCACTAAAATCTCTTTCATCAAGGTAGAAGGATAGAAATGCAACGAAGAGCAGTTTGGTTCCTCTCCAAAGACCAGGAAAAGCCAACATTTTTGAAAAATATTTTTGATTCTTCATCATTCTGAAGTTCAATAACTTCATCCTGCAAGTTCTTTTCCTGTTCTTCCTCCTTGCAAAAAAATGGGTTAATTACCCAGTCCAGAATTTCCAAATCATTCAAATCCTTGAACTGATTCTGGAAACCCTTCTTCTGTGACTGCAGGTGTAAGCAGCACTCTTGCAAATCGAATCAACATCTGTGAAAGAGAGTGCCATATTTTCCATGTAGGGAAACTGAGAACATTCTTCTCCCAATGTTTTCACATTTTCTGATACAAATGGACACTGCACTTTCTGCCTGGATTAAATTGAAATTCTTACCCTGCAGTTTCATATTTAGAATGTTTATTTTGTCATACAGATCGGCTAGGTGTGCCACATCTCCACATAAAAGTTCAATCTTGTTTCCCAAGCTGCTGTCAACTTTGAGCAAAAATTCAACCAGAGTGTCAAAAAGATCAAATAAACATTTTAAATAGCAGCCTTTTGACTTGCATGACCTGTAGAATAAGGATGGGTTGCACTTGAATCCAAGGGGGACCAATATCCTGGCAGGGAGGTTTGCTAAGGCTACTGGGGGAGCTTAAAATAGAATTGTTGGGGGGGGGGTGGGAACCGAACTGAAGGACAGAAGAAGGGGTGGTTGGCTCACAAATAGAGGAAGCTTGTAGGCAGCATGAGAGGGAGGATAAGCAGGTGATAGGGAAGGGATGCGCTCAAACTGATGGTTTGAGATGTGTCTATTTTAATGCAAAGAGTATCATGAAGAAAGCAAATGAGCTTAGAGCATGGATCAGTACTTGGAGTGATGATGTTGTGGCCATTACAGAGACTTGGATGGCTCAGGGACAGGAATGGCTACATAGAGTGCCAGGCTTTAGATGTTTCAGAAAGGACAGGGAGGGAGGCAAAAGAGGTGGGAGCGTGGCACTGTTGATCAGAGATAGTGTCATGGCTGTAGAGAAGGAGGAAGTCATGGAGGGATTGTCTTCTGAGTCTCTGTGGATGGAAGTTACAAAGAGAAAGGGGTCAATAACTCTACTGGGTGTTTTTTTATAGACTACCCAATAGAAACAGGGACATCGAGGAGCAGATAGAGAGACAGATTCTGGAATGGTGCTATAATAACAGGGTTGTTGTGATGGGAGATTTTAATTTCCCCAATATTGATTGGCATCTCCCTAGAGCGATGGGGTGGGGTTTAGATGGGGTGGAGGTTGTTAGGTGTGTTCAAGGAGATTTTCTGACACAATATGTAGATAAGCCTACTAGAGGAGAGGCTGTACTTGATCTGGTATTGGGAAATGAACCTGGTCAGGTGTCCGGTCTCTCAGTGGAAGAGCATTTTGGAAATAGTGATCACAATTCCATCTCCTTTACCAATGCATTGGAGCGGGATAGGAACAGACAAGTTAAGAAAGCGTTTAATTGGAGTAAGGGGAAATATGAAGCTATCAGGAAGGAACTCGGAAGCATAAATTGGGAACAGATGTTCTCAGGGAAATGTACAGCGGAAATGTGGGAAATGTTCAGGGTTTAATCACAGGTGATTTAACCTAGATTGAGGAGGATGCCTTATGAGAATAGGTTGAGTGAACTTGGCCTTTTCTCCTTGGAACGTCGAAGGATGAGAGGTGACTTGATAGAGGTATATAAGATGATGAGAGGCATTGATCGTGTGGATAGTTAGAGGCTTTTTTCCCAGGGCTGAAATGGCTAACATGAGAGGGCACAGTTTTAACGTGCTTAGAAGAAGGTACAGAGGAGATGTCAGGGGTAAGTTTTTTATGCAGAGAGTAGTGAGTGTGTGGAATGGGCTGCCGGCGGCGGTGGTGGAGGCGGATACAATAGGGTCTTTTAAGAGACTCCTGGATAGGTACATGGAGTTTAGAAAAATAGAGGGCTATGGGTAACCCGAGGTACTTTCTAAAGTAGGTACATGTTCGGCACAGCATGGTGGGCCAATGAGCCTGTATTGTGTTGTAGGTTTTCTATGTTTCTATGTTACTTCAGTGTGAAGAAGCATTCAATCTCTTCATTGTTTTCTTGGCGTAACTGACAAAATATTCTGCTATTTAATGGATGAGCTTTAATTTTGTCGATAGAAGATATTACAAAATTCATGAATGAAAAAGGTCGCTGGCCGAGGTTTTTGGCTGTGAGATGTTTACGAATTACACAATGGATTGCAAACAGACTCAGAATTTCCTTTTTCATAAATGCCACTGAACCAGCATGGCGACCTGTTGCCTCGCACAACTGACTCATCCAGTTGTATCTCAAATTCTGTTTTTTGTAGATCAGTGCTTTGTTGATACTCAGTGTCTTCACTCATTGCATCAAAACAAGGACCTCAGCCCAAAATGTCAACGGTACTCTTTCCATAGATGCTGCCTGACCTGTTGAATTCCTCCAGCATTTTGTGTGTGTTGCTTTTATTTGCTTGTGGCTTTCTATTGGTTTATTACAATTGAGTGGCTTATTACAACTAACTGACACTGAAATTTGACACCTAAAGTTATGGCAAGGGATGTGAAGTTCACAAAAATTGTATACATTTGTTAGGTACACAGGTTAAGGGAGGGACAATGAAGGAGAACTGTTAGGAAAGAATTACCTTGCACCAGTAACCATTGGAGAGGAGAGCATGTTGGTCATCTGAAGGAAACTGATATAGAAGTGGAGAACTGAAGCCGCATAAATAATATAAGAAAGTAACTTTAATGAAGTAAATCTTATAAGAGGTGATAAATCCCTACCACTGTGACCTCTTCCTCCAGTATTTTAAACAAGGCAAGTAAAAAATATTGCAAAATAGGAAAAACAATTCTCCAACCTGTCACACTCCACAGTTCCAGTTTATTCTTTGCTACATGTTATGTTACAATAGCTGCCTCCTCTCCTTCCTTTGAGACACAGTAGCATTTAACTCCAACGGTTTTTGCATTCCAACACCCTCTGGATCTTTCTCCCTTCACTTTCCTCGGACTTCATTTCTCATTGCAGTCCCACCTCCTGCTGTGTTTTCACCATCCCTTTCGATCTTCCCCTCTCTGAATCCTAATGATCGGTCCTCAGCTTTGTCTCCCTAAATTGTAATAAATTATGAGCTTGACATGACATTGAACTCTTCTTACTCTGCTTGGTTCTCATTTCATTGATCAGAAAACTTCATCCTAAACTATCGATCCTCTTACCAGTCTTCACCACTCTTGACCCAGCGGAAACCTCCTTCTGGTTGATGACCCGTTTTATATTCATTCATTGCTACCTGCTAACATGACATTGGTCACTTTGACCTTTCCACTCCTTTTATGTTGCAACCCATCCCCTTCTGAACATGCAGTACTCTGTCTGTAAGAATCAATCCCAATATTGTCACCAAAACCACTGACAGTGGTGGTCCGCTTATCTGGTGAATTGACCTCTATAACATGCCAAGTATCAGCTCTCAGACACCACCTCATACCACCCATACCCCACCATTGAACTTTAGGCAATGATCACCCAAAGACCTCATTTCTTCTGAGGCAGCCCCTGCACAACTTCCAGTGCCGTGTTGTTGTGACCCTGCTAAATCCACTTCTAACTCTAAAAGCAGGGTTGCACTGGCAGACTCAATGTTTCAGCCTGCTGTTGCTCCAGCTTTGTCCTTCTTTGGGATGGCGAGGTGTCAATTGAAACTCATCCAAATCCACCCAGAAAGGCACATAGCTGAGAGAGGACACTAGGGTTTCCACGCCAGTCATTTTCAAGGAATTTCCCCATTCTCAGTCATTTTGCCTTCCCTACATTTCCTCAGTCAGTATAGTACCTCTGTTTCAGTGAGAACGCTAACACCATTACTTTTCTGATCTCTATTAAAGCGACCTCTGTCATTCTCAACTTCCATTTTCATTTATCCTGTCACTCTCCCTCTGACTTCCCCCCCTCTCAGCTGATGCTAATACTAATACCCAGGAATTGTGGGGAATAAACAATTTTGCCTTTCAGTCTGGAATATCAGTTTGGATCCCGATATGATTGACTCCAGTGTAACAGGCTCATGCTTTGTTACTATCTGGAACACACTATTTCAGTGGGGAAGATTTGTCCAGCAGGGTGCAGCTGCTCTGCAGCATCAGAAAAAGGCCAATGAATGTGTGCCCACAATCCTTGGGAGCTATGCAGATGCTATATATGGTAGATCTCAAAAATCTATGCAACTCAGTCTGCAGAATATTCATTGAGTCCAGCATATGAGAGAGAGAGAGAGAGAGAGAGAGATTAATCATTCTCTCTGCATTCACTCTTTCAAGTCCTTCAGTAAGGTTAATTGTCTTTGCAAAAACTCATCCCAACTCCAGCAGGCGCAAATATAATCGGTCCAGTCTTTCATAACAAGCTAATCCTCCTATTCCAGGAATTACTTTTGTAAACCCCACTGTGCTGTTTCTAGTAACATTGAAACATAGAAAAACTACAGCACAATACGGGCATTTTGGCCCACAAAGCTCTGCCTAATATGTCCTTAGCTTACAAATTATCTAGGGTTACCCATAGCCCTCCATTTTTCTGCCCATTCCACGCACTCACCACTCTGAGTAAAAATCTTACCCCTGACATACCCTCTGTACCTACTTCCAAACACCTTAAACCTGTGCCCTCTTGTGCTAGCCATTCCAGCCCTGGGAAAAAACCTCTGATCAATGAATCTCATCATCTTATACACCTCTATCAGGTCACCTCTCATCCTCCATCGCTCCAAGGAGAAAAGGCTGAGTCCACTCAATCTATTCTCATAAGGCATGCTCCCCAAACCAGGCAACATCCTTGTAAATCTCCTCTGCACCTTTCTATGGTTTCCACATTCTTCCTATAATGAGGTGACCAGAACTGAGCACAGTGCTCCAAGTGGGGTCTGACCAGGGTCCTATATAACTGCAACATTATCTCTTGGCTCTTAAACAGAATCCCATGACTGATGAAGACCAATACACCGCATGCTTTCTTAACCAGAGTCATCCTGTGCAGCAGCTTTGAGTGTCCTATGGACTCGGACCCCAAGATCCCTCTGATCCTCCACGTGCCAAGAGTCTTACCATTAACACTAAATTCTGCCATCATATTTGACCTACCAAAATGAACCACCTCACACTTATCTGGGTTGAACTCCATCTGCCACTTCTCATCCCAGTTTTGCATCCTATCAATGTCCTGCTGTAACTTCTGACAGCCCTCCACACTATACACAACACCCCTAACCTTTATATCATCAGAAAATTTACTAACCCATCCCTCCACTTCCTCATCTAGGTCATGTACAAAACTCACAAAGAATAGGGGTCCCAGAACAGATCCCTGAGGCACACCACTGGTCACCGACCTCCATGCAGAATATGACCCGTCTACAACCACTCTTCGCCTTTTGTGGGCAGGTCATTTCTGGATCCACAAAGCAATGTCCCCTTGGATCCCATGCCTCCTTACCTTCTCAATAAGCCTTGCATGGGGTACCTTGTCAAATGCCTTGCTAAAATCTATATACACTACATCTACTGCTCTTCCTTCATCAATGTGTTTAGTCACATCCTCAAAACATTCAATCAGGCTCTTAAGGCACGACCTGCCTTTGACAAAGCCATGCTGACTATTTCAAATCATATTATGCCTCTCCAAATGTTCATAAATCCTGCCTCTCATGATCTTCTCCATCAACTTACCAACCACTGAAGTAAGACTCACTGGTCCATAATTTCCTGGGCTATCTCTACTCCCTTTCTTGAATAATTGAATGACATCTGCAACCCTCCATCCTCCAGAACCTCTCCGTCCCCATTGATGATGCAAAGATCATCGCCAGAGGCTCAGCAATCTTCTCCCTCGCCTCCCACAGTAGCCTGGGGTATATCCCATCCGGTCCTGGTGACTTATCCAACTTGATGCTTTCCAAAAGCTCCAGCACATCCTCTTTCTTAATATCTACATGCTCAAGCTTTTCAGTTTGTTGTAGGTCATCCCTACAATTGCCAAATTCTTTTCTGTAGTGAATACTGAAGCAAAGTCCTCATTAAGTACCTCTACTATCTCCTCTGGTTCCATACACACTTTTCCACAGTAACACTTGATTGGTCTTATTCTGTCACATCTTATCCTCTTACTCTTTACATACTTGTAGAATGCCTTGGAGTTTTCCTTAATTCTGTCCGCCAAGGCCTTCTCATGGCCCCTTCTGGCTCTCCTAATTTCTTTCTTCAGCTCCTTCCTGCTAGCCTTATTATCTGCTAGATCTCTATCATTACCTTTTTTTTTTATGTTTACATCCCTTCTTAAACAAGATCAAACTGTGCACAATACATTTCACAAATATCCTATGTAACTGAAGCATAACTCTCCTACTTTGGTTTCAATTTCCTGTGCAATAATCAAGACTATTGTTAGTTTTTTCCCTCCAGTTTCTTGCTGTACCAGCACCCCAACCATTTGTGATCATTACTCAAGAACCAGATCCCTCTGTAATTCCTCCCCTTTTACAAAATATGACTTTTTCCCTGAGAGAAGGGAAAATTTCACACATTTCCACAGTATAGTTTATTTTTCAAATCTTTACTGATCTTTATCCCTGTGTAGCCTCCTTGTGTCTTTTTCACAACTCATTATCAACTCTGAATTTCACAACTCTACAGCCAGTCACTGCATCCAGGACATTTATATGCTGCAAATTGTCAAAAACTGAGGTTCGAATACTTCAGTCTGTGACACATCTCTTTTTGTATCCTGACATTGAACATAGAAATTAGAGTATAATAGCAGAGGATCAGGCCCTTTGGTCAGCCTGCTTTGCCAGACTAAACTAACCCCTTCTGTCTGTACAATGTACATATGGCTCCATTCTCTGCTAATCCATGTACCTAACTAAAAGACACTTAAATGCTTATATTGTATGTGCCTCCACTACCACATCCCTGGTAATGCATATTAGGCAGCTGTGTCACTCACTGTGTTAAAAAAAACCTTGCCAGTCTCATCTCCTTTGAACTTATCCTCTCTCACTTGAAATGCATGCCCTGGAAAGAAAATACTGACTGTCCATCTATATTTCTCCTAATCTTAGAAATTTCTATCAGGTTTCCCTTCCACAATACAGAGAAGACAACCCATGTCTGTCCAGCCTCTCCTCAGACAAAGCACATGCCCTCTAATCCAGACAGCATGCTGGTAAACCCCTTCTGCACCCTCTCCAAAGCTTCCACATCCTTCCTATAATACAATGATCAGAAATGAAAGCAATACTCCAGAAGCAGCCTAACCAAAGCTTTATCAAACTGCAACATAACTTTGCGACTCTTGATTTCAGTGCCCTGACCATTGGTAAGCATGCCATACACCCTCTTTACCATCCTATCAACCTATATACAAACATACGCCATACACCTTCTTTACCATCCTATCAACCTATATACAAACATACACCATACACCTTCTTTACCATCCTATCAACCTATATACAAACATACACCATACACCCTCTTTACCATCCTGTCAATCTATATAGTCACTCCCAGGGAACTGTGGACTTGAAACCCAAAATCCCTCTGTACATTCACACTATTAGGGGCCTTGCCATTAGCAATGTACTGTTCCTTTACATTTGATCTGCACATTTGGCCAGATTAAACTCCATCTGCCATTTCTCCACCCGTACCTGCAACTGATCTATATCCAGCTATGTCCATTTGGCATTCTTCTACACAATATCAACAAAACTTGTATCAATGGTGAACTTAGTAACCCACCCACATTGCCATCCAAGTTTTCATGTCAAGGTGAAAAAAAATGATTTAAAGTAATTACAAATATAACACACAAAATAGTTGATTGCATAATTACTCACACCCTTCGAGTCAGTATTTAGTAGCAATTACAGCCTTGAGTCTGTGTGGATAGGTCTCTACCAGCTTCGCACATCTGGACACTGCAATTTTTCCCATTCTTCTTTACAAAACTGCTCAAGCTCTGACAGATTCCACAGGAATTGTAAGTGAACAGCCCTTTTCAGGTTCAGCCACAAATTTTCAATTGGATTGAGGTATGGACTCCAACTTGGCCACTCCAAGACATGAACTTTGTTGTTTTTAAGCCATTCCTGTGAACCTTTGGCTTTATGCTTGAGGTTTTAATCTTGCTGGAAAACAAATCTTCTCCCAGTCTCAGTTCTCTTGCAGACTGCATCAGGTTTTCCTCCAGGATTTCTCTGTATTTTGTTGCATTCATTTTACCCTCTACCTTCACAAGCCTTCCAGGACCTGCTGCAGTGAAGCATCCCCACAGCATGATGCGGCCACCACCATGCTTCACAGCAGGGATGATGCATTTTTGATGATGTGCGGTGTTTGGCTTACACCAAACATAGCATTTAGTCTGGTGGCTAAAAAGCTCAGCTTTGGTTGACCATAGAATCTTCTTCCAGCTGACTTCAGAGTCTCCCAGCCTTCAGGCAAACTCTACGCAAGATTTATGTGAGTTTTTTTTCAATAATGGCTTTCTCTTTGCCACTCTCCCATAAAGCTGCAACTGCTATATGCATCTCAGTCACTGAGGTTTATAACTCCTCCAGAGTTGTCATCGGTCTCTTGGTGGCCTCCCTCACCAGTCCCCCTCTTACACAGTCACTCAGTTTTTGAGGACGGCCTGCTCTAGGCAGATTTACAACTGTTCCATATTCTTTCCATTTTTTTGATGATTGACTTAACTGTACTCCAAGGGATATTTGGTGACTTGGAAACTTTCTTGTATCCATTTCCTGACTTGTGCTTTTCAATAACCTTTTCATAAAGTTGCTTGGAGTGTTTTTTTTTTGTCTTTATGGTGTAGTTTTTGCCAGGATACTGACTCACCAGCAGTTTGACCTTCCAGATATAGGTGGATTTTTACTACAGTCAATTGAAACACCTTGACCGCACACGATGATCTCCATTTTACTAATTATGTGTCTTCTAAAATCAATTGGCTGCACCAGTGGTGATTTGGTGTGTCATATTAAAGGGGGTGAATACCTATGCAATCAATTATTTTGTGCTTTATATTTGTAATTAATTTAGATCACTTTGTAGAGATCTATTTCACTTTGACAAGAAAGAGTCTTTTTCTGTTGATGAGTGTCATAAAAAAGCCAAATTAAATCCACTGTGATTCAAAGTTGTAAGATAATAAAACATGAATCCAAACAGCAAAGCTATGCATCTTTATCTTCTGGATGAGCATACCATAAGATATCCGTTCAGACAACATCTACAGTTCTACCTTCATCAATCACCTTTGTCTCCCCCTTGAAAAGCTCAGGGAAGTGAGGGAGACATGCTTGCCCCACACAAAGCCATGGTCTTCCAAATAGCTATAAATCCTATCCCTAAGACTCCTCTCCAATAACCACCCTATCACTGACATGAGACTCACCGGTCTATAATTTCCAAGAACCCTATTTCCCTTCTTGAAAACAGAAGACTGTGAGCTGCTTTTCAGTCCTCTGGGGCCTCACATTTGGCTATCCCTTCATTCCTTGCCTATTCACGTATCTATCCCAGTGCCTCTAAATATCTGCTTCCACCGCCTGCTCAGGTAGCACAATCCATTCAGATACCACTCTCTTGTGTAAAAGCTTGCCTCATAATCTTCAATAGACTTTCTGCTTTTGTTTTAAAGCTGCACATTCTGGTATTTGGTAAATACATCCCAAGATAAGGGCTCTGACTACTTAATGTATTTTGGCTTCTCATCATTTTACGTTCTTCTCTTGGGCACCCCTCACCCTCTGATGCTCCAGTGTACGCAATCCAAGTGTATCCAATCTCTCTTATAGTTAACATTGTCAAAGTTGCATCCCCAGCCCCTCCTCTACTCCCTGTATACTGTGTGGCCAGATTTTGCTCCAAATCCATCTACGAGTTTGCAAACGAAACCACCACCGTGGGCCGTCTCAAATAATGATGAGTCAGATCACTGGAAGGAAATAGGGAGCCTAAAGACATGGTGTCAGAACAACAACATTTTTCTACTACGATAAGATGGACTCTTGACCTCACAATCTACTATGTTATGACCTTGCATCTTACTCTGTACCTGCACTGCACTTTCACTGTAGCTGTCGCATTTTTTATTGACTTACCTTGAACTACCACAATGCACTGTGTAATGATTTGAAGGAAGACTTAGTTAGCAATCTTGTCGTGCGAGGCCCTTTGGGTAAGAGTGACCATAATATGGTGGAATTCTTCATTAAGATGGAGAGTGACATAGTTAATTCAGTAACAGGAAGGTTCTGAACTTAAAGAAGGGTAACTTTGAAGGTATGAGACATGAATTAGCTAACATAGACTGGCAAATGATACTTAAAGGATTGACGGTGGATATGCAATGGCAAGCATTTAAAGATCGCATGGATGAACTGCAACAATTGTTCATCCCAGTTTGGCAAAAAAAAACCAGGGAAGGTGGTGCACCCGTGGGTGACAAGAGAAATTAGGGATAGTATCAATTCCAAAGAAGAAACATACAAATTAGCCAGAAAAAGCAGCACACCTGAGGACTGGGAGCAATTCAGAGTCCAGCAGAGGAGGACAAAGGGCTTAATTAGGAAAGGGAAAAAAGATTATGAGAGAAAGCTGGCAGGGAACATAAAAACTGACTGTAAAAGCTTTTATAGACATGTGAAAAGAAAAACATTGGTTAAGACAAATGTAGGTCCCTTACAGTCAGAAACAGGTGAATTGATCATGGGGAACAAGGACATGGCAGACCAATTGAATAACTACTTTGGTTCTGTCTTCACTAAGGAGGACATAACTAATCTACCAGAAATAGTAGGGGACCAAGGGTCTAGTGAGATGGAGGAACTGAGGGAAATACATGTTAGGAGGGAAGTGGTGTTGGGTAAATTGAAGGGATTAAAGGCAGATAAATCCCCAGGGCCAGATGGTCTGCATCCCAGAGTGCTTGAGGAAGTAGCCCAAGAAATAGTGGATGCATTAGAGATAATTTTTCAAAACTCTTTAGATTCTGGATTAGTTCCTGAGGATTGGAGGGTGGCTAATGTAACCCTGCTTTTTAAAAAAGGAGGAAGAGAGAAACTGGGGAATTATGGACCGGTAAGCCTGACATCGGTGGTGGGGAAAATGCTAGAGTCAGTTATCAAAGATGTGATACCAGCACATTTGGAAAGTGATGAAATCATCAGACAAAGTCAGCATAGGTCTGTGAAAGGAAAATCATGTCCGACGAATCTCATAGAATTTTTTGAGGATGTAACTAGTAGAGTGGATGGGGGAGAACCAGTGGATGTGGTATATTTGGATTTTCAAAAGGCTTTTGACAAGGTCCCACACAGGAGATTAGCGTGCAAACTTAAAGCACATGGTATTGTGGGTAAGGTATTGATGTGGATAGAGAATTGGTTGGCAGACAGGAAGCAAAGAGTGGGAATAAATGGGACCATTTCAGAATGGCAGGTTGTGACTAGTGGGGTACCACAAGGCTCAGTGCTGGGACCCCAGTTGTTTACAATATATTTTAATGACTTAGATGAGGGAATTAAATGCAGCATCTCCAAGTTTGCAAATGACACGAAGCTGGGTGACAGTGTTAGCTGTGAGGAGGATACTATGAGGATGCAGGGTGACTTGGATAGGTTAGGTGAGTGGGCAAATTCATGGCAGATGCAATTTAATGTGGATAAATGTGAAGTTATCCACTTTGGTGGCAAGAACAGGAAAACAGATTATTATCTGAATGGTGGCCAATTAGGAAAAGGGGAGGTGCAACGAGACCTGGGTGTCATTGTACACCAGTCATTGAAAGTGGGCATGCAGGTACAGCAGGCGGTGAAAAAGACAAATGGTATGCTGGCATTCATAGCAAGAGGATTCGAGTACAGGAGCAGGGAGGTACTACTGTAGTTGTACAAGGCCTTAGTGAGACCACACCTAGAGTATTGTGTGTAGTTTTGGTCCCCTAATCTGAGGAAAGACATTCTTGCCATAGAGGGAGTACAAAGAAGGTTCACCAGATTGATTCCTGGGATGGCAGGACTTTCATATGATGAAGGACTGGATCGGCTAGGCTTATACTCTCTGGAATTTAGAAGATTGAGGGGGGATCTTATTGAAATGTATAAAATTCTAAAGGGATTGGACGGGCTAGATGTGGGAAGATTGTTCCCGATGTTGGGGAAGTCCAAAACGAGGGGCCACAGTTTGAGGATAAAGGGGAAGCCTTTTAGGACCGAGATGAGGAAAAACTTCTTCACACAGAGAATGGTGAATCTGTGGAATTCTCTGCCACAGGAAACAGTTGAGGCCAGTTCACTGGCTATATTTAAGAGGGAGCTTGATATGGCCCTTGTGGCTAAAGGCATCAGCAGTTATGGAGAGAAGGCAAGTACAGGGTTCAGAGTTGGATGATCAGCCATGATCGTTCTGAATGGCGGTGCAGGCTCAAAGGACCGAATGGCCTACTCCTGCACCTATTTTCTAAGTTTCTATGTTAATATGAGAAGTATGCAAACAAGATTTTCATTGTACATGTGTCAATAATAATATAATTGAGGAAACATCCTGGTGAACCTCTTCTGCACCTCTCCAATGCCTCCACATCCTTCCTTTAAAGCAATGACCAGAACTGCACACAATATTCCAAATATGGCCTAACCAAGTTCGCAACATGACTTGCCAACTTTTATACTCAGTTTTGCTACATTTGAGTAACCATGGACTTGCACCCCAATGTCTGTATGGATATCAATACTCCTAAGGGTTCTGCTATTTACCATATACTTTCCCCTTACGTTTGACCTCCCAAAGTACAACACCTCATGCTTTGCTGGATAAAACTCCCTCTGCACTTCTCTGCCCATATTTCCAACTGATCGATACCGTTTGGCAGCCTTCCTCACTGCTCACAATATTGTGTCCTCCACAAACTTACGAGTCAGCCCAACAACAAAGAAAAATACCCTTTTATCTCTGTTTCCGGTTACCAGTTAACCTTCCATCTATCCAAAATGTTATCTCCTATACCATGAGCATTTTTTCCCACGATATCCTTTGATGTCACCCTTTATCAGAGACCTTCTGGAAATCTAAATGTGTTGCATTTACTCGTTTTCCTCTTTATCCACAGCATATGTTGTTTCTTCAAAGAAATCCAATAACGTTATATCCCTTTCACAAGATATGTTGACAGTGACTGATTACATTGAATTTTTCTCGGAGCCCTGTTATAACATTTTTAAATAGCTTCTAATGTTTACCATGTGACAGATGTTAAGCAAACTACATTGTATTTTGCAGCCTCTATTCTCGCCACTTATATGCACAGATGATTCAGTTTTGACTGTACACACAATAGGCAGTGATGATAATCATTTTGGGTGTAACTGGACTGGATGTTTCATTGCATCATTCATGTTAGTCCACTAATCTTGCAACACCTATTTCCTCCTATACTCAGATAAACTGGAGCATCACACTTCAACAATCCTTGACCAGTCTCACTTGAACTAGGAAAACATCACAGTACTTTGTGATATTTCCAGCTGTTTATAAGCACATTCTGCTTGAGTTGGAAGAGCAAACATGTCACGTTAGCTAACGACATTCCAAAGTCCACAGTGTGTGGGGCAAGTTTTCTCCACAACTAGCTGCTGTAATGCTTAGGACTCAGCAGTGATGGCAAATCATTACTGCGAGCATTGTTATGTCTGTAACTGGTCCCTCAGGGTGAGTTGGAAACCTTAGGACAGGATCCAGAAACGCAATCCTTAGCACAGAAACTACTCTCACAGAGTTTTCAGACACATCACATCCCAATGGGACCTCTTTGGAAAAAGATATTCACGAGGCAGGTTTTCCAAGAATGCTATGGCTTAGATATATAACATCCTTCAGTAACACCCGTGGCATTTCTCTCTAGTTGTCTCTGGGGATAAATGTCACACTGATTCTTCAATCTTGCCCACAGTTTCTTTTCAGAAGGAACAATAGGTTTCAGTTGGGGAGAGATGCTATCTTGGATCTAAGAAATGGGTTGTCCCGGCGTTCCCATGTGCAGGCAACCATTGACTGCACTCATTCATCCATAAGAAACATCAGTGATAGAAACATTGAGTTCCACACTGTTCAGAACAATCAGATGTGATCAAATAGTGTCACCTTTTCCTCTTCAAGCCGATGTTTCTCACTAATGATTTCTCACCTAATTCTATATCTAAACCCCTTCATATGGGGCCCAACACATTGATGCAATCAAGAAGAGGCTCTACTTCATTAGGAGTTTGAGGAGATACAGTGTGTCACCAAAGAGTCTTTCAAATATCTATAGATTTACAGTGGAGAGCATACTGACTGGTTGCATCACAGCCTGATGGGGAAGATCCAATGTAGTCATTTCATCATGAGCAAAACTCTCAAAGACATCATCAACAAGGTGCCATCCATCACTCAGGACTCTCTTCTCAGTACTACCACACAGGAGGAGTTTTAGGAGCCTGAAGACCCACGCTAAGCAATTCAGAAGTAGCTTTTTTCACATTTATGAATAATCCACGAACCGATGAGCACCACCTTATAATTTCTTTGCTTTGCACTATGCATTTGTTTTTCTGCAGTCTTTTGCAGTTTTATGTCTTTGGCTGCATTGCTGCCACAAAACAACTCATTTCACATCATGTAACTCAGTGATAATAAACCAGAATCAAAATTTTGGTCCTGATTCTGAATGCTTTAATGAACATGAAGCAGATGATGTAGTCCATTGTACAACCTCCCTTATATTTCATAACTGGCCATCCTTGCTTCACAAATGCTTGGCATATGGACTCACATGCATATGAATGTGATCCCATTAAATAAATTAATACAGAAGTATGATATATGTACATGCATTAATTCCTATGTTCCTACAGTTCCCTCTCTTTCTCTCTCTCCTTTCTTGTTCTTTCTTGTTAGCCTATGTGCTCTTGATGCTATTCATTGAAATATTGTGGAGGCATTGTTACCATATCAAGTGATATTGTGTACTTTCTGACTTGCAGATAAAATCAGCTTTTGGAAATCTGTGAAAATGGAACTTATTCATTACCTGGGTTCAGCTGGTGTCTTTGGTGTGCATTCTTCTGAAGTGACCATGATTTATAGAACATGGAACGACACAGCAAAGCAACAGGCCCTTTGGTCCTCAGTGTCTGTCCTGAACTTGATTCCAGTTCAAACCCATATAGACTACATCCCTCCATTCCCTACGCAACCACTGAAAGAGAAAACATAATGGGATAAGAATCACAATACTTGAATCAATTTAAGAAGGTGCATGGTGCATTAGTTGGGGATTGAGTTCAAGCGATAAAGTAATGTTGCAGCTCTGTCAAGCACTACGTAGACCACACTCACAATACTGTGTTCAATTCCTCTCATAGAGGAAGGATGTAGAAATGTTAGAGAGAGCACAGCGGAAATTTACCAGGATACAGCCTGGATTGGAAAAAATGCCTTATGAGGATAGGTTGAGTGAACTGGAGCATTTTCTCTTTGGATTGAAGGAGGATGAGAGGTGACTTGATAAAGGTGTTCAAGATGATGAGAGGCATAGATCAGTTAGTAAGCCAGAGATTTTTTTTCTCCCCAGGGCAGAAAAAGCTAATTCAAGGGGACATAAATGTAAAGTATAGGGGTGATGTCAAAAGCAAGTTCTTTACAGATAGAATTGTCAGTGCATGAGCCATCCTGCAAGGGGTCTGGTGTTAGAGGCAATTTCATTAGGGGCATTTAAGAAACTTAGATAGGCATGTGGATTACAGTAAAATGGAGAACTATATAGGATGAAAGAGTTAGATTCATCTCAGTAGGTGAAAGAGACAGCATAAAATTGTGGGCTAAAGGGTCTGTGTCAGTGTTGTACTGTAATGTTCGATGTTCTGTGCTCTATCTTTAGTTTGGTATTGGGAGTTACAAAATCATTGCCAAAACAAGTTTGACTTAACTCTAAATGTTTCACAGTCAGATAGGCCATCGCAGTGAAGGTATTATTTTTAATTACTCAATGTGTCACCACAATTATGCTGCAACTAGTGCACATTCACATACCACATACCACATATTGTATTGGCAACAATTCTGGGCATGGCAGGTTATACATCAATGTCAGTGGCTGCTATATCGGTATGAGTTATCACTGCACAATAGATAGACAGTGGATGTTGTTTACTTGGATTTTCAGAAGGTTTTTGACAAGGTGCCACACATGAGGCTGCTAAACTAGATAACAGGAAAAATGCTAGCATGGATAGAAGATTGGCAGACTGGCAGGAAGCAAAGTGTGGGGGAAAAAAATGGTGTCATTTTCTGGTTGGCTGCCAGTGACTAGTGGTGTTCCACAGGAGTTGCTGTTGGAACCAATTCTTTTCACATTATATGCAATGATTTGGATGATAGAATTGAAGGCTTTGCGGCTAAGTTTGCAGATGATGCAAAGATAGCTGGAGGGGCAAGTAGTGCTGAGGAAGCAGGAAGTCTGCAGAAGGACTTGGACAGATTAGGAGAATGGGTGGCAGATGGAATACAGTGTAGGGAAGTGTATGGTCATGCACTTTGCTAGAAGGAATGAAGGAATGGGCTATTTTCTAAATGGGGATAAATTCATAAAGCCGAGCTGCAAAAGGACTTGGGAGTATGCACGCAGGATTTCCTGGAGGTAAATTGCAGAATTGTTAGTAGAAAGGCAAAATCAATGTTAACTTTCATTTTGAGAGGACCGGAATATAAAAGCAAGGATGTAATCCTGAGGCTTTATAAGGCACTGGTCAGACCACACTTGGAGCATTGTTAGCAGTTTTGCTAAAAAGTTCAAAGTCCAAAGTTCAAAGTAAATTTATTATCAAAATACATATATGTCAACATATATGGATCAGTACTTGGAGCTATGATGTTGTGGCCATTACAGAGACTTGGATGGCTCAGAGACAGGAATGGTTACTTCGAGCGCCAGGCTTTAGATGTTTCAGAAAGAACAGGGAGGGAGGCAAAAGAGATGTGGGTGTGGCACTGTTGATCAGAGATAGTGTCACAGCTGCAGAAAAGGAGGAAGTCATGGAGGGATTGTATAGGGAGTCTCTGTGGGTGGAAGTTAGGAACAGGAAGGGGTCAATAACTCCACTGGGTGTGTTTTATAGACCACCCAATAGAAACAGGGACATCGAGGAGCAGGTAGGGAGACAGATTCTGGAAACATAGAAACATAGAAAATAGGTGCAGGAGTAGGCCATTCGGCCCTTCGAGCCTGCACTGTCATTCAGTATGATCATGGCTGATCATCCAACTCAGAACCCTATACCAGTCTTCCTTCCATACCCCCTGATCCCTTTAGCCACAAGGGCCATATCTAACCCCCTCTTAAATAATAACAGGGTTGTTGTCGTGGGAGATTTTAATTTCCCAAATATTGATTGGCATCTCCCTAGAGCGAGGGGTTCAGGTGGGGTGGAGTTTGTTAGGTGTGTTCAGGAAGGTTTTTTGACACAAATTGTAGATAAGCCTACAAGAGGGGAGGCTGTACTTGATCTGGTATTGGGAAATGAACCTGGTCAGATATCAGGTCTCTCAGTGGGAGAGCATTTTGGAGATAGTGATCACAATTCCATTCCCATTACCATACCTTTGGAGGGTAGGAACAGACAAGTTAGGAAAGCGTTTAATTGGAGTAAGGGGAAATATGAGGCTATCAGGCAGGAACTTGGAAGCATAAATTGGAAACAAATGTTCTCAGGGAAACCAGTATCCCAGGCTACTGTGGGAGGCAAGGGAGGAGGTGATTTTTACATCATCTGGCATGATCTTTGCATCATCAATGGGGATGGGAGATGTTCCGGAGGATTGGAGGATTGCAGATGTTGTCCATTATTCAAGAAAGGGAGTAGAGATAGCCCAGAAAATTATAGACCAGTGAGTCTTACCTCAGTGATTGGTAGGTTGATGGAGAAGATCCTGAGAGGCAGGATTTATGAACATTTAGAGAGGCATAATATGATTTGAAATAGTCAGCATGGCTTTGTCAAAGGCAGGTCATGCCTTATGAGCCTGATTGAATGTTTTGAGGATGTGACTGAACACATTGATGAAGGTAGAGCCATAGATGTAGTGTATATGGATTTCAGCAAGGCATTTGATGAGGTACCTTATACAAGGCCTATTGAGAAAGTAAGGAGGCATGGGATCCAAGGGGATAATGCTTTGTGGATCCAGAACTGGCTTGCCCACAGCAGTCAAAGAGCGGTTGTAGATGGGTCATATTCTGCATAGAGGTCGGTGACCAGTGGTGTGCCTCAGAGATCTGTGCTGGGACCCCTACTCTTCATGACTTTTTATAAATGATCTGGATAAGGAAGTGGAGTGATGGGTTAGTAAATGGCTGATGACACAAAGGTTGGGGGTGTTGTGGGTTGTGTGGAGGGCTGTCAGATGTTACAGCTGGACATTGATAGAATGCAAAACTGGGCTGAGAAGTGGCAGATGGAGTCGAATCCAGATAAGTGTGAGGTGGTTCATTTTGATAAGTCAAACATGATGGCAGAATATAGTATTAAAGGTAAGACTCTTGGCAGTGTGGAGGATCAAAAGGATCTTGGGGTCCCAGTCCATAGGACGCCCAAAGCTGCTACACATGTTGACTCTGTGGTTAAGAAGGCGTACGGTGTATTGGCCTTCATCAATCGTGGGATTGAGTTTAAGAGCTGATACGTAATCCTGCAGCTATATAGAACCCTGGTCAGACCCCACTTGGAGTACTGTGTTCAGCTCTGGTCGCCTCACTACAGGAAGGATGTGGAAACCATAGAAAGGGTGCAGAGGAGATTTACAAGGATGTTGCCTGAATCGGGGTGCATGTCCTTTTCTCCTTGGAGCGATGGAGGCTGAGAGGCAACCTGATAGAGGTGTATAAGATGATGAGAGGCATTGATCGTGTGGATAGTACCGAGGGCTGAAATGGCTAGCATAAGTGGGCACAGTTCTAAGATGCTTGGAAGTAGGTACAGAGGAGATGTCAGGGGCAAGTTTTTTTTACGCAGAGAGTGCTGAGTGTGTGGAATGGGCTGCTGGTGATGGTGGTGGAGGCGGAAACAATAGGGTCTTTTAAGAGACTCCTGGATAGGTACATGGAGCTTAGAAAAATAGAGGGCTATGGGTAACCCTGAGTAATTTCTAAAGTAAGGACATGTTCGGCACAGCTTTGTGGGTCAAAGGGCCTGTATTGTGCTGTAGGTTTTCTGTGTTTCTATGTTTATATATACATTTTCTTGCAGGCATACTCAATAAATCCATAATAGAATTATAACCACAATAGAATCAGAGAAAGACCACACGAACTCGAGCATTCAGTCAGTCTGTGAAATACAAAAAGAAAAAATAATGATAATAATAAACAAATAAGCAATAAATATCAAGAACATGAGAGGAAGAGTCCCTGAAAGTGAATCAATAGGTTGAGGGAACAGCTCAATGATGGGCAAGTGAAGATGAGTGAAATTATCTCCTTCAGTTAAAAGCCCTGATAGTTGAGGGGTAGGAACTACTCCTGAACCTGGTGGTGTTCAAACTCCTAAGGAAGTAGAGGCTCTGCCGTACTTTCTTCGTAATTGCACTTCTGTACCGGGCCCAGGATAGGTCCTCGGAAATAATACTGAGGAATTTCAAGATGCTGAACCTCTGCACCTCTGATCCTCTGATGAAGATTTGCTCATGGACTTCTGGCTTCCTCCTCCTATAGTCTAGTCTGTCTGTTCTGTGGATTGAGATTCTACGTTGGAGAAAGGTAGCTTGATAGTATCAGAAAGGATCCAGCAAGAGTTCATTGGAGCAGGCTGTTTTCTTGCAAAGGTGTACTTGGTAAGTGGGAGGCCTCCAAAAGTTTCATTCTGAGAGTACAAAGTTTATCTGTGCCTGTCAAAATAAAAGGAAAAGATAACAGGTTTAGGGAACTATGGTTTTCAAGAAATATTGAGGTCATGTTTTCAAAAAAGATGAGGTGTATAGTAGGAACAAATGAGGTGCTTGTGGATATAAGAAATACAAGACAGCACTTAAGAATAAATCAGAAGAGCGAAAAGAAGGCATAAGGTTGCCATAGCAGACAAGGTGAAGGAGAATCTACAGATATGTTGAGAGCAAAAGGATTGCAGGGGACAAAATTGGTCCTCTGGAAGATAAGAATGGTAATCATATGTGGAGTCAAAAGAGATGGAGGAGATCTTAAATGGATTTTTTGCATCTGTATTTACTCTGGAGATAGACACAGAGTCTATAGAAGAGAGGCAAAGCAGCATCGACTTCATGGACTCTGTACAGATTACAGAGGAGGAGGTGTTTGCTGTCTTGAGACAAATTAGAATGGATAAATCCCCTGGCATGACAAGGTGTTCCCTCGGACCCTGTGAGAGGTAAGTGCAGAAATAGCCAGGGCCCTAATAGAGATACTTACATCATCCTTAGCATCAGGTGATGCACCAGAGGATTGGAGGATAGCTAATGTTGTTCTGCAGTTTAAGAAAGGCTCTAAAATACATCAGGAAATTATAGGCCGGTGATCTTAACATCAATGGTGGGAAAGTTATTGGAAGGTATTCTAAGGGACCACATTTATGAATATTTGGATAGACGTGGACTAATTAGGGATAGTCAGTATGTCTTCATATATGGTACGTCGAGTCTAACCATTGTTGTAGAGTTTTTCAAGGAAGTTACCTGGAATGTTGATGAAGGCAAAGCAGTGGATGTGTCTACATGGGCTTTTCCAAGGCATTTGACAAGGTTCTGCATAGGAAGTTGCTCAGGAAGATCAGTCACTTGGTATTTAAGATGAGGTAGTAGATGTGAGAGAAGCCAGAGAGTGGTAATTGATGGCTACCTCTCTGACTGGAGGCCTGTGACTAGTGGAGAACCATAGGGACCGATGCTGGGTCCGTGGTGTTTGTCATCCATATCAGTGATCGGGATGATAATGTGGCTAACTGGATCAGCCAATGTGCGGCTGTCACCAAGATTGGGGATGCAGTGGACAGCGAGGAAGGTTATCAAACCAGCTTTGAAAATAGGCTGAAAAATGGCAACACACACAAAATTCTGATGGAACGCAGCAGACCAGACAGCATCTATAGGAAGAAGCACAGTCAACGTTTCGGGCCAAGACCCTTCCTCAGGACTAACTGAAAGAAGAGAAAGTAAGAGATTTGAAAGTGAGAGGGGGAGGGGGAGATCCGAAATGATAGGAGAAGACAGGAGGGGGAGGGATAGAGCTAAGAGCTGGAAAGTTGATTTGCAAAAGGGATACAAGGCTGGAGAAGGGAGAGGATCATGGGACTGGAGGCCCAGGGAGAAAGAAAGGGGGAGGGGACCGCCAGAGGAAGATGGAGAGCAAGCAAGGAGTTATTGTGAGAGGGACAGAGAGAGCAAAAAAAAAGGAATAAATAAATAAATAAATAAATAAGGGATGGGGTAAGAACAGGAGGAGGGGCATTAATGGAAGTTAGAGAAGTCGATGTTCATGCCATCAGGTTGGAGGCTACCCAGACGGAATATAAGGTGTTATTCCTCCAACCTGAGTGTGACTTCATCTTGACAGTAGAGGAGGCCGTGGATAGACATATCAGAATGGGAATTGGACGTGGAATTAAAATATGTGACCACTGGGAGATCCTGCCTTCTCTGGTGGATGGAGAGTAGGTGTTCAGCGAAACAGTCTCCCAGTCTGCATCGGGTCTCACCAATATATAGAAGGCCACGCCGGGAGCATCGGACGCAGTATATCACCCCAGGCGACTCACAGGTGAAGTGTCGCCTCACCTGGAAGGACTGTCTGGGGCCCTGAATGCTGGTGAGGGAGGAAGTGTAAGGGCATGTGTTACAGATGGAAGATGGAATTCCATGCAGACAAGTGTGAGGTGTTGTACATTGGGAAGACCATCCAGGGTAATTCTTACACAGTGAACGGTAGAGTACCGAGTAGTGTGAAAGAAAAAGAGCTCTGGGAATACTGGTTCATATTTCATTGAAAGTGGTGTCACAGATCGCTAGGGTCCTAAAGAAAGCCTGTGCACATTGGACTTTGTAGATTAAAGTATTGAGTACAGGAATTGTATAAGGTGTTGGTGAGGCCTGATGTGGAATATTGTGTGCAGCTTTATCTACAGGAAATATGTCAATAAGAGTGAAAGAGTAGAGATATTGCCGGGGCTAGAAGACCTAAGTTATAAGGAGAAATTGAATAGGTTAGAAATTTATTCCTTGGAACATAGAAGATTAAGGGGAGATTTGATAGAATAATACAAAATTATCAGGGGTATAAATAGGGTAAATGCAAGCAGGCTTGTTCCACTGGGGTCATGGGTTAAATGTGAAAGGTGAAAAGTTTAAGGGGAACATGAGTGAAATCATGACAGAGTGGAACGAGCTGCCAGCACAGGTGGTGCATGCAAGCTTGATTTCAATGCTTCAGATAAGTACATGGATGATAGGAGTGTTGAACGCTATGGTCTAGGTGCAGATCGATGGGATTAGGCAGTTTAAATGGTTCAGTGTGGACTAGATGGGCTGAAGGGCCTGTTTCTTTACTGTACTTTTCTATGACTCTATAACTGTATATTTAAAGCAGAGGTTGACAGTTTCTTGTTTAGTAAGGATGTCAAATATTATGGGGAGAGGGCAGGAGAATTGGATTGAAATTCTGCTCCTATGTTTAATGATCTTATGTCTTATGGCATTTTTCAGTGATGTTGCATGCCCAATTACATAGCTGATTATTTTCCCTTTTCAAAGCTTTGCTGATAGCTTTTGACATTTTCCCTCCGACATTACAGCCTCCCCCATACAGATGCAGTGTGGTTGACTTGAGTCTGCAAAGAAGTCCTAAATGACCCATGAGAAGATCTTGCTCTCAGTGACTCACCTCATTCCAAAAAAACAGTCTGGGATAATTTGTTGTGAGGCAGAGATATGACTTCTACCCGTGAGGTTACACTGGAAGATAGATGGGTACCCTTGTAGGGGTGAGATGTCAGTGTCTCTTACCAGTGCTGAATCAGAAACAAAATCAGGTTTAATATCACTAGCAGATATTGTGAAATTTGTTGCTTTGTGGCAGCAGTACATTGCAATACATTAAATAACTTGTTTTTGGCAAATTTTTCTACGGAAATGTGTTGCCATTGCCTTCTTCTGGACGGGTGACCCCAGGCACCATCAGTACTCTTCAGAGATTATCTGCCTGGCATTAGTGATTGCATAACCAGGACTTGCGATCTGCAGCAACTGCTCATACGTCCATCCACCACCTGCTCCCTGTGGCTTCGTGTGACCCTGGTCAGGGGTCCAAGCAGGTGCTACACCTTGTATATGTATATATATATATATATATATATAATTAAATAAGTGGGTAAGGTAATGGAAAAAGAAAGCAAAAAGATAGTGAGGTAGTGTACATGGTTCAATGCCCATTCAGAAATCTACCTATTATGCACCTCTTTGCTTTTTTTTGAGCTGCTCCACCCAGCAACCCCTGCCAACCCCAGTTCATCCCTTACCTCATCACAGGACAATCTACAATGGCTAATTATCCTGCCTGGTACATCTCTGGACTGTGGGAGGAAAATGGAGGACCCAGAGAAAACCTATGCAATCCACAGGAAGGACAGGCAAAGACTCCTTACCGGGGATGCCGGGATTGAACTCCAAGCACGAGCCACTGGGTGTCATGGTAGAGTAGCAGTTAACACAACACTACTACAGCTTGGGGCATCGGAATTCAGTTTTCAATTTCAAAGTCCTCTGTAAACAAGCTTCTATCTTCTTTCCCGTGTGTGCATGTGTTTCCTCCGGGGGTGCTGCGGTTTTCTCCCACATTCCAAAGTTGTACCAGTTGGTACGTTGATTGGTCATTGTAAATTGTTGGTTAATTAGGTTAGTGTTAAATAGGTGAGTTGTTGGGCAGTGCGGCTTGTTGGGATGAAAAGGCCTGTTCCACACTGTATTTCTAAATAAAGATAAAATAAAATATCTTCAGAGATGTTGACATCCAGGAACTTAAACCTACTCACCTTTCCACAACTAATCCCTCGATGAAGACTGGTGTGTGTTCTCATAACTTCCCCTTGCTGAAGTCCATAATCAATTCCTTGATCTTACTGAGAATGAAATTAGGAGAGTCAGAAGGGGCCATGAGAAGGGCTTGGCGGACAGGATTAACGAAAACCCCAAGGCGTTCTACAAGTATGTGAAGAGCAACAGGATAAGACGTGAGAGAATAGGACCTATCAAGTGTGACAGTGGGCAAGTATGTACGGAACCAAAGACAGCAGAGGTATTTAATGAATACTTTGCTTCAGTATTCACTACAGAAAAGGACCTTGGGGATTGTAGGGATGACTTACAGCAGACTGAAAAGCTTGAGCATATAGACATTAAAGAAGAGGATGTGCTGGAGCTTTTGGAAAGCATCAAGTTGGATAAGTCACCGGGACCGGACAAGATATATCCCAGGCTACTGTGGGAGGCGAAGGAGGGGATTGCTGAGCCTCTGGCTGTCAGATGGAGGGGGGGCACTTTGAGCGGACCCAAATGCAAGATGCAGACACTGAAGTACTAGGAACAGGACAGAACTAGAGACTAGAGTTAGGAACATGACTGGACGCAGACTAGGAGCTGGGACAAGAACACAAACTTGGTCTAGGACATTGGCTAGGCAAGCGGGACCAGGACAAGGAACTGGGAACTAGGAGCCTGGGCTTGGACTCTGAGCCAGAGATTGGACAAACCTAGAACTTGGGTCTTGACTCGGGCTCGGACTCCAGAACTAGGCGAGGACATGACGTGGCTACCGGACCGGACATGACCTGGGTTCTTTGAGGCGAGGACATGATGAGACCTGGGTTCTTCGAGGCAAGGGCATGACAAGGCCTGGGTTCTTTGAGGCGAGGTCATGACGAGGCCTGGGTCCGGACTCCAAGCCAGAGACTGGATAAGGACCCAGAATCTGGATCTTGGCTCAGGCTCGGACTCCGAAACTATGCGAAGACGTGACACGGTCTTGGGAGACAGGACTGGGTGAGGCTACAGGACAGAACGAGAGACTCCTGGGCAAGACGAGGGAACTCCAGTACAGGATGAAGCACATGGATAGGATGAGAACATGAAGCCTTGACTTCGTACTCAGGAACAGCCAAGCCTTGGACTTGGGACGACAGGAACCTCGGAACCTTGGACTCCGGACAACAAGAATGCAGAACATAGAGCCTTGGTCTTGGGGAGGACAGGAACACAGAGCCTTGGTCTGGAGCATGGACACAGATCCTTGGACTTGAGAGACGGGAACACAGGGACATGGAACACAGCCAGGACCCCTCCTTGGGAACAGGACTTGCAGCCAGGACTCGCAGTCAGGACTCTACACAGAATGCTGAACACGACGAGACTGTTCCCAACACTAGGTAGCAGCAAACAACCAGACCTACCTAGCGAAGGCATGGATACAGAGATGTTTCCCAACACTAGGTAGCGGAAAAAGGCCACACCTACCTAGCACAGGCGTGGACACAGAGATAGTTCCCAATACTAGGTAGCAGCAAACAGCCATACCTACTTAGCGAAGGTGTGGATACAGAGACGGTCCCCAACACTAGGTAGCAGCAAACAGCCGGACCTACCTAGTGAAGGCATGGACACAGAGACAGTTCCAACTCAATGATAGAGAGCTCCTTTTCTAAACAGAGCAAGGCTCCAGTCTCACTCCGGTGGTAGAACTTGACAAGGTTGCGGGCAAGGCTCCAGGCAGAAGGGAAAGGGAAGGGAACAGTCCAGACTCAGGGTAATGGCAAAAACAACCTGGCTTACCCAACAGAGGCAAGGACAGGATACTGACAAGACAAACCAGCAACCACCCTTGAACCCAGGGCCACTTATTTCCCCAGCCCCAAGACGAGCATCAGGTGCCTATGATTAAGCCCAACTGAAACAAGGGACAGCCGGAAGAGCCGGAGTCCGGAGTCCATGGACCGGACCGTGAACTGGAACACGGACTTCACGGACCGGACCATGACACTGGCAATGATCTTTGCATCATCAATGGGGGCGGGAGAGGTTCCGGAGGACTGGAGGGTTGCAGATGTTGTTCAATTATTCAAGAAAGAGAGAGATAGCCCAGGAAATTATAGACCAGTGAGTCTTACTTCTGTGGTTGGTAAATTGATGGAAAAGATCTTGAGAGGCGAGATTGATGAACATTTGGAGACACATAACATGATTAGGAATAGTCAGCTTGGCTCTGTCAAAGGTAAGTCATGTCTTATGAGCCTGATTGAATTTTTTGAGGATGTGACTAAACACGTTGATGAAGGTAGAGCAATAGATGTAGTGTATATGGTTTTCAGCAAGGCATTTGATAAGGTACCCCATGCAAGGCTTATTGAGAAAGTAAGTGGGCATGGGATCCATGGGGATCATGCTTTGTGGATCCAGAATTGACTTGCCCACAGAAAGCAAGGAGCGGTTGTAGACAGGTCATATTCTGCATGGAGGTCGGTGACCAGCAGTATGCCTCCCAGGGGTCTGTTCTGTGACCCCTTCTCTTCGTGATTTTTATAAATGATCTGGATGAAGAAGTGGAGGGATGGGTTAGTAAATTTGCTGATGACACAAAGGTTGGGGGTATTGTGGATAGTGTGGAGGGCTGTCAGAGGCTACAGTGGGACATTGATAGGATGCAAAACTAGGCTGAGAAATGGCAGATGGAGTTCAACCCAGATAAGTGTGAGGTGGTTCATTTTGGTAGGTCAAATATGATGGCAGAATATAGTATTAATTGTCAAACTCTTGGCAGTGTGGAGGATCAGAGTGATGTTGGGGTCCGAGTCCATAGGACGCTCAAAGCAGCTGTGCAGGTTGACTCTGTGGTTAAAAAAGCATTGACCTTCATCAACCATGGGATTGAGTTTAAGAGCCGAGAAGTAATGTTGCAGCTATATAGGACCCTGTCAGACCCCACTTGGAGTACTGTGCTCATTTCTGATCGCCTCACTGTAGGAAGGACGTAGAAACCATAGAAAGGGTGCAGAGGAGATTTACTAGGATGTTACCTGGATTGGGGAGCATGCCTTATGAGAATAGGTTGAGTGAACTCAGCCTTTTCTCCTTGGAGCGACGGAGGATGAGAGGTGACCTGATAGAGGTGTACAAGATAATGAGCAGCATTGATCATGTGGCTAGTCAGAGGCTTTTTCCCAGGGCTGAAACGGCTAACACGAGAGGGCACAGGTTTAAGGTGCTTGGGAGTAGGTACAGAGATGTCAGGGGTAAGTTTTTTACACAGAGAGTGGTGAGTGTGTGGAATGGGCTGCTGGCGATGATGGTAGAAGCAGAAACGATAGGGTCTTTTAAGAGACTCCTGGATAGGTACATGGAGCTTAGAAATATAGAGGGCTGTGGGTAACCCTGGGTAATTTCTAAAGTAAGTACATGTTCTGTATTGTGCTATCGGTTTTCTCCATTTCTATGATGCCGACTGCAAGATTGTTGCTGTGACACCACTCAACCAGCGGATCTATCTCACTCCTGTTTGCCTTCATGTCACCATCTGAAATTCTGTCAACACTAGTTGTGGCAGCAACAAATTTACAGATGAAATTTGACCTGTAGCTAGTCACACAGTCGTGGGTATAGAGAGAGTAGATCAGTGAGCTAATTACACATCCTTGAGGTGCGCCAGTGTTGACTGTCAGCAAGGAGATGTTATTTCCAATCTGCACTGACTGTGCTCTCCCGATAAGGAAGACCCAGTTGCAGAGGTTGGTACAGAGGTGCAGGTTTTGGAGCTTGTTAATTAGTCCTGAGGGTATGACGGAGTTGAACGTTGAGCTATAATCAATAAACAACAGCATTACTATTGTCCAGATGATCCAATGCCAAGTGAGAGCTAATGAGACTGCATCCACTGTGGACATATTGTGGCAAAAGGCAAATTGTGGTGAGTCCCGGTCTTTGCTTAGGCAGGAGTCTTTTTCTGGCCATAGCAAAGCTCTCAAAGCACTTCATCACAATGAGTACTTCTGGGCGACAGTTGTTCAGGAAACTCGACGTGCTCTTCTTAGGCACTGGTATGATTGTTGCCCTTTTGAAGCAAGTCAGAACCTCTGACTGCAGAGTGAGAAATTGAAGGTACCCTTAAACCTATGCCAGTTGGTTGCAACAGGTTTTCAGTGCCCTGCCATGTACACCATTAGGGCATGACACCTTCCAAAGGTTGGCCCTCATGAAGGATACTCTGACATTGGTCTTCGAGATGGAGATTACAGGGTGCAGGGATCCACACAGATGTAGCACACTTTCAAAGTGTACATTAAAAGTACTTAGCTCATCTGAGAGTGAAGCATCACAACCATTCATGGTGTTAGGTTTCTCCTTGTAGGAGAGATGCCTGTAAACCCTGCATCTGATTCCATCATAAAATTCATCAGAATTGTTTTATTGCTCTTAAAATAGCCTTCCGTAGGTCATACCTGAATTTCCTGTACTGCTCTGCATCACCAGTCGTCAATTCCATAGATCCAGACCTTGGTAGACTACGTATCTCCTGGTTTATCCAAGGCTTTAGGTTTGGGCATGTCCGGTATATTCTCAAGGGCACACTCTCATCCACACAGGATATGCTGGAATATACGTCGTGCCCTTCCCATTCCCATGTTGAACAATAAAAAAACAATGCCATTCTGGTTTAACTGCCAACCAATTACACTGCTTTGCTTAGCCAGGTCACCAGGTTAATAAGGCTTTATTCCTGCCATAAGTGGTTATGTTCCGCATTTCGTAAACTACATTCCCCACTCCTGCAAGGATGGAATGTATAACCTGTTGGAATTTGCCAGATTGTCATCCCAAAAGCCATGACTCTTCTGGTGGCCCTGGTGATGTAACAAAGGAAGCTTGCACTTTGATCTTGAAAGGTCAACAACAATTCCTCAGATCCATACTCATCTAAAACTTCTGGTCTCTTAGCTTTTCACTCTGATCTTGAATTGTCAATAACAATTCCTCAGATCCATACTCATCTAAAACTTCTGGTCTCCTAGCTTTTCAAGCACCTCTCACATGAAGCATCAGCCTCTGACAGGTCAATTATCTTACAATAATCTCTACACAGCTTTTATTCTGGATCTGGAAAAACCAGATTGCTAATAGGATTCAGTCATTTCTGCATCCTGCTATTGTACGGTGTAATGCAAGGTGCATGTGCTGACATGCTGATATCTAAATGCTTCATGTATTTTCAGAGCTGCATTCCCTAGCAGCAAAATCTTTGCAACAAATTGCTTGCTCGATTTTTCCCCAGGGGTTCTCGACCCAGTAGAGGCTTGATCAGAGATTATCCACACTACAAATTACAGAAAGTTCTTGAGATTCACAAAAGCACAATTTCACTTGCAGTTGACCAGTGGAAAGTATTTTCGAACTGGTCAGCTGCCTCCTGGGTGCAAATTCTTTCCTCTCTCTGCCTTTCCGGCTTTGAGGCAGAGTGCTTCGTCTCAAATAGGGCCACTGTCAGATGAATGATGTTCTATCATTTAGTTAGTGGGCAGATAGTTCCTCTTGATGGTGATTACATCTGCCTACCTTTATGATATTTCCTCTGGCTGTGGATGAATTGAGAATTGAGTGAATGGTGGAAGCAGGTGCTGCAGGGATGTTCAAAGGAATTAGACATGACTGCTGAAAGCAGGACAGCGGAGGAAAGAACAGGGAAATGGGATTATAATTGGGTAGCTCTTCTAGCACGACCTAGATATGCAGAATTTGCCATTCCTACACAATGAGCAGAGAAACACAGTGCATGAGGATCATTATTCTACGGCTGCTGAGACTGCTTTCAGTGAGGATATTGGAACTAATGGAGCAATCCTCCCAATTATGCAAAGAGAGAAGTTCCTGGTGCCTCTCCAGCCTTTGAAGTGTTGTTACTAGGTTACAAAATATTGCATTCATAAAGAAATGTTAGAATAATGATTGCATTTAGACTTGAATCTTGCTGTTCATCCACAGGTTCAATTAAAATGGCCCACTTGTAATTCATTAGCAGTTGACTGCCTGAACAGCATCTTTTAACTCATAGCCCACTTCTGCCACTGTAAATCTCTAACTTTGCTTGTTTGATTGGCAATACCAAACAGTCACTGCACCTGACCTAACCCCACTGGTCATATGCATTATAAATATTACTTTGTATGTTTTGTTTATTCCTCCATCAAAGGAGATAGTTGACCCTTTTTTTCTTGCATGAGCAAATTTTACAACTCAATGTATCAGGCATTCTTTGCAATTGCTGAATGACTTAATAAGATAAAAACTTAGTAGTTTGATTAAACAAAACCACTTCCATTAACTTGAAGGAATCCTATTGAGCAATAGATCAGCAATGCTGTCTGTGTCCATTTGTAAAACAGCTGCTGTGTCTGGATGTGCAGACAAGGACATCGTTAATATGTACCTTCCTCTAAATGACTGTGTCAGAAAATTTGAATACTCGGCTTTCTTTTGAAAGTATTTTTTTAGCTACAACAGAAGAGAAATTCCATGGAAGTTTGTTGACCACCTCCTGTTTATCCAATTATAATATTATCATAAATTCTACAAAACTAAAGTGTGTCCTTAAAGATACAATGCCAGTGAGTGTGCTGCATTAAACCTACCCATAAGAGATACTCGCAAAATTTACAAAGCACTTTTTACACCTCAGCTGCAGTATTCAACAAGTATTGGACACCACATCTTGAAAGGATCCAGGGATTTGCAGAGACCACAGAGGAATGTTATGAGACCAATATTGGAATTGGAATTGAAATTGGTTTATTTTTGTCACAGAACAAGATTGCAGTACCAGAGGGACATCAGGAACTGCTATGTACTTTGCATCACAAAAACGTGGCTCACTTCTAATACTTAGGATGCAGTGCCACAGCCCGAGGCCTTCACCATGCACCGCATGGACAGAACAACATAGTCTCTTAAAGGTACGAGTGGAGTGTGCTTTAATGATTAACTCATTGTAGTGCACAGATATGGCTGTTCTATTTCAGTCATGCTCACCCAACCAATAAAAACTGTCATCTGTTTTATCTGTTGAGGAGGTTTTCTGCCATCGTCCAAGTCATGGTATGGCATCCCTGACTAATGTCAGACGGACAATGAGGAGCTGAGCTTCAGCAGTCACAGAAAGCGCACTCCGATGCCTTCCCTATCATTGTGGGGGCATTTCAACCAGGCCAGCTTGAAGAAGTCTCTGATCAACTACCACCAACATATCACAAGTGGAAGCAAGGAGCCAACATACTTGTCACTTTTGAACTACTGTCAAGAACACTTACCGTACCATTACACGCCACACATTGGCATTTCTGATCACCTGGCTGTACTTCTACTTCCAACATTCATCTAGAGTCTGAGGACCACAACACCCATGGTGAGGTCCATGAATGCATCATCAAGGGAGGTGGAGGGCTGCTTTGAATCAGTGGACCAGGACAATATTAGCGATTCACCTTTGAATGTGAGTAAATACGCCGCAGTTGTCAACAGCTTCATTAAGACCTGTGTGGTTGAGTGTGTGCCTTCGAGAACATACTGCACATACTCAGCCATGGATGAACCAGAAGATTCACAGTCTGCTGAGGGCTAGATCTATGGTGATCAAGATCAGTGATCCAGAACTGTACAAGAAGTCCAGGTACGACCTACTAAGGGCTATTTTAAGAGCAGGTTAACAATTCAGATTGTTTTTTGAGATGGATTCAAATGTACATTATTTCTGGCAGGGTTTGCAAGCAAAAACCTACCAGCTAAAACCTAACATCATGAATACCTGTAATGCTTCACTCCCAGATAAGCTCAAAATTTTTTATGCACACTTTGAAAGGGAGAATAAAATTACACCTGTCCAGATCTCTGCAGCATCTGGCACCCATGTGATATCTGTCCCTGAGGCTGGCACCAGAACATCTTTCACGAGGGTGAACCCTCTGAAGGTGTCAGCCCCTGCTTGTGTACTTGATAGGGCCTTGAAAACCTGTGCCAACCAACTGGTGGGAGTGTCTAAGGACATCTTCAAACTCTGACTGCTGTAGTCGGAGGTTCCCACCTGCTTCAAAAGGGTGTCAGTCATGTCAGTGCCCAAGATGATCAGAGTGAGCTGCCTGAATGTGGTCACCCTGTTGCTGTCATATCTACTGTGATGAAGTGCTTTAACAAGTTGGTCATGGCCAGAATC